>NC_053395.1:79770388-80104766 GCF_905171765.1 Bufo bufo | reverse complement strand
ATACTTTCAGTCTTTTGACTGTATGGATTACAGATGGAATGACTGTTATATGTGAGTACCGCTTTCTTTGACAGATTCTAGTATGGGTACATATATGTTTTCCCAACCCCAGCACATTAGTTTGCTAATTCCAGATGTATGAAACGCAGGCCTAACTGTATCTAGTATATTGAACGCCAGATAAACTAACTTGTCCTTTTTTAAATAAAAAAAATTCCCTCACTGGAATACTTTCAGTCTTTTGACTGTATGGATTACAGATGGAATGACTGTTATATGTGAGTACCGCTTTCTTTGACAGATTCTAGTATGGGTACATATATGTTTTCCCAACCCCAGCACATTAGTTTGCTAATTCCAGATGTATGAAACGCAGGCCTAACTGTATCTAGTATATTGAACGCCAGATAAACTAACTTGGCCTTTTTTAAATAAAAAAAATTCCCTCACTGGAATACTTTCAGTCTTTTGACTGTATGGATTACAGATGGAATGACTGTTATATGTGAGTACCGCTTTCTTTGACAGATTCTAGTATGGGTACATATATGTTTTCCCAACCCCAGCACATTAGTTTGCTAATTCCAGATGTATGAAACGCAGGCCTAACTGTATCTAGTATATTGAACGCCAGATAAACTAACTTGGCCTTTTTTAAATAAAATAAAAATTCCCTCACTGGAATACTTTCAGTCTTTTGACTGTATGGATTACAGATGGAATGACTGTTATATGTGAGTACCGCTTTCTTTGACAGATTCTAGTATGGGTACATATATGTTTTCCCAACCCCAGCACATTAGTTTGCTAATTCCAGATGTATGAAACGCAGGCCTAACTGTATCTAGTATATTGAACGCCAGATAAACTAACTTGGCCTTTTTTAAATAAAAAAAATTCCCTCACTGGAATACTTTCAGTCTTTTGACTGTATGGATTACAGATGGAATGACTGTTATATGTGAGTACCGCTTTCTTTGACAGATTCTAGTATGGGTACATATATGTTTTCCCAACCCCAGCACATTAGTTTGCTAATTCCAGATGTATGAAACGCAGGCCTAACTGTATCTAGTATATTGAACGCCAGATAAACTAACTTGGCCTTTTTTAAATAAAAAAAATTCCCTCACTGGAATACTTTCAGTCTTTTGACTGTATGGATTACAGATGGAATGACTGTTATATGTGAGTACCGCTTTCTTTGACAGATTCTAGTATGGGTACATATATGTTTTCCCAACCCCAGCACATTAGTTTGCTAATTCCAGATGTATGAAACGCAGGCCTATCTGTATCTAGTATATTGAACGCCAGATAAACTAACTTGGCCTTTTTTAAATAAATAAAAAATTCCCTCACTGGAATACTTTCAGTCTTTTGACTGTATGGATTACAGATGGAATGACTGTTATATGTGAGTACCGCTTTCTTTGACAGATTCTAGTATGGGTACATATATGTTTTCCCAACCCCAGCACATTAGTTTGCTAATTCCAGATGTATGAAACGCAGGCCTAACTGTATCTAGTATATTGAACGCCAGATAAACTAACTTGGCCTTTTTTAAATAAAAAAAATTCCCTCACTGGAATACTTTCAGTCTTTTGACTGTATGGATTACAGATGGAATGACTGTTATATGTGAGTACCGCTTTCTTTGACAGATTCTAGTATGGGTACATATATGTTTTCCCAACCCCAGCACATTAGTTTGCTAATTCCAGATGTATGAAACGCAGGCCTAACTGTATCTAGTATATTGAACGCCAGATAAACTAACTTGGCCTTTTTTAAATAAAAAAAAAATTCCCTCACTGGAATACTTTCAGTCTTTTGACTGTATGGATTACAGATGGAATGACTGTTATATGTGAGTACCGCTTTCTTTGACAGATTCTAGTATGGGTACATATATGTTTTCCCAACCCCAGCACATTAGTTTGCTAATTCCAGATGTATGAAACGCAGGCCTAACTGTATCTAGTATATTGAACGCCAGATAAACTAACTTGGCCTTTTTTAAATAAAAAAAATTCCCTCACTGGAATACTTTCAGTCTTTTGACTGTATGGATTACAGATGGAATGACTGTTATATGTGAGTACCGCTTTCTTTGACAGATTCTAGTATGGGTACATATATGTTTTCCCAACCCCAGCACATTAGTTTGCTAATTCCAGATGTATGAAACGCAGGCCTAACTGTATCTAGTATATTGAACGCCAGATAAACTAACTTGGCCTTTTTTAAATAAAATAAAAATTCCCTCACTGGAATACTTTCAGTCTTTTGACTGTATGGATTACAGATGGAATGACTATTATATGTGAGTACCGCTTTCTTTGACAGATTCTAGTATGGGTACATATATGTTTTCCCAACCCCAGCACATTAGTTTGCTAATTCCAGATGTATGAAACGCAGGCCTAACTGTATCTAGTATATTGAACGCCAGATAAACTAACTTGGCCTTTTTTAAATAAAAAAAATTCCCTCACTGGAATACTTTCAGTCTTTTGACTGTATGGATTACAGATGGAATGACTGTTATATGTGAGTACCGCTTTCTTTGACAGATTCTAGTATGGGTACATATATGTTTTCCCAACCCCAGCACATTAGTTTGCTAATTCCAGATGTATGAAACGCAGGCCTAACTGTATCTAGTATATTGAACGCCAGATAAACTAACTTGTCCTTTTTTAAATAAAAAAAATTCCCTCACTGGAATACTTTCAGTCTTTTGACTGTATGGATTACAGATGGAATGACTGTTATATGTGAGTACCGCTTTCTTTGACAGATTCTAGTATGGGTACATATATGTTTTCCCAACCCCAGCACATTAGTTTGCTAATTCCAGATGTATGAAACGCAGGCCTAACTGTATCTAGTATATTGAACGCCAGATAAACTAACTTGGCCTTTTTTAAATAAAAAAAATTCCCTCACTGGAATACTTTCAGTCTTTTGACTGTATGGATTACAGATGGAATGACTGTTATATGTGAGTACCGCTTTCTTTGACAGATTCTAGTATGGGTACATATATGTTTTCCCAACCCCAGCACATTAGTTTGCTAATTCCAGATGTATGAAACGCAGGCCTAACTGTATCTAGTATATTGAACGCCAGATAAACTAACTTGGCCTTTTTTAAATAAAAAAAAAATTCCCTCACTGGAATACTTTCAGTCTTTTGACTGTATGGATTACAGATGGAATGACTGTTATATGTGAGTACCGCTTTCTTTGACAGATTCTAGTATGGGTACATATATGTTTTCCCAACCCCAGCACATTAGTTTGCTAATTCCAGATGTATGAAACGCAGGCCTAACTGTATCTAGTATATTGAACGCCAGATAAACTAACTTGGCCTTTTTTAAATAAAAAAAATTCCCTCACTGGAATACTTTCAGTCTTTTGACTGTATGGATTACAGATGGAATGACTGTTATATGTGAGTACCGCTTTCTTTGACAGATTCTAGTATGGGTACATATATGTTTTCCCAACCCCAGCACATTAGTTTGCTAATTCCAGATGTATGAAACGCAGGCCTAACTGTATCTAGTATATTGAACGCCAGATAAACTAACTTGGCCTTTTTTAAATAAAAAAAAAATTCCCTCACTGGAATACTTTCAGTCTTTTGACTGTATGGATTACAGATGGAATGACTGTTATATGTGAGTACCGCTTTCTTTGACAGATTCTAGTATGGGTACATATATGTTTTCCCAACCCCAGCACATTAGTTTGCTAATTCCAGATGTATGAAACGCAGGCCTAACTGTATCTAGTATATTGAACGCCAGATAAACTAACTTGGCCTTTTTTAAATAAAAAAAATTCCCTCACTGGAATACTTTCAGTCTTTTGACTGTATGGATTACAGATGGAATGACTGTTATATGTGAGTACCGCTTTCTTTGACAGATTCTAGTATGGGTACATATATGTTTTCCCAACCCCAGCACATTAGTTTGCTAATTCCAGATGTATGAAACGCAGGCCTAACTGTATCTAGTATATTGAACGCCAGATAAACTAACTTGGCCTTTTTTAAATAAAAAAAATTCCCTCACTGGAATACTTTCAGTCTTTTGACTGTATGGATTACAGATGGAATGTATGTTATATGTGAGTACCGCTTTCTTTGACAGATTCTAGTATGGGTACATATATGTTTTCCCAACCCCAGCACATTAGTTTGCTAATTCCAGATGTATGAAACGCAGGCCTAACTGTATCTAGTATATTGAACGCCAGATAAACTAACTTGGCCTTTTTTAAATAAAAAAAAAATTCCCTCACTGGAATACTTTATGGCTTTTCACTGTATGGATTACAGGTGGACTGGTATTAGTAGGGGTGACACAAGCACACCCAAGTCCCTGATGTAGGATTTCTATGGCACAGACCACTATTACAAGTGATTAATGGACGTTGGGAGAGATTGTGCTGCAGCACTAGTCCCAAGATGGCCGCCGCCTATCAGCCCAGTAACATGTGCCACAAAATGGTCTGCACAACCTTTAAAAAAAATAGCCTTGGACTGTACTGCTAAATCGCTATTGGTCTGAATCCCAGGTGTAGATGTCTGACTTGTTTGGAGCTTTGGAATGCACACTGTGGCAGCTTCTGCTGCAGCACTACAAGTCGCAAAATGGTGGCCGGCGGTCAGCCCAGGTACATGTGGATGGAAAAATCACTCTGGCCACTCTAAAAATAGCCAATCCCTATCAAAAAAGCAGCTCAGCTGCAGTTGTTCAGATGAATCACAGGTGGAGGAGAGAAATTTGCTTCCAGTTATTCAATTATCCCTGCCTATTCTCGCCCTAGCATCAGCTGCGTCTATCCCTGTTCTATTCACATCGGGAGTGAGCACGTCCCGACGTGCGCACAAGCTTATAAAGAGGCTGAGTCACATGCTGCACTTGGCCAATCACAGCCTTGCCAATAGTAGGCATGGCTGCGATGGCATCTTAGGGCAAGTAGTATGATGCATGTTGATTGGCTGCTTTGCAGCCTTTCAAAATGCGCCAAAATACATGCCGAACGACGAACCCGAACACGAACTTTTACGAAAAAGTTCGGGTTCGGGTCTGTGTCACGAACACCCCAAAATTCGGTACGGACCCGAACTATGCTCGAACTGTTCGCTCAACACTAGTTAAACGCTATAACTTTTGCGCAAACCAAAAAAATATACACTTATTGCATTTTTTTAACAAAGACATGTAGAACAATAAGTTTAGAGAAAAATTTATATAGAAATGTAGTTTTGTTTGAAAAATTTTACAACAGAACGTGAAAAATGTAATTTTTTTGCTAATATTTTGGTCAATTTCGATTAGTAACAAAAAAAGTAAAAATGTCAGCAGCAATGAAATACCACCAAATGAAAGCTCTATTAGTGAGTAGAAAAGGAGGTAAAATTCATTTGGGTGGTAAGTTGTATGACCGAGCAATAAACCGTGAAACTAGTGTAGTGCAGAATTGTACAAAGTGGTCTGGTCATTAAGGGGGTTTAACCACCTCAGCCCCCAGTGCTTAAACACCCTGAAAGACCAGGCCACTTTTTACACTTCTGACCTACACTACTTTCACCGTTTATTGCTCGGTCATGCAACTTACCACCCAAATGAATTTTACCTCCTTTTCTTCTCACTAATAGAGCTTTCATTTGGTGGTATTTCATTGCTGCTGACATTTTTACTTTTTTTGTTATTAATCGAAATTTAACGATTTTTTTGCAAAAAAATGACATTTTTCACTTTCAGTTGTAAAATTTTGCAAAAAAAACGAGATCCATATATAAATTTTGCTCTAAATTTATTGTTCTACATGTCTTTGATAAAAAAAAAATGTTTGGGTAAAAAAAAAATGGTTTGGGTAAAAGTTATAGCGTTTACAAACTATGGTACAAAAATGTGAATTTCCGCTTTTTGAAGCAGCTCTGACTTTCTGAACACCTGTCATGTTTCCTGAGGTTCTACAATGCCCAGACAGTACAAACACCCCACAAATGACCCCATTTCGGAAAGTACACACCCTAAGGTATTCGCTGATGGGCATAGTGAGTTCATAGAACTTTTTATTTTTTGTCACAAGTTAGCGGAAAATGATGATTTTTTTTTTTTTTTCTTACAAAGTCTCATATTCCACTAACTTGTGACAAAAAATAAAAAGTTCTATGAACTCACTATGCCCATCAAGAAATACCTTGGGGTCTCTTCTTTCCAAAATGGGGTCACTTGTGGGGTAGTTATACTGCCCTGGCATTCTAGGGGCCCAAATGTGTGGTAAGGAGTTTGAAATCAAATTCTGTAAAAAATGACCAGTGAAATCCGAAAGGTGCTCTTTGGAATATGGGCCCCTTTGCCCACCTAGGCTGCAAAAAAGTGTCACACATCTGGTATCTCTGTATTCAGGAGAAGTTGAGGAATGTGTTTTGGGGTGTCTTTTTACATATACCCATGCTGGGTGAGATAAATATCTTGGTCAAATGCCAACTTTGTATAAAAAAAATTGGAAAAGTTGTCTTTTGCCAAGATATTTATCTCACCCAGCATGGGTATATGTAAAAAGACACCCCAAAACACATTCCTCAACTTCTCCTGAATACAGAGATACCAGATGTGTGACACTTTTTTGCAGCCTAGGTGGGCAAAGGGGCCCATATTCCAAAGAGCACCTTTCGGATTTCACTGGTCATTTTTTACAGAATTTGATTTCAAACTCCTTACCACACATTTGGGCCCCTAGAATGCCAGGGCAGTATAACTACCCCACAAGTGACCCCATTTTGGAAAGAAGAGACCCCAAGGTATTCGCTGATGGGCATAGTGAGTTCATGGAAGTTTTTATTTTTTGTCACAAGTTAGTGGAATATGAGACTTTGTATGAAAAAAAAAAAAAATCATCATTTTCCACTAACTTGTGACAAAAAATAAAAAATTCTAGGAACTTGCCATGCCCCTCACGGAATACCTTGGGGTGTCTTCTTTCCAAAATGGGGTCACTTGTGGGGTAGTTATACTGCCCTGGCATTTTCCAGGGGCCCTAATGTGTGGTAAGTAGGTAAATGACCTGTGAAATCCGAAAGGTGCTCTTTGAAATGTGGGCCCCTTTGCCCACCTAGGCTGCAAAACAGTGTCACACATGTGGTATCGCCGTATTCAGGAGAAGTTGGGGAACGTGTTTTGTGGTGTCATTTTACATATACCCATGCTGGGTGAGAGAAATATCTTGGCAAAAGACAACTTTTCCCATTTTTTTATACAAAGTTGGCATTTGACCAAGATATTTATCTCACCCAGCATGGGTATATGTAAAATGACACCCCAAAACACATTCCCCAACTTCTCCTGAATACGGAGATACCACATGTGTGACACTTTTTTGCAGCCTAGGTGGGCAAAGGTGCCCAAATTCCTTTTAGGAGGGCATTTTTAGACATTTGGATACCAGACTTCTTCTCACGCTTTGGGGCCCCTAAAATGCCAGGGCAGTATAAATACCCCACATGTGACCCCATTTTGGAAAGAAGACACCCCAAGGTATTCAATGAGGGGCATGGCGAGTTCATAGAAAAAAAATAATTTTGGCACAAGTTAGCGGAAATTGATTTTTTTGATTTTTTTCTCACAAAGTCTCCCTTTCCGCTAACTTGGGACAAAAATTTCAATCTTTCATGGACTCAATATGCCCCTCAGCGAATACCTTGGGGTGTCTTCTTTCCAAAATGGTGTTATTTGTGGGGTGTTTGTACTGCCCTGGCATTTGAGGGTCTCCGCAATCATTACATGTATGCCCAGCATTAGGAGTTTCTGCTATTCTCCTTATATTGAGCATACAGGTAATGAGATTTTTTTTTTTTCATTCAGCCTCTGGGCTGAAAGAAAAAAATGAACTGCACAGATTTCTTCATTCGCATCGATCAATGTGGATGAAAAAATCTCTGCCAAAAAAAGAAAAAGGAGGGGAAAGGCGTCTGCCAGGACATAGGAGCTCCGCCAAACACCCATACCCACTTAGCTCGTATGCCCTGGCAAACCAGATTTCTCCATTCACATCAATCGATGTGGATGAATAAATCATTGCCGGGATTTTTTTTTTTATATATACAAAGTGTTTGCCAAAGTATATGAACACCGCCACCTCCTCAGCTCATATGCCTCGGCAAACGTATCTTTTACTGCAGAGGAGAAATCTCGTCTTGCAGCGCCGCATACACCGACTTGCGTGTAATCTGACAGCAGCGCAATACTTCTGTCCGAATGCACATCAGTGCTGCAGCTAGTCGATCGGTTGGTCCACCTGGAAGGTAAAAAAAACAAACAAAAAAGAAAAAACCAGGCCGCAACGCAATAACTTTATTAACTTTAGAACAGAACATATTAACTTTTTTTAACTTTTTTACTTACCGGTAATTTTATTTTTGTTTAGTTTTTTTTTACCTTTATAGAACAAACCTCTCCTTCCCCATGGGACAATGTGCAAAGCGCAAATCGCCCAAAGATGTGGCAAAGTACGTTATGCACTTTATCCCAGGTGAAAGGAGAGGTTTGCAGCAGCTGTGAGTAAAAGGGCCCTAATAGCCCTGTGTGCCTGTCCTGTGAGATGCAATCCCTATGCTAGGTGTACCTGTGTGTGGTACTTCCGGAAACACTCACCAAAGCATAGGGCAGGGTGGTCAGGACAGTCAGGACAGAAATAGCGGGTGTCACGCCTTATTCCACTCCTGCTACAGACACGACATCTTTTTCGGGGTGACGGTTGGGTTGAGGTACCAGGAACGACACTGGGGAAATGTCGCTCGTGTAGACGGCTAACTACACTGGTGGATGGGGCCACGGAACCTCCTGGATAAAGGAGGTTCTCGATGATCTCTTCCTGGAATTTGAGGAAGGATCCTGTTCTCCCAGCCTTACTGTAGAGAACAAAACTATTATACAGCGCCAATTGAATTAAATATACAGACACCTTCTTATACCAGCGTCTGGTTCTGCGGGAAACTAAATACGGAGACAACATCTGGTCATTGAAGTCCACCCCTCCCATGAGCAAATTATAGTCGTGGACTGAGAGGGGCTTTTCAATGACACGGGTTGCTCGCTCAATTTGGATTGTCGTGTCTGCGTGAATGGAGGAGAGCATGTAAACGTCACGCTTGTCTCTCCATTTCACCGCGAGCAGTTCTTCGTTATACAAGGCAGCCCTCTCCCCCCTTGCAAGACGGGTGGTTACAAACCGTTGGGGGAAGCCCACGCGACTAGTTCGCGCGGTGCCACAGGCGCAAATCCGTTCTAGAAACAAATGCCTAAAGAGGGCCACACTTGTGTAAAAATTGTCCACATAAAGATGGTACCCCTTGCTAAATAAGGGTGACACCAAGTCCCAGACTGTCTTCCCACTGCTCCCCAGGTAGTCAGGGCAACCGACCGGCTCCAGGGTCTGATCTTTTCCCTCATAGATCTGAAATTTGTGGGTATAGCCTGTGGCCCTTTCACAGAGCTTATACAATTTGACCCCATACCGGGCACGCTTGCTTGGGATGTATTGTTTGAAGCCAAGGCGCCCGGTAAAATGTATTAGGGACTCGTCTACGCAGATGTTTTGCTCGGGGGTATACAAATCTGCAAATTTCTGGTTGAAATGGTCTATGAGGGGCCGAATTTTGTGGAGCCGGTCAAAAGCTGGGTGGCCTCTGGGACGGGAGGTGGTGTTGTCGCTAAAATGCAGGAAACGGAGGATGGCCTCAAATCGTGCCCTGGACATAGCAGCAGAGAACATGGGCATGTGATGAATCGGGTTCGTGGACCAATATGACCGCAATTCATGCTTTTTTGTCAGGCCCATGTTGAGGAGAAGGCCCAAAAAAATTTTAAGTTCGGAAACTTGGACTGGTTTCCACCGGAAAGGCTGGGCATAAAAGCTTCCCGGGTTGGCGGATATAAATTGTGTGGCATACCGGTTTGTCTCTGCCACGACTAAGTCCAAGAGCTCCGCAGTCAAGAACAGCTCAAAAAATCCCAGGGCCGAACCGATTTGAGCCGTCTCAACCCGAACTCCAGACTGGGCGGTGAAAGGGGGAACTAATGGTGCGGCTGAAGTTGGTGACTGCCAATCAGGGTTTGCCAGCACCTCAGGGATTCTAGGGGCTCTACGGGCCTGTCTGTGCGGTGGCTGCGACAGGGTAACTACTGCACGTGCCACCGTACCAGTTTCAACTGCCCTTCTGGTGCTCGCCACGTCACCATGTTGTACGGCAGTGCTGGTACTAGGTCCAGGGAGGGCTGCGCTGCTGGTGTATGCCTCACCACGTGATCCGGCAGCGACAGCCCCACTCTGCTGCTCTTGAAGCGGATCCTGCATAACCTGTGGTCTAGCGACACGGGGCCGGGTATGCCTGGTGCTGCCAGGGACCTCAACCTCCTCGTCCGAACTTTGGGTCAGAGAGCCACTGCTTTCTACAGGTTCATATTCTGACCCGCTAGATTCGTCAGATGAGGGTTCCCACTCCTCATCCGACTGGGTCAGAATCCTGTAGGCCTCTTCAGAAGAATACCCCCTGTTTGACATTTTGGACTACTAAATTTAGGGGTATTCCCTGAGACTACCCAAGAAAAAAAGCAAGCCTGTCTTACAAAGGGGAGGCTAGCGAAGTACCGGAGGCCGCTGCGGTTGATAAAAAATATCAAAACTGATTTTTTTATCGCCGCAGTGCGTGTAAAATGTATGTGCAGTGATCAAAAAAATATATATTTTTTGTCACTGCGGTGGGGCGGGCGTGGGTGAACGCACGTGTGGGCGACCGATCAGGCCTGATCGGGCAAACACTGCGTTTTGGGTGGAGGGCGAGCTAAGGTGACACTAATACTATTATAGATCTGACCGTGATCAGTTTTGATCACTTACAGATACTATAAAAGTACAAATGCTGATTAGCGATACGCTAAACAGCGAATAAGTGACTGTGGTGCGGTGGGCTGGGCGCTAACTCACGCTAAACTACCTAACCAAGGGGCCTAAACTATCCCTAAAACCTAACAGCCAATACTAGTGAAAAAAAAAAAGTGACAGTTTACACTGATCACTTTTTTTCCTTTCACTAGTGATTGACAGGGGCGATCAAAGGGGTGATCAAAGGGTTAATTGGGGTGCAGGGGGGTGATCTAGGGCTAAGGTGTAGTGTTTGGTGTACTCACAGTTCAGTCTGCTCCTCTGCTGGATCCAACCGACGAAAAGGACCAGCAGAGGAGCAGACAAGCCATATAACAGATCATATTTACTAATATGATCTGTTATATGACTTGTGATTGGATTTTTTGAAAATCGCCAGCCTGCCAGCCAATGATCGTTGCTGGCAGGCTGGTGACGAACTTGTTCTTTCAATTTTGCCGGCCCGCGATGCGCATGCGCGGGCCGGCTTTGAGCGAAATCTCGCGTCTCGCGAGATGACGCGTATATATGCGTGATTGTGCGCAGCGCTGCCACCTCCGGAACGCGAATCTGCGTTAGGCGGTCCAGAGGTGGTTAAGCTAGGGGAGCTGAGGTGGTTAAAGTGCAGATGTGCACTTATTTTTTTTATTTACAAAAAAAATTGCTTCATTGGGGCTATCTTAATAGAAGGTGTCTGCAGTGACTTCTGACATCTGTGCAACATCTTCTGTGTATCAGAGGCATAGATAGGAAGAATATCAGTGAAAACAATATTTTTTTATCTCAGAATCTAACCACATTTTTGCTGTCAGCTGTTTAACCCATTAATCTCACTGCTCTGCATTAGAATACCGTCTGTGCACTTCAGGGCCATATATTGGGATATAGTGAAAATCAATATATATAAAAATGTCACTGAATCTGCACACAGTTTTCTTGTCTGCGGCAGAAACAGTTTATTGCAGCGCATTGCATTTCAATACCATCTGAGTGCTTCAAATCTTATATTGGGAAAAAGTGAAAATCAATATACAGTACAGACCAAAAGTTTGGACACACCTTCTCATACAAAGAGTTTTCTTTATTTTTATGACTATGAAGGCATCAAAACTATGAATTACCACATGTGGAATTATATACATAACAAACAAGTGTAAAACAACTGAAAATATGTCATATTCTAGGTTCTTCAAAGTAGCCACCTTTTGCTTTAATTACTGCTTTGCACACTCTTGGCATTCTCTTGATGTTCTTCAAGAGGTAGTCACCTGAAATGGTCTTCCAACAGTCTTGAAGGAGTTCCCAGAGATGCTTAGCACTTGTTGACCCTTTTGCCTTCACTCTGCGGTCCAGCTCACCCCAAACCATCTCGATTGGGTTCAGGTCCGGTGACTGTGGAGGCCAGGTCATCTGGCGCAGCACCCCATCACTCTTCTTCATGGTCAAATAGCCCTTACTTTCAAAGTTTTCCCAATTTTTCGGCTGAATGACTGACCTTCATTTCTTAAAGTAATGATGGCCACTCATTTTTCTTTACTTAGCTGCTTTTTTCTTGCCATAATACAAACTCTATTCTAACAGTTTATTCAGTAGGACTATCAGCTGTGTATCCACCTGACTTCTCCTCAACGCAACTGATGGTCCCAACCCCATTTATAATGCAAGAAATCCCACTTATTAAACCTGACAGGGCACACCTGTGAAGTGAAAACCATTTCAGGGGACTACCTCTTGAAGCTCATCAAGAGAATGCCAAGAGTGTGCAAAGCAGTAATCAAAGCAAAAGGTGGCTACTTTGAAGAACCTAGAATATGACATATTTTCAGTTGTTTCACACTTGTTTGTTATGTATATAATTCCACATGTGTTAATTCATAGTTTTGATGCCTTCAGTGTGAATCTACAATTTTCATAGTCATGAAAATAAAGAAAACTCTTTGAATGATAAGGTGTGTCCAAACTTTTGGTCTGTACTGTATATACAAATTTCACTGAATCAGCACACAGTTTTCTTATCTGCGGCAGAAACAGTTTATTGCAGCGCATTGCATTTCTATACCGTCTAAATGCTTCAATCCCATATATTGGGAAAAAGTGAAAATCTGTATATATACAAATTTCACTTAATCTGCATACAATTTTATTGTCTGCGGCAGAAACCGTTTATCGCAGCGCATTGCATTTCTATACCGTCTGAGTGCTTCAATCCCATATATTAGGAAAAAGTGAAAATCAATATATATACAAATTTCACTGATTCTGCACACAGTTTTATTGTCTGCGGCAGAAACCGTTTATCGCAGCGCATTGCATTTCTATACCGTCTGAGTGCTTCAATCCCATATATTGGGAAAAAGTGAAAATCAGTATATATACAAATTTCACTTAATCTGCATACAATTTTATTGTCTGCGGCAGAAACCGTTTATCGCAGCTCATTGCATTTCTATACCGTCTGAGTGCTTCAATCCCATATATTAGGAAAAAGTGAAAATCAATATATATACAAATTTCACTGAATTTGCACCCAGTTTTCTTGTCTGCGGCAGACACCATTTATCGCAGCGCATTGCATTTCTATACCGTCTGAGTGCTTTAATCCCATTTATTAGGAAAAAGTGAAAATCAATATATATACAAATTTCACTGAATCTGCACACAGTTTTGTTGTCTGCGGTAGAAACTTTTTATCGCAGCACATTGCATTTCTATACCGTCTGAGTGCTTCAATCCCATATATTGGGAAAAAGTGTAAATCAATATATATAAAAATTTCACTGAATCGGCACACAGTTTTGTTGTCTGCGGTGCATGCATTTCTATACCGTCTGAGTGCTTTAGGCCCATATATTTACAGAAATTGAAAATCAGTATACACATTTCACTAAATCAGCACCCAGTTTTCTTGTCTGCGGTTTAAAACGTTAATCGCAGTGCATTGCATTTCTGTACCGTCTGTGCGCTTCAGGCCCATATATTGGGAATAATATAGTCATAAATATAAACAACATCATAAATCTCCAACAATGATGAAACAGCCTATAGGAAAGAGGTTGAGAACCTAGAGAGATGGAGTAAGAACAACAACCTCATACTCAATACCAAGAAAACAAAGTAGCTAATTCTGGATTTTAGGAAGAAGAAACAAAATGGACACCATCCCATTAGCATTAATGGTGGAAACGTGGAGATAGTTCAAAGTTTCAGATTCTTGGGAGTTCATATTAGTCAGGACCTGTCATGGATAAAAAACACAACAGAAATTACCAAAAAAAGCCTTCAGAGGCTTTATTTTCTGAGAAGTCTGAAGAAAGCACAATGCCCAAAACAGCTGCTAGTCAATTTTTACAGATGCACCATAGAATCTGTTATCACATACTGCATTACAGTGTGGTCCTCTGGGTGGACAAGAAGACCCTCAAGCGCATCATCAGAATGGCTGGCAGAATCACTGGTACTCAGTTACCATCACTGGATGACATCTTCACTGCTCGCTGCAGCAACAGGGCAAAAATTATCTGCGGGGATCCAACTCACCCCGGCCACAGCCTTTTCACTCCCCTACCCACTGGTAGGCGTCTTAGAGCCCTTCATGCCCGCACCACTAGGCTGAAGAACAGCTTTTACCCCAAAACAATCAGTCTCCTAAATGCTCAGAGATTATTGCCCCTTCCTAGGATAGAAACTACCACAGACTGAAAGTGACTGCTGCATTCATGAACCCATGATGATCTCTTGTCTGCAGTGGTGTCTGAATCAGTGTGTATATACTATATACTCATAAGCACTTCCTACTTTGCTCTTGCTATATATATGCTGTGAACTGTGAATAGTAATGCTTTCTAGTGCAATGTTTTTTTTTTTTTTCTAGTGTAATGCTTTAGTTTAAATGTCAGTTCTTGTTCCTCTGTCCATGGCATGTAGGATTGCTCCAAACAACATTTCATTGTATTGTACATTGTATTACATTGTATTGTACATTGACAATAATGGCATCTTATCTTATCTTATCTTATCTTAAAACAATGTCTGTACTGCAGATTACAATAATTTGTGGCTAAAATACTTTCCAAACTCTGTACTGTTCTGTGTCATATACTGCCCTCTATCTGAAAACTGACTTTTGTGGACAGTAAAAAAAACTGCGTCACAGCCATTAAAAAATCCATAAATATGAAGAAGGCCAGCACTAAGGGATGGGGAAGTGGGCGTTATGCTGATGGTTCAGGCAGAGGTCTTGGCACTGGGCGCAATGAAACAGTGCCTGCTGCCAGTGCACCAAAAAAAAAACCGAATAAAACTGTACCCAGCTTCATGTCCAACTTAGCTACACAGCTCACGACAACACTGTCCAAGTCAGACCAGTGCGAACAGTTGGTCGGTTGGCTTGCTGACAATAATGCTTCCAGTCGGCTAAGCACCACCCTCTCTTCCACCAAGTCCAGTCTCTGTAGCCAAGAATCTGTTCAGCCAACTCCTCGCTCAGATCATCCTTCCTCCCACCATGGAGAGGCCTGCCAAACGAGTGATCCCACACTCGGATATTCTCAGGAGCTCTTTTCAGCTCCACTATTAGATTTGGCCCTCGCGGCCAGCATGCTTGAAGAGGGACCTGAGATATTGTGCCCTGATTCCCAACGTCTTGAGCCTTCACAGTCTCAAGAAGATGACAGTGGTGAACGTCAATCATTAGTTCATGAAGTGGATGACGATGAGACACAGTTGTCAATCACTGAGGTTGTGGTTACGTCAAGACAGGAGGATGATCAGAGTGAGGAAGTGGAAGAGGAGGTGTTGGACGATGAGGTTATTGACCTAACATGGGAAGGTGAAAAGCGAGGACAGCAGTACAGAGGGGGAGGGATCCGCAGCACCGCAACAGGCTGGAAGTGTCATGGCCTATGGTGTATGCTGTGACACTGTTGCCACACTTGCGGTTACCCGTGGCAACGTGTTGCTGTGAGAGCATGCAGTGGCAGTGTCTCGGCCTTCTGGGTGATTGCCGTTACATGGTTGCCATGCATGATGTTGCCGGTGGTTACGTGTTTGGTATGCTTGTGTGTGCACTTCCCCTTTAAGTTGTAGCCTCCCTCTGTCTGGTGCTGTAAGGGTTAACTCCCTGACTTGGCTTTTATCTTCTGTGGTTTCCTGGCTGGGGTCAGTTGTACTTCAGTTGTGGTTGGTGCTGGAGCTCTGCTCCAGTCCAGGGTGTTCCATCTGTCCAGTGAGGGCCACCCTTGTGGTCATAGATGTTCAATGTCATCCCGGTGTCTCCTTACCTTCCTCTCCCTATTTGTATGGAGTGGGTTATGTTCAGGGAGTTGTTATGTCTAGTTTGGTGTTACATGTCTGGTGGTGTTTGGTGTCATGTTTGCTAGACATTTCTCTGTCTCATGTTTATTGCAGCTATGGGTGTCCTGGGTTCCTGTGTGGTTTGTGGTGTGTGCTGTGTCTTTTAATGTTGGTGTGGACAGCAGTACTTGTGCATGGGTTCCAGTCAATGTGTCTGTGGCAGGTAAGTGTGTTATTGGTTTTCGCTTACCTGGTGTTCCCCTCTCCTTGCAGCCTGGCCTCAGATAGAGACTCCTGTTCCTCCATGACTGGGATGAACAGGTCGTCTCTTCCATGCTCCTTGGTGAGGGATTACCAGGGCAACTTAGGGTCTCTAGGAATCCTGAGTATGAGTCGTCCTACCATCGGGGTCCGCTCATACGGTGAGGAGTTAGGGAGAGCATTAGGGACGCGGTAGGAGGTGACCTGCTCCCTTATTACTCCTTTTGGCCAGGCTGATCCCCTTTTACCCTTTGACACCACACGGTGGGGTGTTTCCCCCACTCCCACCGTGACAGGAAGTGGCAGAGGGGTTGCAAAAGGGAGAAGTCGGCCCACACCAAACAGGCCCGCAACCGTTACACCGATTACCCCATGCGTAAATCGACCTTAGCAAGGGGTAGGTGTTCCGCAGTATGGCGCTTTTTTGAGGAAAGTGCAGAAGACAAAAGAGTGGTAGTTTGCAACCTGTGCGGTACCAAAATGAGCCGAGGCATGAACACTAGCAACCTCACCACCACCAGCATGATCCGCCACATGGCATCCAAGCATACTACTAAGTGGGCCGAACGCCTGGGTCCACAATCTCAACCACTGCCTCCTCATCCCCTGTGTTACATGCTGTCTAAGCCCCTGTCCAAGACGCAGGCCCGATAACCTCTTGCCCTGCACCTGGACCTTTGAATGAACCAGCAGCAACAACATCCACTTCCCTGTCCCAGTGCAGCGTCCAAATGTCTATACCACAGTAATTTGAATGCAAGCGCAAATACCCACCCACCCACAGGCCATAGCACTTAATTGCCAACTTTCAAGATTACTGGCCCTTTAAATGTTGCCATATAGGCTTGTGGACACTGAGGCCTTCCGCAGCCTGATGTCCACCTGCGGTCCCTCGGTACACAGTCCCCAGCCGCCACTATTTTTAACGGGGTGCCATGCCCGCCTTACACCAGCATGTGTCCCAGAACATCACCCATGCCCTGACCAACGCAGTTACTGGGAAGGTCCACTTAACCACGGACACATGGACAAGTGCTGGTGGCCAGGGTCACTACATTTCCCTGACCTCACACTGGGTGAATGTGGTGGAGGCCCGGAGTGAGTCGTACCCTGGGATGGCACAGGTGCTACCCACGCCCAGGATTGCGGGCCCTATGTCCATCAGGGTCTCCACAAGCAGCTATGTTACTGGCTCCAACCCCCACTTCTCCTCCTCTTCTGCATCATCCTCCTCTATTTCCACCTCCAGCAGCCATCAGCCATCAGTCGCTAGCTGGAAGCAGTGTAGCACTGCTGTGGGTAAGCGTCAACAGGCCGTGCTGAGCTTGATCTGCTTAGAGAACAAACAGCACACCGCCGCAGAGCTTTGGCAGGGTATAAGGGAACAGACCGAGCTGTGGCTCTCTCCACTCAACCTACAACCAGGCATGGTTGTGTCTGACAATGGTTGTAACTTGGTGGCGGCTTTGGAGCTCGGCAACCTGACACATATCCCATGCCTAGCCCACGTCTTAAACTTAGTGGTTAAGCGGTTTTATCAAAACATACCCCAATTTGCCAGAGCTACCAGTGAAGGAGCGCCGCGAGTGTGTCCATTTCCGCAATTCGTCCACAGCTTCAGCTGGCCTGTCAACGCTGCAGCAGCGCTTGCTGCTTCCAGCTCACCGACTGTTGTGCGATGTGAGCACGCGCTGGAACTCTACGGTCTATATGTTGTCCAGGCTTTGTGAGCAGCAGAGGGCAGTTGTGGAATACCAGCTGCAACATGGTCGTCGCCTTTCAAGTCAACTGCCACTATTCACATGCAAGGAGTGGGCATTGATGTCAGACCTATGTGAGATTTTTAAAAACTTTGAAGAATCCACACAGATGGTTAGTGGCGAAAATGCTATTATCAGCGTAACCATCCCACTGCTGTGTCTACTCAAACGATCGCTGCTCACAATTAAGGACAACGCTCTGAATGTAGCAGATGAGGAACTGGGGGATGACATCTCACAGGGTGATACCCAGACCACCCACAGTTCATCTTCTCAGCACGAATTTGACCGTGAAGAGTAGGAGGAGATGGAGACTGTTGCCTCTGCTACTGATGCTAGTACCCATGGAACTTTAATTCCATCTGTTCAGCGTGGATGGGCCAAAGAGGAGGAGGAGGAGGAAGAGGAGATGGAGAGTAATCCTGATGTCGACATCTTGCCTGTTGGTACTCTGGCACACATGGCTGAATTCATGTTAGGCTGCCTTACCCGCGACCCTCGCGTTATACACATTTTAGATAACACAGATTAGTGGGTGTTCACCCTTCTCAACCCCTGCTACAAAGAAAACTTCTCATCTCTCATTCATGTGGTGGAGAGGACGAGTAAAATTGTGCAATACCAGAAGGTACTTGTTGAGAGATTGCTCAGACAACCGGGGAAGGAAGACAATGGGAACACACAGCAGTTCCAACAAAGGCAGGGCAACACTCTCCAAGGCATGGGACACTTTCATGACACCCCGCCAGCACCCTCACCCAGTGGCGTACAAAGAGAAGTAAGGGCCCCATAGCAAAGATCAAACCAGGCCCTCCACACAGGACAGAAGGGTTTCCGCCTAAGGGTACTTTCACACTTGCGGCAGAGGATTCCGGCAGGCAGTTCCGTCACCCCAGACGCAAACTGATGGCATTTGTCAGACGGATCCGGATGTGGATCCGTCTGACAAATGCAATGCAATATCAGATCCGTCACTCCGGTGTCATCCAGGAAAAACGGATCCGTTATTATATTTTTTTGCATTTTTAAAGGTCTGCCCATGCGGATCCATTTTGCTGGAACACTGAATGCCGGATCCGGCACTAATACACTTCAATGTAAATTAATGCCGGATCTGGCATTCCGGCAAGTGTTCAGTATTTTTGGCCGGAGATAAAACTGTACCATGCTGCAGTATTTTCTCCATCCAGAAAATGTAAGAGGGACTGAACTGATGCATCCTGATGCATTCTGAATGGAATGCTCTCCATTCAGCATGCATTAGGATAAAACTGATCTGTTTTTTTCCGGTATTGAGCCCCTGTGACGGAACTCAACACCGGAAAACAAAAACGCTAGTGTGAAGGTACCCTAAACCCTTTTCAATTAAGTTTTGCTAAAAGTTGTTCCTTTAGAGGGTAGAGACCTGACCAAGTTTTCACCTCCAGTAAAAGAGGGTATGATGGGCCCCATAGCAGTTGCATGGTCTGCCGCTATGGTAGTTACGCCCCTGCCCTCACCCTGATGCGGGGCCCAGTGGTACAAGGAGGGAAAGGTTTTGGAAAATGGTGAAGGAATACATAGCAGACCGTGTCAGCATCCTAAATGATCCCTCAGTGCCTTACAACTACTGGGTGTCCAAGCTGGACACGTAGCACGAGCTTGCGCTCTACGCCTTGGAGGTGTTGGCCTGCCCTGCCGCCAGCGTTTTTTCTGAGCGTGTATTTAGTGCTGCTGGTGGCATCATAACAGATAAGCGTATCCGCTTGTCCACTTGCAATGCTGACAGGTTGACTCAGATAAAAATGAACAAGGCCTTGATTGCCCCTGACTTTTCCACTCCACCAGAGGAACGCTGAGCTAATGAGGAACAAACACACAATTGAAATGTATGCTTTACAATGTACTCAATCCACAAGATTCAGAGGCACCCTTTTCACCTCCAAAAAAGGGTATATGTTTGAATCTTGTTTACTCCTCCTCCTCCTCCTGTTCCATACAGTGTATATGCCCTCAGTACAATGTATCATATGGTCTGCTCACCTGTAGGCCCTCACTCCAATGTTTCATACGGTTTGCTCACCTGTAGGCCCTCACTACAATGTTTTATGGGGTTCGCTCACCTTCAGGCCCTCATCTCCAATGTTTCATAAAGTCTGCTCAGCTGTAGGCCCTCACTACAATGTTTTATAGGGTTCGCTCACCTGTAGGCCTTCACCTTCAATGTTTCATATGGTCTGCTCACCTGTAGGCCCTCACTACAATGTTTTATGGGGTTCGCTCAACCTTAGGCCCTCACTCCAATGTTTCATATGGTCTGCTCACCTGTAGGCCCTCACCTCCAATGTTTCATATGGTCTGCTCAGCTGTAGGCCCTCACTACAATGTTTTATGGGGTTCGCTCACCTTCAGGCCCTCATCTCCAATGTTTCATACAGTCTGCTCAGCTGTAGTCCCTCACTACAATGTTTTATGGGGTTTGTTCACCATAAGGCCCTCACTACAATGTTTTATGGGGTTTGCTCACCTGTAGGCCCTCACTCCAATGTTTCATACGGTCTGCTCAGCTGTAGGCCCTCACTACAATGTTTTAAGGGGTTTGCTCACCATAAGGCCCTCACTACAATGTTTTATGGGGTTCGCTCTCCTGTAGGCCCTCACTCCAATGTTTCATATGGTCTGCTCACCTGTAGTCCCTCACCTCCAATGTTTAATATGGTCTGCTCAGCTGTAGGCCCTCACCTCCAATGTTTCAGACGGTCTGCTCACCTGTAGGCCCTCACTACAATGTTTCATACGGTCTGCTTAGCTGTAGGCCCTCACCTCCAATGTTTTATACGGTCTGCTCAGCTGTAGGCCCTCACTGCAATGTTTCATATGGTCTGCTCAGCTGTAGGTCCTCACTACAATGTTTTATGGGGTTTGCTCACCATAAGGACCTCACTACAATGTTTTATGGGGTTCGCTCTCCTGTAGGCCCTCACTCCAATGTTTCATATGGTCTGCTCACCTGTAGTCCCTCACCTCCAATGTTTTAGGCTACTTTCACACTAGCGTTCGGGTGTCCGCTCGTGCGCACCGTTTGAAGGGGCTCACGAGCGGCCCCGAACGCATCCGTCTGGCCCCAATGCATTCTCAGTAGAGGCGGATCCACTGAGAATGCATCCGCCTGCCAGCGTTCAGCCTCCGCTCCGCTCAGTGAGCGGACACCTGAACGCTGCTTGCAGCGTTCGGGTGTCCGCCTGGCCGTGCGGAGGCGAGCGGATCCGTCCACACTTACAATGTAAGTCAATGGGGACGGATCCGCTTGAAGATGACACTATATGGCTCAATCTTCAAGCGGATCCGTTCCCCATTGACTTTCAATGTAAAGTCTGAACGGATCCGCTCAGGCTACTTTCAGACTTAGAAAATTTTCTAAGTAATAATGCAGACGGATCCGTTCTGAACGGATGCAAACGTCTGCATTATCGGAGCGGATCCGTCTGATGAAACATCAGACGGATCCGCTCCGAACGCTAGTGTGAAAGTAGCCTTATATGGTCTGCTCAGCTGTAGGCCCTCACCTCCAATGTTTCATACGGTCTGCTCACCTGTAGGCCCTCACTACAATGTTTTATGGGGTTCGCTCACCTTCAGGCCCTCATCTCCAATGTTTACCAGGGTCAGCTCACCAGGAGTCCCTCAACCAAAATGTTTAAGAGGGTCAGCTGAGCAGCTGGCCCTCACCCGTAATGTTTTAGAGGGTAACCAGCAGGCCCTTGCTCCTAATGTGAATGAGGCCCTCCTTTATGTGATATAGAGGCTGTATCTCTTTTTCCTTGTAATTTTTGGCAGCACTTACACTGTACAGTATATACAATTGAATATACAGGAAAGAATGTTTCCTAACAAATTTTCCTCTAAAAAGGAATTTTTTTTTTGTGTGGGGGCGGGGTTTTTGAAGTTTTTTTGTCAGTCTGTAAAAGTGGCGTACAACTCGGACAACATGGTTCCCAGCATCGACATTGGTGTCCAAGATGCATCCAGACATGGTCCCCCTGCTGTTCCTGATTGATTTCAGAGATGTTTCCATAACTTTCAGACCTTTTCCTATGAACAAGGCACCCTCCCCTCATCCGAGCAGGGGGTGCCTGGTCGCCTCCCATTGACTTCCATTTTACTCGGGTGCTCGGCCGAGCGCACGAATATCGCGATGTGTTCGGACCGAACACACAAACACTTTGGTGCTCGCTCATCACTAAAAAAAACCTCACATTTTTGGCAATACCCTACATCTGGGGCCTCTGCCGCATTAGTCAATGTGCAATTTAAGCTAGAAATACAGCTATAATTTTCAGGGTTTTTAAAAAAACACCCTTTTTTGGCAAAATACTAAATTTTACAGCCCATGCTGCATCTGCACATGTGAAATTCAAGCGTTATATACAGCTATCATATTCTGTTATTAAAAAAACACAAAACAGACCAGTGATGATGAAGTCAAGGGGGTTTATTAACAAAATAAACAAAGTCCAGGTAAACTTCACTGGGCAAACATCAGGCAAACAAAAAACAAAGGAAAGGCAGGAGTAGTCCCTATCCGTGCATAAGTCTCTGTGCAACTTGCCAGGTAAACAGATGTGTCACGGAAAGTCCCGGGTCCTGGGTCCCACTGGAATGGACGGAGTCCCAGCAAACTTCAGTCAGTAGCTAGCAGTACTGACCTGCACCTGGATAAGGAAGGATAACAGTGGGCACTGACAAACCTGGGAGGCCACCTTTTATGTGCCTGCTAACAAATCCCAGGGCGCCAAGTGTCCACCTATGGGGAGTGGACACCTGGCACCCTGGGATTTGTTAGCAGGCACATAAAAGATGGCCTCCCAGGTCGGTCAGTGCTCACTGTTATCCTTCCTTATCCAGGTGCAGGTCAGTACTGCTAGCTACTGACTGAAGTTTGCTGGGACTCCTGCCCTACACCTGTGTGCAAGGCTTTGGTTGGTCATTAATCAATTAGAACAACGCCGGCCCCCTAATCTGCTTTGAACTTGAGGCCAGGTGCTATTCCCTTCGCTGGTCGGCGAAGCGCGTACACGCGACCGCATATCCCCTTGCGAACCCGTTATCGAACGTAAATGCGGATGCACAACAGGCTCTGCGAGAGTGTGCGAGCGCATCGACATGGACACCGGAATGTAATCCACAATAGGCACCGGAGACAAGCTCGGCCGCAGAGTACTGCTACTAGCCCGGCCAAGCTGTCCCCGAAAGCCATGCGGTCTTCTCCTCCAGCGCACATGCGAACACATCCCCACATCGGTTTGCAAAGGGGTCGGAGCTGGTGTATCAATGGAGACACGCGTAACCTGTCCCACAGCTCCACGAGGACCCTTTTTGGTCACACCGGAGTGCGAGACAGGTGAGGATCTTACATTACCCCCCCTTGAGGGGGCGGCTCAGAAGACTCCAAGCGAGCTTTCCCCGGATTATCCCGGTGGAAGGCTGCCACCAACTCATCCGCATGCACCTGACAAGCAGGTACCTAACATCTCTCCTCTGGACCAAAACCCTTCCAGTCTACCAAGTATTGGAGAGACCTCTGGACAAAACGAGAGTCCAAAATCCTGTTCACCTCGAACTCTGACACCCTTTAGACCTCCAATGGGGGTGGAGTCTGAATGAAAGGGGAGGAGTTGGCCACCGATTCGAGAAGTGATACATGAAAGGTGTTTACTCCTCGAATCGACGGTGGAAGAACAACCTTGTACGTAACTCGGTTGATCTTCTGCGTCACCGGGTATGGACCAATAAATCGAGGACCCAACTTGGAAGATGGCTGACGCAGCAGAATGTTCCCGGTGGAGACCCACGCCTGATCTCCCACCGTAAACTTTTGCTCTACAGTGCGATGACGATCAGCAAATTTCTTCTGTTGCATTCCGCTGAACCGACGACCAAATGGGACGTCTATCCTCGAACCATTGATCCACCACCGGTGAATCAGTGGAGGGCCCGGCCAGAGAAGATAGCCTTGGATCCCTGCCCCCCACGCACCTTAGTGGAAGCATGCTCAGAGTTGTTATAAGCCACCTCCACGAAGGTCAGATGCGCGGCCCATTCCTCCTGGCAGTCTGACACGAAGCACCAAAGATATTGCTCCAGGGTCTGGTTAGTCCTTTCCGTCTGACCGTTGGTCTCTGGGTGAAAACCGGAAGAGAAAGACAAATTTATACCCAACCGGGAGCAGAAAGAACGCCAGAACCGAGAGATGAATTGAACACCTCTATCTGAAACAATATCATCCGGCGCACCGTGTAATCGAAAGACATGATTCAAAAACAGATCTGCAATCCGGGAAGTGGAATAAAATGGGCCATTTTACTAAAACGGTCCACCACTACCCAGATTACCGTACTTCCAGAGGACCATGGCAAATCTATGAAGTCCATGGAGATGTGAGTCCATGGAGCCTGAGGAATGGGCAATGGGATCAAAGTACCAGAAGGGGTGGACCGAGACGGTTTACTTTGAGCACACACACTACATGCCTGGATGTAGGCCTTAACATCCACAGACATACTGGGCCACCAAATGTGACGTTTAACAAGGGCAAGTGTTTTCTTAACACCCAGATGCCCTGCAGACTTGGAGTCGTGAAGCTGTTGGATAACCTTTAGAGCTCAGGATGGTAGCAGCCTCAGGGAAGCCACAGGACAGAGCATCTGCCTTCACATTTTTAGAACCTGGCTTATACGTGGGGCGAAAAATTGAAGCGGGTGAAAAACAATGCCCACAGAGCTTGTTGGGAGTTGAGTCGCTTGGCAGTCTCTAGGTACTCTAAATTTTTGTGGTCAGTGTAAACCGTAATGGTATGTTTCGCACCCTCTAGCCAATGTCTCCACTCTTGAAAAGCCAATTTTACACCCAGAAGCTCTCTAATGCCGATGTCATAATTACACTCGGCTGGAGAGAGCTTCCGAGAGAAGAAGGCACAGGGATGTAACCTCTCAGGGACCCCAGAATACTGTGAAAGAACTGCCCCAACACCAACCTCGGAGGCGTCGACCTCGAGGACAAAAGGTCGGGAAGTGTCTGGATGAGTAAGAATTTGCGCAGTGCAAAAGGCCTGCTTTAGCGTTTCAAAGGCTCTGTCTGCCTCTCTCGTCCACTTTGAAGGATTAGCTCCCTTCTTAGTGAGGTTAGTAAGAGGTACCACTATCGCAGAGAAATTCTTAATAAACTTACGATAGAAGTTGGCAAAGCCTAAGAAACGCTGCAGTCCCTTCAGATCCTTAGGCCGAGGCCAATCCAAGACAGCAGAATGTTTGGATGGATTCATAGCCAGTCCCCTTTCTGAGATAATGTACCCCAGAAAAGGCAATTCCGTTACCTCAAACAGACACTTCTCTAGTTTGGCAAAGAGGCGGTTCTCCCTCAGTTTCTGGAAAACCTGACACGCGTGTCTCTGATGAGACACCAGATCCGATGAGTAGATTAGTATGTAGTCTAAATAGACAAAAACAAATCTGAGGACAAATCCCTGAGGACATCATTGATGAACTCCTGGAAGACCGCAGGAGCATTACAGAGACCAAAAGGCATAACGAGATACTCG
The DNA here is from genome assembly GCF_905171765.1 of Bufo bufo. Lineage (NCBI taxonomy): Eukaryota > Metazoa > Chordata > Amphibia > Anura > Bufonidae > Bufo > Bufo bufo. The sequence goes on along the minus strand of NC_053395.1, from coordinate 80,078,921 downwards.
TAATGCCCGTCCCTGGTGTTGAATGCGGTCTTCCATTCATCACCTTCTCTGACGCGTACCAAGTTATATGCACCCCTCAAATCGAGTTTCCGAGTTTGGCCTCCGAGTTTGGTGAAGATCCGGGCCCCTGCCACCTGAGAAAACAAATCGTCAATCAGAGGTAGAGGGTACCGATTCTTCACCGTGATCCGATTGAGGGCACGAAAGTCGATGCAGGGTCTCAAGTCTCCATCCTTCTTCTCCACGAAGAAGAACCCGGCTCCAGCGGGGTAAGTGGATGGACGAATGAAACCCTTCTCGAGATTCTCTTCAATATAATCACGCTGGGCCTGAATCTCAGGCCCAGTGAGATTATATAGATGTCCCCGGGGTGGCATGGTACCTGGCAACAGATCTATGGGACAATCATATGACCTATGGGGAGGTAACACATCAGCCCCCTGTGGACTGAACACGTCCTGGAAGTGATAGTAATGCTGGGGTAATGTACTTAATACTTCCATGGAGGCTAGTGGCAACTCAGGACATATGCACCGAGTGAGGCATTCAGTACTCCACCGGCAAATCTGACCTGAGCGCCAGTCCACTATCGGATTATGTAGTCTCAACCAAGGGAGACCCAAAATCACAGGAGTGGATGGCATGTCCAGGACAAAAAGGCTTAAGGTCTCCGGATGATCAGCCCCCACTGTTACCTGCAGCCCGGACGTCATCCACATGGCACGACGATCCTGGAGAGAAGATCCATCAATAGCGGTCACCGACAGGGTGGTCTTTGGTTGGATAAGCGGGATGCTTATCAAGGTATGCCGATGACAAAGGGAAGTTTCATACAGGCATGGCGGTCACTAGTGAGCATGAGGTGCCGTGTGCAAGACAATTGTGCCCAGACCAGTCAGCACAGGAGGCTGAACTCATTGCCCTCACTAAAGCCTGCCTCATGGCAAAAGACTCTATATATGCCTTTGGAGTGGTTCATGACTTTGGAGTAATATGGATAGCCCGGGATTACATCACAGCTGCAGGAACCCCAATCAAGAATGCTTCAGCAGTAGCGGCTCTAATGGCAGCAGTATTCCTACCCACCAAAGTGGCAGTGATCAAGGTAAAGGCCCATACTCGAGCTGACACCTCTGAGGCCAGAGGAAACACCCTACCTAACAAAGCAGCCAAAAAAGCAGCAGTGGAAGAGAAAAGAGTCCAATCAGACCAGATTATGGTAGCACAGGAAGACCTGAAACAAAAAGAAGTCACATGGGACCTACTGAAACAAATGCAGAAACAGGCCACTCCCATAGAAAAGGAAACCTGGTTGAAAGAGTCAGCCCTCGAAGAAGAATCTGGACTCTGGACACAAGGAAAGAGAGCGTGCCTACATAGAGCCCTCTATCCCTTAATAGCCTCAGTGGCCCATGGGCCAACCCACCAATTCAAAACCATCATGAAAAAACTAATTGACAAAATATGGGTGGTCCCAGGAATCACCCCGGTCCTGGTAAGACATACCCAGTCTTGCCTCATTTGTGCCGAGTGCAAGCCAGGCAGGACTGAACCCATGCACACCAAGTGCCTTTCCAGAGCTCTGTACCCATTTCAAAGGAACCAAATCGACCATATCTAGATGCCAATGTGCCAAGGGTTTCAATATGTGCTAGTAGTGATAGACTGGCCAGAAGCCTACCCCGTCCAAAACCAGACCGCAACCACCACTGCTAAGAAACTAATGCAGGAAACTGTTTGTAGGTTCAAGGTACCTGAGGTAATTGAGAGTGATCAGGGCCCAGCATTCACTGCTAGTCTAACCCAAGAGGTCTGGAAGATGGTAGGGTCACACCTAGCATTTCACACCCCTTACCGACCCCAAAGCAGCGGCAAAGTTGAAAGACTGAATGGGGTGTTGAAATAAAAAATGCTGAAGATGACTAGGGAGACAGGGCTTAATTGGGTTCAGTGCTTGCCTATAACACTCTTTTCAGTTTGGCACACACCAAGGCCCCCACACAAACTGACCCCATATGAGATCCTGTTTGGGACAGGGCCAAGAATGGGACAGTATTTTCTGCAGCAGCTACAAATGCATTATGAATCTGTTGCAAAATATGTGATAGCATTGAGCAAACAATTGTCTGACATATACAGTTGAAAGAAAAAGTATGTGAACCCTTTGGAATTATATGGATTTCTGCACAAATTGGTCATAAAATGTGATCTGATCTTCATCTAAGTCACAACAATAGACAATCACAGTCTGCTTAAACTAATAACACACAAAGAATTAAATGTTACCATGTTTTTATTGAACACACCATGTAAACATTCACAGTGCAGGTGGAAAAAGTATGTGAACCCTTGGATTTAATAACTGGTTGAACCTGCTTTGGCAGCAATAACTTCAACCAAACGTTTCCTGTAGTTGCAGATCAGACGTGCACAACGGTCAGGAGTAATTCTTGACCATTCCTCTTTACAAAACTGTTTCAGTTCAGCAGTATTCTTGGGATGTCTGGTGTGAATCGCTTTCTTGAGGTCATGACACAGCATCTCAATCCGGTTGAGGTCAGGACTCTGACTGGGCCACTCCAGAAGGCGTATTTTCTTCTGTTTAAGCCATTCTGTTGTTGATTTACTTCTATGCTTTGGGTCGTTGTCCTGTTGCAACACCCATATTCTGTTGAGCTGTTAAATTCTCCTGAAAAATGTCTTGATAAACTTGGGAATTCATTTTTCCATCGATGATAGCAATCCGTGCAGGCCCTGATGCAGCAAAGTAGCCCCAAACCATGATGTTGGTGTGCTGTGCCTCTTTTTCTCCACACATAGTGTTGTGTGTTTCTTCCAAACAACTCAACTTTGGTTTCATCTGTCCACAGAATAATTTGTCAGTACTGCTGTGGAACATCCATGTGCTCTTGTGCAAACTGTAAACGTGCAGCAATGTTTTTTTTTGGACAGCAGTGGCTTCCTCTGTGGTATCCTCACATGAAATCCATTCTTGTTTAGTGTTTTACGTATCGTAGATTCGCTAACAGGGTTGTTAGCATATGCCAGAGACTTTTGTAAGTCTTTAGCTGACATTCTAGGATTCTTCTTCACCTCTTGAGCAGTCTGCGCTGTGCTTTTGCAGTCATCTTTACAGGACGTCCACTCCTAGGGAGAGTAGTAGCAGTGCTGAACTTTCTCCATTTATAGACAATTTGTCTTATCGTGGACTGATGAACAGCAAGGCTTTTGGGGATACTTTTATAACCCTTTCCAGCTTTATGCAAGTCAACAATTCTTAATCGTAGGTCTTCTGAGAGCTCTTTTGTGCGAGGCATCATTCACATCAGGCAATGGTTCTTGTGAAAAGCAAACACAGAACTGGTGAGTGTTTTTTATAGGGAAGGGCAGCTGTAACCAACACCTTCAATCTCATCTCATTGATTGGACTCCAGTTGGCTGACACCTCACTCCAATTAGCTCTTGGAGATGTCATTAGTCTAGGGGTTCACATACTTTTTCCACCTGCACTGTGAATGTTTACATGGTGTGTTCAATAAAAACATGGTAACATTTAATTCTTTGTGTGTTATTAGTTTAAGCAGACTGTGATTGTCTATTGTTTTGACTTAGATGAAGATCAGATCACATTTTATGACTAATTTGTGCAGAAATCCATATCATTCCAAAGGGTTCACATACTTTTTCTTGCAACTGTATGCACAAGTTCTCTCTTCCATTCCACATCCTGACTCCCTAGAAGGAAGCCACACTCTGAAACCTGGAGAGTGGGTGGTAGTCAAGAAACACGTCAGAAGCACCCTCGAGCCACAATACGAGGTACCCTACCAAGTGCTGTTGACTACCCCAACTTCCATGAAACTCCAAGGGAGACCCACCTGGATCCATGCCTCACATTGTAAAAAAGTAAAGGCCGTCCTGACGACCCAAAAACAATAAGCCATGAGGATCCACCTACTTATCATAACATTTAGTCCACACATACACTGCAATGACTCAGAAACAGACAGCCACGTGCAGTGTATTGGTGTAGATGCCGTGAATGGAAAAGACCTACCCTGTATCCACCATACTGTACAGGACCTTATCACAGGTATATGAGCCAACACCACCGAAGGTCAGTTAAAAGTATATGAGCTGGCAAAAGGAACAATTAGCCAAATTAATTACCCAATTATTCAATAGCACAGCAGTGGCAGTTCCAGAGGACATATACTTAGTTTGTGGGCACAAAGCATACAAATGGTTATCCGAGAATGTCACAGGACTGTGCACCAGTGCTAGGCTTACTCCTGCCACCTTTATAGTACCGCACTCTAAAATTGACATATATGCTATTCCTAAACGCACCTTGTACCGTAGGGCCAAAGATAGCACACCCAGACCAAACGGTAAGCCACATGTTGTAGAAATGAGCATTCCCAATAAAGTGTCAAAAGTCACCCCGAGACAGCGGGCGTGCTGCCTAGGAGTGATAGTACATTAAGTACACTGGTAAATGGCAGAATCTAAGATGGCTGCGCTATTTATAGGGCTGTGACATCACAAAGCTGGCTTGCTGCTGATTGGCTGGCTGCATGCATGGCATTATGGGTGAACCCGCCTTCCCAGAGTTCCTTTCTCCATGTACTCACACGTGCAACAGCCATTTTAGGAAAAAATGCGATTTGGGGTTACAAAGGGGGACATTATTATGAAGGCTTAAAGGGGGATATTATTGCTGTGTGGGGTACTGCCTTGTAAAGGGCACAAAAGAAGACATCATCATTGTGTGGGCAGTCTGAACACTATTTCTGTTTAGCGAGGGCACAAAAGGTTGAACATTTACTATTTGGGGCACCAATGAGGGCACAATAAGGCTCTAGGTATAACCCTGGCATGATCAGTTAATAATAATCCTTTAGATTGTCTGCTTGTCAGACAATCTGTACAGCTAGAAATTAGCATCCAGGCAGCGGCCAAGCATTGATATTACATTATGCGGGAAAAAAAATCATAGTGTGAGTGTTGTTTAATAAAAGAGAAAAGCGAACTGCAATTATAAATAAGCAATAATATAATAAAATATTACTGCAAAAAAGCTGATTCACGCAAGAAATACTTATCCAGTCATATAACCTAATTACATTTTAAAACTCACCATTTACATAATATCTTTGTTATTTGGAAAACTTCTGAGATGTTGTAGCTAATTACAAACACTTGTTTAAGCATTAGTTTTACAGTGTATTTAAAATAATATAAAAGTGCAACTGTAACCATAAGGCTTTTATTAATTAGTTTTTTTTTCCTTTTAGCATAACACCAGTGCTATCAAATACAAGATAAAATTAAAAATTCCAATATCTATTTTAATTGACAAATTTAACATTTTTAATGGTTAACTTTTTTCCCCTTTATTAATACATCATAACAGAAATATGCCATGAACAGACAGCTCTAAACCTTAAAGGGGATGTCCCGGTTCAGAGCTGAACCTGGACATACCCATATTTTCACCCAGGCAGCACCTCTCATGATCCGATGCGCTCCCTTGCCCTGTGCTAGAATGTGCAGGGCACGGGCTCTTTTGTCCTCTGGAACTGCCACTGGCTTTTCTGAAAGCCTCTGAGGATGGCCTTGATCGGGTGAGCTGAAAATATAGAGGGTCTGTCTGGCTCTTGAAGTGCCAAAAATGCTGCACCCCTGCCAAATATAGCCTAATAGTGTTGTAGGATAAAGCCAATACCGAATGACAATATGACACGAAAGCCACCATATACTTGACCTGACCAGTGTCACCCCTAGGATATGCCAACTGAAAGTTTGAGAAAACCACCCACGCTCGGCGGTACGACCGCAACGTACTGGCCGACAAAGATTTGGTAATGAGTTAACTGGCGACCACCTGCAGAGAGTCTAATCCAAGACCAGCAGCCGCCAGTCCGGTACCGGGGTGCCCACTGAGTCTGCTTCTGGGTTCTGTAAGAAAAAGCGAGAGAAATCAAAACGAGATAAAGCATCAGCTGCAACATTGCTGACCCCGTCCAAAAACAGGGCATGAAAATGAAACCCCTGTTCCAGAGCTATCCAGGTCAATCTACGCATGAAAGACATGATGAGTAACGATTTAGATCTGCCCTTGTTAATGATCTCTGCGGTCGCCATGTTGTCAGTGTGGAAAACCACCGTGTGACCCGACCACCTATGCCCCCAAACTATAGCAGCTGCTACGATAGGATAGATCTCGAACAATGCCGACGTCTGAGAAAACCCCGGCATCTGTAGCACGTGTGTGGGCCATGAGCCGGCGAACCAATGTGAGCCAAATATGGCCACGAAACCTACCGAGGCAGCCGCGTCTGAAAATACGTGTGGAGAATCAGAAGTGGCCCTCGGAATGAACATGGAAATGCTATTCCACCAGCTGAGAAATCTGTCCCACATGAACAGATCTGCTCGGGCGTTCGCATTGAGATGCAATGATGCGTCCAAATCACTGGTCTGTTGTAATAAGACTAGCAATCTTGAAATGAATGATCTACCCTGAGGAATGATCCTCATGGCAAAGTTTAACATGCCCAACAGAGACTGCAATTCTCTCTTGGTGCAAACCTTAGACATGAGCAAGGAACGGACACCTGACTTGATTCTGTCGAGTTTGTCTTGTGGCAGACTGGCTGACAATGCACGTGAATCCAGAGAGATCCCCAAGAACGTGACAACCTGCGCAGGCCCTTCTGTTTTGTGTTCAGCCACTGGAATGTTTAACTCCTTGAAGACCTGCAAGAGAAGCTGCAAGTCAACAGGCGCCTGTGAGGGTTCTTCGATCAACAGAAAATCATGCAGGTAGTGAATGACATTCTGGCAACCCCGTTCCAACAAAATCCATTCCAGTGCCTGCGCTAACTTGTCAAACAGACTGGGGCTGCTCTTGGAACCAAACGTCAACTTGGTGGCGAAATAGTACGCATCTCTCCATTTGATGCCATGCCACTGCCAGAGAGATGGGCTAATGGGCAGCAGTTTGAATGCATCAGAGACATCTTCTTTGGACAGCTGAGCCTCTATGCCTGTCTGAAGAATGACCTGGATAGCCTGGTCCACGGAAGTATACTTCAAGGAAAATTCCTCGGATGGAATCAACGAGTTGAGACTTGGAACGTGGGAAGAATGTGGAGCAGACAAATCATAAATCAAACGAAATTTATTAGAATATTTTCCCTGCCCCATGCCCACAGGGCTCACCCTCCAAGTGCAGAAAGGAGGGGACTGGAAAGGACCAATGATGAAACCCTTGTCCAGTTCAACTGCCAAGAGTGAATCCACCAGACCAGCATGTTTAGAAGCCGACTGCAAGTTGGGGCATTCATGAGTCTGCTGAGGCAAGGTGATGAGCCCAGTGTGGAACCCCCGTGAAAACCCTTCCACCAAGAATGTACGGAACGGCTGAACCGGATGAAGCCGCAACAGCTGGTCTAGTACCTCCACATTCACCCGGCTCAGTCATCCCGGCTTCAATGTGCAGACCGTGACCGGATGAGCCCTGAAACATGTGGCACAGACATGCAGGAGCCTGCACTGGCTGAAATTGCAGATGGCGTAATTAAAGTTATTGCAGAGCTGGGCTTTGCCTAAATAGTGAATGGGTCTCCCTAGCTTGTCAAACTGGGTTGACTGCTGGCTAGGACCCGGGTTGATCCCACCTCTGGAGGTACTGGGGGCAGCTGTGAGGTCAGCCAATGGGCACCAAGCGGTAGTATAAGCAGGAGACTGACATCTAGCGCACACCGGGGACTTCAAACTGGCGAAGTGCCTACAAAATAGTTCCATGTCGATATTGCTCCAGTCTGTGACTACCTGGAACTGGGCCCAAATGGCTGCCGCTTTGGCCGAGAAGGACCTATGATAATCATAGAACGCCGAACCCCCGTACTTGTGCGCCAAATCTACCACCCTGTAGAGATAAATGTCCAACTCTTCTCTCCTGTTAGGACTGGCAGAACACAAAACGTCTCTGAACAGGCTGAAGGCCAGGACGAACTCGGCCAGAGACAGTTTGCGACTGAGCCTGGGGTCCTTAGACTTAAGTACCACAGACAACTCGCTACAGCCAAAGGACTTATTCTCTGTTACGTCGTGGGACGTAATTAACAAGGATGCCAAGTTGACATCTTTGCCCTCCAGGATGTCCTTCTTTATGCTAGGCCTAACAAAATACACAGGTGCCACTGAAGGTACTCCCACACCCTGTGACAGGTTAGCTGTAGACAGTAGAGTAGGCCCAGTACCTGCTACAACAGCCGGAGGTGCCGCGCCACTGGCTGGCCCAACTACTAGGGGGGGGTCGCAACGCTGTTCCATCACCTCCATCCGGGCTTGTAAATCCTGGATGGAACTCGTGAGTGTGTTCAGCACCATGTGAATCTGCACCAACGAATTAATGATGGTGGTATTGTCGCTGGAAGCAGCAGGCCTGGCCTGTGGAGTAGCGGGGAACAGAAGCCTGAAGAGTTCCGCCTTTCTGGCTGTAGCCGCGAACGGAATTCCTCTCCTGAGCAGTTCGGCCGTCAGTTTAGGCACTGTCCAAGACCTGAGGGATGGAGTACTGCCGTGTTCGGACCCTCTTGGAGACGGAGGCAAGGACACAAACTCCTCAATGTCTGAAGGCTGAGACATGACCACTGCAAACAACACAACAAACACCACAAAACAAAAAAAAACGAAGAAAGAAAAAGAGAAGAGAAAAAAAAAAAACAACCTGTTAACCCTACGACCTGCTGCCCGTAAACTGACAGACAAGGTGACGGAATCTAAGCCCCTCCCCTTCCCCCCCCCCCCAGCAGCGTGAAACGATTGAACGAAAAGCCGGTGAGGCTGACAGGGAGTATGATAGTCGTTTCCACTGACGTATGAAGCGAGCCCGAGTTTGTCTGAATCTGTGACGTGGCAGATTAATTAAAAAGGAACACTGCGGGCTAACGAACCTACAGACGTGGTAGGTGATGTATGTAAGTATAGGATTTGTGGAAAACAGACCGTATGACGTATGACACTAGTCTACGAGATGAAACGGGGTGTGTATGTCGAGCGAGCGTGTGGCTGTATTGGCGGATGTACCTATGCTAGTGGTGTATGGATGAAGCTTGGTGGATAAAGGATCCCAAAAAAAATGTAAATTTTTTTTTTTCAATCCTAAAAAAAATTTTTTTTTTCCTTTTTACTTAACAACCCACTCTTTTTTTATTTTTATTTATTTAACAATCCAACTGCCTGATGTGCGAACTATGTGTCTAAGGTATGTATGTAGTGTATGTGAAGAGTGTCAAACATGTGTACAACCAGCAACCTTGTAAGTAATCAACCCAGTAATGGCACCAGGACCCAGCTACCAGAGTTTAACCTGCTGAGCCTGGATGACTCGCAGCCCCTGTATGAACTTGATACTGGTTGTGCTGAAAGTGCTGAACAGGCAATGAGCTCCAACCATGTAACAATGCTGCCCCTGGTGCCAAAACTCGAATTGCATGTGCCTGAACGCAGTGAGGAGAAGCGATCCTCCGGCACAGTTCCCCCTCTCTTCACACCCTCCTACCCTCCCTCACGTTGCCACGCTCCCCAAACAAACCAGTTATCCTGGAAAACAATTAGAACAGCTTGCAGACAGAAGGGAAAGGTACACCCGGCTTCTCTGAGATCCGACTCGTGCAGGACGCTTGCTGATGACGTCACACCCGGAAGTAGCAGACGTCCGAATGCCGACGTGCTGCCTGGGAGAGCCGGACCGCTTATAACAGGTACCGGACCCTCCCACAAATCCAGGCTAGCCTGCGGCCAGCCTTAACACATACCAGAAAATTGGCTGTAGATCCATATAATATAAGAGACGGCTAATAACACGTACTTTTCTTTCCTATTAATACACCATAAAATTGTTTATAAAACAATGTCATTCACTGCAGATAGGGTAATAACCCATACTTTTTTTTCCTATTAATACACCAATAAAATGTCTGTAAAACAATGTATGTTCACTGTAGAACTGCTATTAACACATTTTTTTTTTCCTATTAACACACCAGAAAAAAGTCTATAAAACAATGTCGTTCACCGCAGAATGACTAATAACCCATACTTTTTTTCCTATTATTACACCAATAAAATGTCTGTAAAACAATGTACGTTCACTGTAGAACGGCTACCAACACATACTTTTTTTTTCTATTAACCACTTCAGGACCCTAGGATTTTTTTTTGCTATTTCATTTTTCCCTCCCCGTGTTCCCATAGTCCTAACTTTTTTATTTTTCCCTTCACATAGCCTTATGAGGGCTTATTTTTGCGGGGCAAGTTTAAATTTCTAATGGCACCATTTACGGTTGCATACCTTGTAGTAGGAAGCGAAAAAAAAAAATCCAAATGGTGTAGAATTGGGAAAAAATGCAATTCTGAAAAAGTTTCTTTTTTTTTTTACACTGTATACTATGCGGTAAAATTGACCTATTAACTTTATTCTCCAGATCAGTATGGTTACAACAATACCACACTTGTATAATTTTTCTTGCGTTTTAATAGTGAATTTTTTTTTTAAACCTTTGAGGAAAACAATTTATTTTTTAGAACCATATTCTGACCCCTATAACTTTTCTGAAGTTATGTGTATGGGGCTGTGTGAGGGCTCATTTTTTGTGGGACGATCTGTTAGTTTCAGTGATACCAAGTTGAAGTGTGTGCAACTTTTTGATAACTTTTTATAAAAAAAATATTGGGTAGTTGAAGTGATAAAATTGGAAAATTGTCTGTTTTTATTTTTATTCCTGTTGCGCCATTTTCCGTATGCCATTAATAATGTTATATTTTCACATGCGGCTATGCCGATGATGTTTATTTTTTTTATTGGTTAAGTATTTTCATTTTTATTTTAACCCCTAACGTAAAATGCCATGCATGTATGGCGGGGGATGCTGTGCCAGAACGCATTCCACTGTACATGCACAGCGGGCTTATCAGGCAGGTGCAGTAGCTGCACCCGTCCAATCACTGCAGGGGTCCGGCAGTCCCTGGTAGCCAGGACCCTGCTGAATCCGAAAACATCATTGTTTACAGCGATGCCAGCATATTAACCCCTTCTATGCCGTGGTCAGTGCTGACTGCGACATAGAAGTGATTTGCGGCGGGTGAAGGAGCACATCGGGTCCTGCGGTGCTGTGGCATGGGACTCGATGTGTGACAAGGCAGCCAGATGCCATGCAGGGAGTGCCAAATGTCTTGCATGGCATGGGGACCTGCCTTCTAAGGGTGCCCAGGAGATCCAGCCACAGGCTGGGTCTCCAAGGCAACCTGTTAGTGTATGACTCAGTGTAATCCATTAACAGGCAATGCATTACAATAAAGATGTATTGTAATGCATTGCAGAGGGAATCAAAACCCCAAAAGTGGGACAGGAATGAAGTTTTAAAATTAAAGGTATTTTCAATAAAAAAAAAAAAGGTTTCAAGTTAAAAAAAGAAAAAAAATGCCCCTTTCCCCTGATTTTATAATAAAAAAATATACAAAAAAAGAAAAAACACACATATTAGGTATCGCCACATCCGTAAGGACCGGCTCTATAAATATATCACATGATCCACCCCGTCCGATAGTCACCATAAAAAAAAAACTGTGTGAAAAAAAGCCACTTTTGTCACTTTACTTCACTAAAAGTGCAACACCAAGCGATCAAAAAGGTGTGTGCCCTCCAATATAGTACCAATCTAACCGTCAACTCATCCCGCAAAAAATGAGCCCCTACATAAGACAATCTCCCAAAAAATAAAAAAAACTATGCTCTCAGACTATGGAGACACTAAAACCTTCTTTTTCTTTTTTTAAATGCTTTTATCGTGTTAAATGCAAAAAAAATTAAAAAGTATACATATTAAGTATGTCCATAACAACCTGCTCTATAAAAATATCACATGACCTAACCCCTCAGGTAAACACCGTAAAAAAAAAAAAGTGTCAAAAAAAAGAATTTTTTTGACACCTTACATCGCAAAATGTGTAATAGCAAGCGATCAAAAAGTCATATGCACCCCAAAATTGTACCAATCAAACCGTCATCTCATCCCACAAAAATGGTACCCTACCTAAGACAATCGCTCAAAAAATAAAACAAAAATATGTTTTTTTTTGTTTAAAAAATTATATTAGTGTATAGAGTTAAGCGAACACCTGGATGTTCGGGTTCGAGAAGTTCGTCCGAACTTTTCCGGAAATGTTCGGGTTTGGGAACTTCGCCCCGAACCCGAAGTCAATGGGGACCCGAACTTTTCGGCACTAAAAAGGCTGTAAAAGAGCCCAGGAAAGGGCTGGAGGGCTGCAAAAGGCAGCAAAATGTAGGTAAATCCCCTGCAAAAAAATGTGGATAGGGAAATGAATAAAAATAAAAATAAAATAAATAGAAATTAACCAATATCAATTGGAGAGAGGTCCCATAGCAGAGAATCAGGCTTCATGTCACCCACCACTGAAACAGGCCACTGTCAGATATTTAGGCCCCGGCACCCAGACAGAGGAGAGAGGTCCCATAGCAGAGAATCAGGCTTCATGTCACCCACCACTGGAACAGGCCACTAAAGAATATATAGAAAGTGAGGGGGCACACACACACGGGAAACACCAGATGATTAAGTATATATCATTTAATATTCTAAAAACAGACCCATAAAATAACATAAAATATATACCATATAATGTCACAGCCCCAAAAATGCAGATATATGTCAATGCTAACAGATACGCTGGCGTGCTGAATTCACATATAGTCCATACAGTGTCCCAATTGAAGTGCTACAGTGTAGAAGCTACTATGAGTATGGTAAGGTCACATAGAGTCCATCTACGCACTGTCCCGATTGGTATAGACAAGTGGTAGCACAATATGTTCCAATGCCTGTAGTGTTAGGTCACCGGAGGTTTTATGGGCTTAGTCCAATTGTAGTGGAACACTAATGTCCAATATTCAGAGATCAGTAAGACGTGTTTGGATAAACTTCCCAGTTACTTACTGTATCCAGCCGCTTGCGCTCCCCCGGTCTCTCCCCTCCTTGCTGTCTGGCCGCAGCGTTGATTTCTCAGGTGGCCAAACCAGGCCGACTGTGGCGTCCCACGTGACCTGGTGGTATGGGGTTCCGGGCGGACGCTTTGGTGACGTCACTGTTGTGCGGCGGCAGTTTCAAATCTGGAAGTATTGGAGGTGAATCTCTGAAGCGCTTACAGCTCAATGTCCAGTCTCTTTGGTCTCTTTGGTCTTTAACTTGAATCCACGCTCACTCTGTGATGCCATGGCATCACAGAGTGAGCGTGGATTCAAGTTAAAGACCAAAGAGACTGGACATTGAGCTGTAAGCGCTTCAGAGATTCACCTCCAATACTTCCAGATTTGAAACTGCCGCCGCACAACAGTGACATCACCAAAGCGTCCGCCCGGAACCCCATACCACCAGGTCACGTGGGACGCCACAGTCGGCCTGGTTTGGCCACCTGAGAAATCAACGCTGCGGCCAGACAGCAAGGAGGGGAGAGACCGGGGGAGCGCAAGCGGCTGGATACAGTAAGTAACTGGGAAGTTTATCCAAACACGTCTTACTGATCTCTGAATATTGGACATTAGTGTTCCACTACAATTGGACTAAGCCCATAAAACCTCCGGTGACCTAACACTACAGGCATTGGAACATATTGTGCTACCACTTGTCTATACCAATCGGGACAGTGCGTAGATGGACTCTATGTGACCTTACCATACTCATAGTAGCTTCTACACTGTAGCACTTCAATTGGGACACTGTATGGACTATATGTGAATTCAGCACGCCAGCGTATCTGTTAGCATTGACATATATCTGCATTTTTGGGGCTGTGACATTATATGGTATATATTTTATGTTATTTTATGGGTCTGTTTTTAGAATATTAAATGATATATACTTAATCATCTGGTGTTTCCCGTGTGTGTGTGCCCCCTCACTTTCTATATATTCTTTCTTGTCCCCAAGGTCCTGAGGGTAGGACCAGAGGGTGAGCACCTATCCATACGAGATAGGGGTGAGCCGCTGTATTCTATATACAAATTTTTTATCTGGAACAGGCCACTGTCAGATATTTAGGCCCCGGCACCCAGACAGAGGAAAGAGGTCCCATTGCAGAGAATCAGGCTTCATGTCATAGCAGAGAATCAGGCTTCACGTCACCCACCACTGGAACAGGCCATTGTCAGATATTTAGGCCCCGGCACCCAGACAAAGGAGAGAGGTCCCATAGCAGAGAATCAGGCTTCATGTCATAGCAGAGAATCAGGCTTCACGTCACCCACCACTGGAACAGGCCATTGTCAGATATTTAGGCCCCGGCACCCAGACAGAGGAGAGAGGTCCCATTGCAGAGAATCAGGCTTCATGTCACCCACCACAGGAACAGGCCACTGTCAGATATTTAGGCCCCGGCACCCAGACAGAGGAGAGAGGTCCCATAGCAGAGAATCAGGCTTCATGTCATAGCAGAGAATCAGGCTTCACGTCACCCACCAGTGGAACAGGCCATTGTCAGATATTTAGGCCCCGGCACCCAGACAAAGGAGAGAGGTCCCATAGCAGAGAATCAGGCTTCATGTCATAGCAGAGAATCAGGCTTCACGTCACCCACCACTGGAACAGGCCATTGTCAGATATTTAGGCCCCGGCACCCAGACAGAGGAGAGAGGTCCCATTGCAGAGAATCAGGCTTCATGTCACCCACCACAGGAACAGGCCACTGTCAGATATTTAGGCCCCGGCACCCAGACAGAGGAGAGAGGTCCCATAGCAGAGAATCAGGCTTCATGTCATAGCAGAGAATCAGGCTTCACGTCACCCACCAGTGGAACAGGCCATTGTCAGATATTTAGGCCCCGGCACCCAGACAGAGGAGAGAGGTCCCATTGCAGAAAATCAGGCTTCATGTCACCCACCACTGGAACAGGCCACTGTCAGATATTTTGGCTCCGGCACCCAGACAGAGGAGAGAGGTCCCATTGCAGAGAATCAGGCTGCATGTCACCCACCACTGGAACAGGCCACTGGCAGATATTTAGGCCCCGACACCCAGAAAGAGGAGAGGTTCATTTAACTTTGGGTTGCCCCGCAATATAATGGTAAAATTGAAAAAAGAGGATTGAATGAAGAATATATTGTTAAGGGGAGGCAGTTATAAATGTCTAATCTGCACAAGGGATGGACAGGTCCTGTGGGATCCATGCCTGGTTCATTTTTATGAACGTCAGCTTGTCCACATTGGCTGTGGATAGGCGGCTGCGTTTGTCTGTAATGACGCCCCCTGCCGTGCTGAATGCACGTTCAGACAAAACACTGGCCGCCGGGCAGGCCAGCACCTCCAAGGCATAAAAGGCTAGCTCTGGCCACGTGGACAATTTGGAGACCCAGAAGTTGAACCATCAGTCAGTACGTGGAGGGGTGTGCACACATACTGTTCCACCATGTTAGTGAAATGCTGCCTCCTGCTAACACGTTCCGTATCAGGTGGTGGTGCAGTTAGCTGTGGCGACAAAACTTTTCCACATCTCTGCCATGCTAACCCTGCCCTCAGAGGAGCTGGCCGTGACACAGCTGCATTGGCGACCTCTTGCTCCTCCTCTGCCTTTGCCTTGGGCTTTCACTTGTTCCCCTGTGACATTTGGGAATGCTCTTAGTAGCGCGTCTACCAACGTGCGCTTGAACTCGTGCATCTTCCTATCACGCTCCAGTGCAGGAAGTAAGGTGGGCACATTGTCTTTGTACCGGGGATCCAGCAGGGTGGCCACACAGTAGTCCGCACACGTTAAAATGTGGGCAACTCTGCTGTCGTTGCGCAGGCACTGCAGCATGTAGTCGCTCATGTGTACCAGGCTGCCCAGAGGTAAGGACAAGCTGTCCTCTGTGGGAGGCGTATCGTCATCGTCCTGCGTTTCCCCCCAGCCACGCACCAGTGATGGGCCCGAGCTGCATTGGGTGCCACCCCGCTGTGAACATGCTTCATCCTCATCCTCCTCCACCTCCTCCTCATCCTCGTCCATCAGTAGTGGGCCCTGTCTGGCCACATCTGTACCTGGCCTCTGCTGTTGCAAAAAACCTCCCTCTGAGTCACTTCGAAGAGACTGGCCTGAAAGTGCTAAAAATGACCCCTCTTCCTCCTCCTCCTCCTCCTCCTGGGCCACATCCTCTTCCATCATCGCCCTAAGTGTTTTCTCAAGGAGACATATAAGTGGTATTGTAACGCTAATAACGGCGTGATCGCCACTGGCCATGTTGGTGGAGTACTCGAAACAGTGCAACAGGGCACACAGGTCTCGCATGGAGGCCCAGTCATTGGTTGTGAAGTGGTGCTGTTCCGCAGTGCAACTGACCCGTGCGTGCTGCAGCTGAAACTCCACGATGGCCTGCTGCTGCTCGCACAGTCTGTCCAGCATGTGCAAGGTGGAGTTCCACCTGGTGAGCACGTCGCATATGAGGCGGTGAGCGGGAAGGCCGAAGTTACACTGTAGCGCAGACAGGCGAGCAGCGGCAGGATGTGAACGCCGGAAGCGCCATCTGCCCGCACTTTATGCAGCAGCTCTGACATGTCGGGGTAGTTGTGAATGAACTTCTGCACCACCAAATTTGGCACATGCGCCAGGCAAGGGATGTGCGTCAAACCGGCTAGTCCCAGAGCTGCGACGAGATTTCGCCCATTATCGCACACCACCAGGCCGGGCTTGAGGCTCACCGGCAGCAACCACTCGTCGGTCTGTTGTTCAATACCCCGCCACAAATCCTGCGCGGTGTGGGGCCTCTCCGCCAAACATATGAGTTCCAGAATGGCCTACTGATGTTTACCCCGGGCTGTGCTGAAGTTGGTGGTGAAGGTGTGTGGCTGACTGGATGAGCAGGTGGACGAAGAGGAGGAGGAAGCAGAGTAGGAGGAGGAGGCTACAGGAGGCAAAGAATGTTGCCCTGCGATACTTTGCGGCGGAAGGACGTGCGCCAAAGAGCTCTCAGCCTGGGGCCCAGCCGCCACTACATTTACCCAGTGTGCAGTTAGGGAGATATAGCGTTCCTGGCCGTGCTTACTAGTCCACGTATCTGTGGTTAGGTGAAACTTGCCTCAGAAGGCGTTGCACAGTGCACACTTGATTTTATCGGATACGTGGTTGTGCAGGGAAGGCAAGGCTCTCTTGGAGAAGTAGTGGCAGCTGGGAACAACATACTATGAGACAGCAAGCGACATGAGCTGTTTGAAGCTGTCTGTGTCCACCAGCCTGAATGACAGCATTTCATAAGCCAGTAGTTTAGAAATGCTGGCATTCAGGGCCAGGGATCGAGGGTAGCTAGGTGGGAATTTACGCTTTCTCTCAAATGTTTGTGAGATGGAGAGCTAAAAGCATCCGTGTGACATGGTGGAGATGCTTGGTGACGGAGGTGGTGGTGTTGGTGGTACATCCTTTGTTTGCTGGGCGGCAGGAGCCAACGTTCCTCCAGAGGCGGAGGAAGAGGCCGAGGCAGCAGCAGAAGAGGTAGCAGGGGGAGCCTGAGTGAGTTCCTTGTTTTTAAGGTGTTTACTCCACTGCAGTTCATGCTTTGCATGCAGATGCCTGGTCATGCAGGTTGTGCTAAGGTTCCGAACGTTAATGCCTCGCTTCAGGCTCTGATGGCACAGCGTGCAAACCACTCGGGTCTTGTTGTCAGCACATTGTTTGAAGAACTGCCACGCCAGGGAACTCCTTGAAGCTGCCTTTGGGGTGCTCGGTCTTAGGTGGCGGTGGCCAGTAGCAGACAAACTCTCTTGGCGGCGGGTGTTCTGCTTTTGCCCAATGCTCCCTCTTTTGCTACGCTGTTGGCTCGGTCTCACCACTGCCTCTTCCTCCTAACTCTGAAAGTCAGTGGCATGACCTTCATTCCATGTAGGGTCTAGGATCTCATCGTCCCCTACATCGTCTTCCACCCAGTGTTCCTCCCTGGCCTCCTGTTCGGTCTGCACACTGCAGAAAGACGCAGCAGTTGGCACCTGTGTTTCGTCATCATCATAGACGTGCTGAGTTGGTATTCCCATGTCCTCAGAATCAGGAAACATAAGTGGTTGTGCGTCAGTGCATTCTATGTCTTCCACCGCTGGGGAAGGGCTAGGTGGATGCCCTTGAGAAACCCTGCCAGCAGAGTCTTCAAACAGCATAAGAGACTGGATGCATAAGTTGAGGCTCAGACAGTTTCCCTGATATGCATGGGGGTGATGTGACAGACTGATGGGCTTGGTATTCAGGCGCCATCTGTGCACTTTCTGCAGAAGACTGGGTGGGAGATAATGTGAACGTGCTGGATCCACTGTCGGCCACCCAATTGACTAATGCCTGTACCTGCTCAGGCCTTACCATCCTTAGAACGGCATTGGGCCCCACCAAATATCGCTGTAAATTCTGGCGTCTACTGGGACATGAGGTAGTTGGTACACTAGGACGTGTGGCTGTGGCAGAACGGCCACGTCCTCTCCCAACACCAGAGGGTCCACTAACACCACCACGACCATGTCCGCGTCCGCATCCCTTACTAGATGTTTTCCTCATTGTTACCGTTCACCACAATAAGAAAAACATTATTTGGCCCAATGTATTGAAATCAAATTCAGCCTTTTTTTTACAGGCACCTAACACTATCTGGCTATCTATTTAGGTTTCCGTATTACACTAATACAGGCACAGCAGAAACCACTGATTTAGGGAATTGCTAATTTGGGAATTGTATTTCAGCCCAGAACAAAAACTGTGCTTTGACGGACACTAAATAACTTGACCAGCCACAGCAGTAACCTCAGATTTAGCTGAATATAAATTGTAGGCCTAGTATTTAGACCCTGGATGGATGACAGGTATCCCTTTACGGACAGAATTACACTTGGAGATGCACGGTAGCGTGTGAAGTTATTGAGAATGACCCTATCAGCACCTTCAATGTAATATACCCTTTTATGGATAGATTTAAACTTGGTCTGCTACAGCAGAAACCACTGATTTAGGGAATTGCTAATTTGGGAATTGTATTTCAACACAGAAAAAAATATATCCTTTGCCAGACAGCAGACAGTATTACAATTGGCTAGCCACAGCTGAAACACCAGATTTAGGGTACTTCTATTTTGGCAATTGTATTTCACCCCTCAATAAAATACCAAGCACACCCAAGCCCCTGATGTAGGATATAGCAAAAAAAAAAACACACTATTGATGGTTAAATGGACTTGGTGGCAGCTTGTGCTGGCGCACCACAAGACACAAAATGGCCGCTGATCACCCCAGAAAAAAGTGACAGAAAAACGCTCTGGGCAGCCTAAAAACAGTGAGCAATTAACTAGTAGAAATTGAATGATACACAGCTGTAGAAACGATCACTTCAGTAAGTGTTATTGATGAGTAAATCCCTGCCTAATCTCGCCCTAACAGCAGCAGCTGCATCCTATCCCTACACTGATCAGAGCATAGTGACGTGCGGTGCTACGTGACTCCAGCTTAAATAGAGGCTGGGTCACATGCTGCACTGGCCAATCACAGCCATGACAATAGTAGGCACGGCTGTGATGGCCTCTTGGGGCAAGTAGTATGACGCTTGTTGATTGGCTGCTTTGCAGCCTTTCAAAAAGCGGCAAGAAAGCGCCGAACACCGAACCCCAACCCGGACTTTTACGTAAATGTTCGGGTTCGGGTCCGTGTCATGAACACAGCAAAATTCGGTACGAACCCGAACTATTCAGTTCGGGTTCGCTCATCCCTATTAGTGTATAAAACTTAAATAAATAAAAAAGGTATACATATTGCGTATTGCCATGTCCGTAACAACCTTCTCTATAAAAATATCACATGATTTAAACCCTAAGGTGAACACTGTAAAAATATAAAAATAAAACGGTGTCAAGAAAGCCATTTTTTTGTCACCTTACATCAAAAAAAGTGGAAGCGATCAAAAAATCATAAGCACACTAAAATCGTACCAATCAAACTGTCATCTCATCCCGCAAAAAATAAGCCCCGACCTAAGACAATTGCTTAAAAAATAAAAAAATATATATAATATGGAGAGACTAAACATGATTTTTTTTGTTTCAAACATGCTGTTATTGTGTTAAACTTAAATAAATAAATAGTATATATATTAGGTATTGCCACGTCCCTACATAAGACAGTCGCCCCAAAAAAACACAAAAAAACTATTGCTTTTAAATTATGGAGACACAAAATTATTATTTTTTTCCAAAAATGCTTTATTATGTAAAACTGAAACAGACAACCAAAATATTTGGTATTGTCGTGTCCGTAACAACCTGCTCTATAAAAATAGCTCATGATCTAACCTGTCAGATGAACGTTGTAAATAACAAAAAATAAAAACAGTGCCAAAACAGCTATTTTTTTGTTACCTTGCCTCACAAAAAGTGTAAAATAGAGCAACCAAAATTCATCTTTACCCTAAAATAGTACCAACAAAACTGCCACCTTATCCCGTAGTTTCCAAAATGGGTTCACTTTTTTGGAGTTTCTACTCTAGGGGTGCATCAGGGGGTCTTCAAATGTGACATGGCAAGTTAAAATTATCCCAGTAAAATCTGCCCTTCAAAAACCATATGGCGTTCCTTTCCTTTTGCGCTTAGTTGTGTGCCCGTACAGCAATTTACGACCACCTATGGGGTGTTTCTGTAATCTACAGAACCAGGGCAATAAATTTTGAGTTTAGTTTGGCTGTTAACCCTTGCTTTGTTAGCGGAAAAATATGACTAAAATGGAAAATCTTCAGAAAAAGTGAAATTCTGAAATTTCATCTCCAATTTCCATTAATTCTTGTGTAACACCTAAAGGGTTAACAAAGTTAGTAAAATCAGTTTTGAATACCTTGAGGGGCGTAGTTTCTAAAATGGGGTCAGTTTTTTGGAGTTTCTACTCTAGAGGTGCATCAGGGGGGCTTCAAATGGGACATGGTGTCAAATAAAACAGTCCATCAAAATCTGCCTTCCAAAAACCATATGGTGTTCCTTTCCTTCTGCTGCCTGCCGTGTGGCCATACAGCAGTTTATGACCACATATGGGGTGTTTCTGTAAACTACAGAATCAGGACAATAAATATTGAGCTTTGTTTGGCTGTTAACCTTCGCTTTGTTAGCGGGAAAAAAAATGATTAAAATGGAAGATCTGCCAAAAAAATGAAATTCTGAAATTTCATCTCCATTTTCTATTAATTCTTGTGGAACACCTAAAGGGTTAACAACGTTTGTAAAATCAGTTTTTAATACCTTGAGGGGTGTAGTTTCTAAAATGGGGTCATTTTTGGGTGGTTTCTATTATGTAAGCCTCACAAAGTAACTTCAGACCTGAACTCGTCCTTAAAAAGTGGGTTTTGGAAATTTTCTAAAAAACTTCAAGATTTGCTTCTAAACTTCTAAGCCTTCTAATTTCCCCCAAAAAATAAAATGGCATTCACAAAATGACCCAAACTTGAAGTCGACATATAGGGAATGTAAAGTAATAACTAATATATGAGGTATGGCTATTAGAGTTGAGCGAACACCTGGATGTTCTGGTTCGAGAAGTTCGGCCGAACTTCCCGGAAATGTTCGGGTTCGGGATCCGAACCCGATCCGAACTTCGTCCCGAACCCGAACCCCATTGAAGTCAATGGGGACCCGAACTTTTCGGCACTAAAAAGGCTGTAAAACAGCCCAGGAAAGAGCTAGAGGGCTGCAAAAGGCAGCAACATGTAAGTAAATCCCCTGCAAACAAATGTGGATAGGGAAATGAATTAAAATAAAAAAAATAAATAAAAAAATGACCCAATATCAATTGGACAGAGGTCCCATAGCAGAGAATCTGGTTTCACGTCAGCAGAGAATCAGTCTCTTCATGCCATAGCAAAGAATCTGGCTTCATGTCAGCACAGAATCAGTCTCTTCATGCCATAGCAGAGAATCTGGCTTCATGTCAGCACAGAATCTGTCTTTATGTCATAGCAGAGAATCAGGCATCACGTCACCCACCACTGGAAAAGGCCACTGTCACACATTTAGGCCCCGGCACCCAGACAGAGGAGAGCGGTCCCGTAACAGAGAATCTGGCCTTATGTCAGCGCAGAATCTGTCTTCATGTCATAGCAGAGAATCAAGCTTCACGTCACCCACCACTGGAACAGGCCACTGTCACACATTTAGGCCCAGGCACCCAGTCAGAGGAGAGAGGTCCCGTAACAGAGAATCTGGCTTGATGTCAGCACAGAATCTGTCTTCATGTCATAGCAGAGAATCAGGCTTCATGTCACCCACCACTGGAACAGGCCACTGTCACACATTTAGGCCCAGGCACCCAGGCAGAGGAGAGAGGTCCCGTAACAGAGAATCTGGCCTTATGTCAGCGCAGAATCAGTCTTCATGTCATAGCAGAGAATCAGGCTTCACGTCACCCACCACTGGAACAGGCCACTGTCACACATTTAGGCCCCGGCACCCAGACAGAGGAGAGAGGTCCCGTAACAGAGAATCTGGCCTTATGTCAGCGCAGAATCTGTATTCATGTCATAGCAGAGAATCAGGCTTCATGTCACCCACCACTGGAACAGGCCACTGTCACACATTTAGGCCCAGGCACCCAGGCAGAGGAGAGAGGTCCCGTAACAGAGAATCTGGCCTGATGTCAGCACAGAATCTGTCTTCATGTCATAGCAGAGAATCAGGCTTCACGTCACCCACCACTGGAACAGGCCACTGTCACACATTTAGGCCCAGGCACCCAGTCAGAGGAGAGAGGTCCTGTAACAGAGAATCTGGCCTTATGTCAACACAGAATCTGTCTTCATGTCATAGCAGAGAATCAGGCTTCACGTCACCCACCACTGGAACAGGCCACTGTCACACATTTAGGCCCAGGCACCCAGGCAGAGGAGAGAGGTCCCGTAACAGAGAATCTGGCCTTATGTCAGCACAGAATCTGTCTTTATGTCATAGCAGAGAATCAGGCTTCACGTCACCCACCACTGGAACAAGCCACTGTCACATATTTAGGCCCCGGCACCCAGACAGAGGAGAGAGGTCCAGTAACAGAGAATCTGGCCTTATGTCAGCACAGAATCTGTCTTCATGTCATAGCAGAGAATCAGGCTTCACGTCACCCACCACTGGAACAAGCCACTGTCACATATTTAGGCCCCGGCACCCAGACAGAGGAGAGAGGTCCCGTAACAGAGAATCTGGCCTTATGTCAGCGCAGAATCTGTATTCATGTCATAGCAGAGAATCAGGCTTCACGTCACCCACCACTGGAACAGGCCACTGTCACACATTTAGGCCCAGGCACCCAGGCAGAGGAGAGAGGTCCCGTAACAGAGAATCTGGCCTTATGTCAGCACAGAATCTGTCTTCATGTCATAGCAGAGAATCAGGCTTCACGTCACCCACCACTGGAACAAGCCACTGTCACATATTTAGGCCCCGGCACCCAGACAGAGGAGAGAGGTCCGGTAACAGAGAATCTGGCCTTATGTCAGCGCAGAATCTGTATTCATGTCATAGCAGAGAATCAGGCTTCACGTCACCCACCACTGGAACAGGCCACTGTCACATATTTAGGCCCAGGCACCCAGGCAGAGGAGAGAGGTCCTGTAACAGAGAATCTGGCCTTATGTCAGCGCAGAATCTGTATTCATGTCATAGCAGAGAATCAGGCTTCACGTCACCCACCACTGGAACAGGCCACTGTCACACATTTAGGCCCAGGCACCCAGGCAGAGGAGAGAGGTCCCGTAACAGAGAATCTGGCCTGATGTCAGCACAGAATCTGTCTTCATGTCATAGCAGAGAATCAGGCTTCACGTCACCCACCACTGGAACAGGCCACTGTCACATATTTAGGCCCAGGCACCCAGGCAGAGGAGAGAGGTCGCGTAACAGAGAATCTGGCTTCATGTCAGCACAGAATAAGTCTTCATGTCATAGCAGAGAATCAGGCTTCACGTCACCCACCACTGGAACAGGCCACTGTCACACATTTAGGCCCCGGCACCCAGACAGAGGAGAGGTTCATTCAACTTTGGGTTGCCCCGCAATATAATGGTAAAATGAAATTAAAAATAGTATTGAATGAGGAAGTGCCCTGGAGTAGAATAATATATTGTTAAGGGGAGGTAGTTAATATCTAATCTGCACAAGGGATGGACAGGTCCTGTGGGATCCATGCCTGGTTCATTTTTATGAACGTCAGCTTGTCCACATTGGCTGTAGACAGGCGGCTGCGTTTGTCTGTAATGACGCCCCCTGCCGTGCTGAATACAGGTTCAGACAAAACGCTGGCCGCCGGGCAGGCCAGCACCTCCGAGGCATAAAAGGCTAACTCTGGCCACGTGGACAATTTGGAGACCCAGAAGTTGAATGGGGCCGAACCATCAGTCAGTACGTGGAGGGGTGTGCACAGGTACTGTTCCACCATGTTAGTGAAATGTTGCCTCCTGCTAACACGTTCCGTATCAGGTGGTGGTGCACTTAGCTGTGGCGTGGTGACAAAACTTTTCCACATCTCTGCCATGCTAACCCTGCCCTCAGAGGAGCTGGCCGTGACACAGCTGCGTTGGCGACCTCTTGCTTCTCCTCTGCCTTCGCCTTGGGCTTCCACTTGTTCCCCTGTGACATTTGGGAATGCTCTCAGTAGCGCGTCTACCAACGTGCGTTTGTACTCGCGCATCTTCCTATCACGCTCCAGTGTAGGAAGTAAGGTGGGCACATTGTCTTTGTACCGGGGATCCAGCAAGGTGGCAACCCAGTAGTCCGCACACGTTAAAATGTGGGCAACTCTGCTGTCGTTGCGCAGGCACTGCAGCATGTAGTCGCTCATGTGTGCCAGGCTGCCCAGAGGTAAGGACAAGCTGTCCTCTGTGGGAGGCGTATCGTCATCGTCCTGTGTTTCCCCCCAGCCACGCACCAGTGATGGGCCTGAGCTGCTTTGGGTGCCACCCTGCTGTGAACATGCTTCATCCTCATCCTCCTCCACCTCCTCCTCATCCTCGTCCTCCTCGTCCTCCAGTAGTGGGCCCTGTCTGGCCACATTTGTACCTGGCCTCTGCTGTTGCAAAAAACCTCCCTCTGAGTCACTTTGAAGAGACTGGCCTGAAAGTGCTAAAAATGACCCCTCTTCCTCCTCTTCCTCCTGGGCCACCTCCTCTTCCATCATCGCCCTAAGTGTTTTCTCAAGGAGACATAGAAGTGGTATTGTAACGCTGATAACGGCGTCATCGCCACTGGCCATGTTGGTGGAGTACTCGAAACAGCGCAACAGGGCACACAGGTCTCGCATGGAGGCCCAGTCATTGGTGGTGAAGTGTGTCTGATCCGCAGTGCGACTGACCCTTGCGTGCTGCAGCTGAAACTCCACTATGGCCTGCTGCTGCTCGCACAGTCTGTCCAGCATATGCAAGGTGGAGTTCCACCTGGTGGGTACGTCGCATATGAGGCGGTGAGCGGGAAGGCCGAAGTTACGCTGTAGCGCAGACAGGCGAGCAGCGGCAGGGTGTGAACGCCGGAAGCGCGAACAGACGGCCCGCACTTTATGCAGCAGCTCTGACATGTCGGGGTAGTTGCGAATGAACTTCTGCACCACCAAATTCAGCACATGCGCCAGGCAAGGGATGTGCGTCAAACCGGCTAGTCCCAGAGCTGCAACGAGATTTCGCCCATTATCGCACACCACCAGGCCGGGCTTGAGGCTCACCGGCAGCAACCACTCATCGGTCTGTTGTTCTATACCCCGCAACAACACCTGTGCGGTGTGGGGCCTGTCCCCCAAACATATGAGTTTCAGAATGGCCTGCTGACGTTTACCCCGGGCTGTGCTGAAGTTGGTGGTGAAGGTGTGTGGCTGACTGTATGAGCAGGTGGAAGAAGAGGAGGAGGAAGCTGAGTAGGAGGAGGAGGAGACAGGAGGCAAAGAATGTTGCCCTGCGATCCTTGGCGGCGGAAGGACGTGCGCCAAACAGCTCTCCGCCTGGGGCCCAGCCGCCACTACATTTACCCAGTGTGCAGTTAGGGAGATATAGCGTCCCTGGCCGTGCTTACTGGTCCACGTATCTGTGGTTAGGTGGACCTTGCCACAGATGGCGTTGCGCAGTGCACACTTGATTTTATCGGACACTTGGTTGTGCAGGGAAGGCACGGCTCTCTTGGAGAAGTAGTGGCGGCTGGGAACAACATACTGTGGGACAGCAAGTGACATGAGCTGTTTGAAGCTGTGTGTGTCCACCAGCCTAAATGACAGCATTTCATAGGCCAGTAGTTTAGAAATGCTGGCATTCAGGGCCAGGGATCGAGGGTGGCTAGGTGGGAATTTACGCTTTCTCTCAAATGTTTGTGAGATGGAGAGCTGAACGCTGCCGTGTGACATGGTTGAGATGCTTGCTGACGCAGGTGGTGGTGTTGGTGGTACATCCCATGTTTGCTGGGCGGCAGGTGCCAACGTTCTTCCAGAGGCAGAGGAAGAGGCCGAGGCGACGGCAGCAGTAGCAGAAGTGGCCGAGGCAGCAGCAGAAGAGGCCGAGGCGGCAGCAGCAGAAGAGGCAGCAGGGGGAGCCTGAGTGACTTCCTTGTTTTTAAGGTGTTTACTCCACTGCAGTTCATGCTTTGCATGCAGGTGCCTGGTCATGCAGGTTGTGCTAAGGTTCAGAACGTTAATGCCTCGCTTCAGGCTCTGATGGCACAGCGTGCAAACCACTCGGGTCTTGTCGTCAGCATATTGTTTGAAGAAGTGCCATGCCAGGGAACTCCTTGAAGCTGCCTTTGGGGTGCTCGGTCCCAGATGGCGGCGGTCAGTAGCAGGCGAAGCCTCTTGGTGGCGGGTGTTCTGATTTTGCCCACTGCTCCCTCTTTTGCTACGCTGTTGGCTCGGTCTCACCACTGCCTCTTCCTCCGAACTGTGAAAGTCAATGGCACGACCTTCATTCCATGTGGGGTCTAGGACCTCATCGTCCCCTGCATCGTCTTCCACCCAGTCCTGACCCCTGACCTCCTGTTCAGTCTGCACACTGCAGAAAGACGCAGCAGTTGGCACCTGTGTTTCGTCATCATCAGAGACGTGCTGAGGTGGTATTCCCATGTCCTCATCATCAGGAAAAATAAGTGGTTGTGCGTTAGTGCATTCTATCTCTTCCACCCCTGGGGAAGGGCTAGGTGGATGCCCTTGGGAAACACTGGCAGCAGAGTCTTCAAACAGCATAAGAGACTGCTGCATAACTTGAGGCTCAGACAGTTTCCCTGATATGCATGGGGGTGATGTGACAGACCGATGGGCTTGGTTTTCATGCGCCATCTGTGCGCTTTCTGCAGAAGACTGGGTGGGAGATAATGTGTACGTGCTGGATCCACTGTCGGCCACCCAATTGACTAATGCCTGGACCTGCTCAGGCCTTACCATCCTTAGAACGGCATTGGGCCCCACCAAATATTGCTGTAAATTCTGCTGGCTACTGGGACCTGAGGTAGTTGGTTCACTAGGATGTGTGGCTGTGGCAGAACGGCCACGTCCTCTCCCAGCACCAGAGGGTACACTAACACCACCAAGACCATGTCCACGTCCGCGTCCCTTATTAGATGTTTTCCTCATTGTTCCCGTTCACAACAATTTTGAGAATGGCAAATTTGGGAATGCTTTTTCAACCCAGAACAAAAAGTCTGCTTTTACAGTCACTACAAATAACTTGATCAGCTAAAACTGTGCAGATTTGGTTGAATAGAGATGTGAGACCTGTTTTTTTTTTGCGCTGTGTGACAGTTATAGGTTTAATCACAGAATGACACTTCTATCAGCACGCTAGCGTGTGTCTTAGGTTTTTCTGAATCACACTATCAATACCTTCATTGTAAGATTTTCTTTTTGGGATAGATTTCAAGTAGGCCTCAAATACCACAAACTAGTTATTTTCAGAATGGCAAATTTGGGAATGCTTTTTCAACCCAGAACAAAAAGTCTGCTTTTACGGTCACTACAAATAACTTGACCAGCTAAAACTGTGCAGATTTGGTTGAATAGAGATGTGAGACCTGTTTTTTTTTGCGCTGTGTGACAGTTATAGGTTTAATCAGAGAATGACACTTCTATCAGCACGCTAGCGTGTGTCTTAGGTTTTTCTGAATCACACTATCAATACCTTCAATGTAAGATTTTCTTTTTGGGATAGATTTCAAGTAGGCCTCAAATACCACAAACTAGTAATTTTCAGAATGGCAAATTTGGGAATGCTTTTTCAACCCAGAACAAAAAGTCTGCTTTTACGGTCACTACAAATAACTTGACCAGCTAAAACTGTGCAGATTTGGTTGAATAGAGATGTGAGACCTGTTTTTTTTTTTGCGCTGTGTGACAGTTATAGGTTTAATCACAGAATGACACTTCTATCAGCACGCTAGCGTGTGTCTTAGGTTTTTCTGAATCACACTATCAATACCTTCAATGTAAGATTTTCTTTTTGGGATAGATTTCAAGTAGGCCTCAAATACCACAAACTAGTTATTTTCAGAATGGCAAATTTGGGAATCCTTTTTAACCCAGAACAAAAAGTCTGCTTTTACGGTCACTACAAATAACTTGACCAGCTAAAACTGTGCAGATTTGGTTGAATAGAGATGTGAGACCTGTTTTTTTTTTGCGCTGTGTGACAGTTATAGGTTTAATCACAGAATGACACTTCTATCAGCACGCTAGCGTGTGTCTTAGGTTTTTCTGAATCACACAATCAATACCTTCAATGTAAGATTTTCTTTTTGGGATAGATTTCAAGTAGGCCTCAAATACCACAAACTAGTTATTTTCAGAATGGCAAATTTGGGAATGCTTTTTCAACCCAGAACAAAAAGTCTGCTTTTACGGTCACTACAAATAACTTGACCAGCTAAAACTGTGCAGATTTGGTTGAATAGAGATGTGAGACCTGTTTTTTTTTTTGCGCTGTGTGACAGTTATAGGTTTAATCACAGAATGACACTTCTATCAGCACGCTAGCGTGTGTCTTAGGTTTTCTGAATCACACTATCAATACCTTCAATGTAAGATTTTCTTTTTGGGATAGATTTCAAGTAGGCCTCAAATACCACAAACTAGTAATTTTGAGAATGGCAAATTTGGGAATGCTTTTTCAACCCAGAACAAAAAGTCTGCTTTTACGGTCACTACAAATAACTTGACCAGCTAAAACTGTGCAGATTTGGTTGAATAGAGATGTGAGACCTGTTTTTTTTTTGCGCTGTGTGACAGTTATAGGTTTAATCACAGAATGACACTTCTATCAGCACGCTAGCGTGTGTCTTAGGTTTTTCTGAATCACACTATCAATACCTTCAATGTAAGATTTTCTTTTTGGGATAGATTTCAAGTAGGCCTTTAAATACCAGAAACTAGTTATTTTCAGAATGGCAAATTTGGGAATGGTTTTTCAACCCAGAACAAAAAGTCTGCTTTTACGGTCACTTCAAATAACTTGACCAGCTAAAACTGTGCAGATTTGGTTGAATAGAGATGTGAGACCTGTTTTTTTTTTGAGCTGTGTGACAGTTATAGGTTTAATCACAGAATGACACTTCTATCAGCACGCTAGCGTGTGTCTTAGGTTTTTCTGAATCACACTATCAATACCTTCAATGTAAGATTTTCTTTTTGGGATAGATTTCAAGTAGGCCTCAAATACTACAAACTAGTAATTTTGAGAATGGCAAATTTGGGAATGCTTTTTCAACCCAGAACAAAAAGTCTGCTTTTACGGTCACTACAAATAACTTGACCAGCTAAAACTGTGCTGATTTGGTTGAATAGAGATGTGAGACCTGTTTTTTTTTTGCGCTGTGTGACAGTTATAGGTTTAATCACAGAATGACACTTCTATCAGCACGCTAGCGTGTGTCTTAAGTTTTTCTGAATCACACTATCAATACCTTAAATGTAAGATTTTCTTTTTGGGATAGATTTCAAGTAGGCCTCAAATACCACAAACTAGTTATTTTCAGAATGGCAAATTTGGGAATGCTTTTTCAACCCAGAACAAAAAGTCTGCTTTTACGGTCACTACAAATAACTTGACCAGCTAAAACTGTGCAGATTTGGTTGAATAGAGATGTGAGACCTGTTTTTTTTTTTGCGCTGTGTGACAGTTATAGGTTAATTCACAGAATGACACTTCTATCAGCACGCTAGCGTGTGTCTTAGGTTTTTCTGAATCACACAATCAATACCTTCAATGTAAGATTTTCTTTTTGGGATAGATTTCAAGTAGGCCTCAAATACCACAAACTAGTTATTTTCAGAATGGCAAATTTGGGAATGCTTTTTCAACCCAGAACAAAAAGTCTGCTTTTACGGTCACTACAAATAACTTGACCATTTGAAACTGTGCAGATTTGGTTGAATAGAGATGTGAGACCTGTTTTTTTTTTGCGCTGTGTGACAGTTATAGGTTTAATCACAGAATGACACTTCTATCAGCACGCTAGCGTGTGTCTTAGGTTTTTCTGAATCACACTATTAATACCTTCAATGTAAGATTTTCTTTTTGGGATAGATTTCAAGTAGGCCTCAAATACCACAAACTAGTAATTTTGAGAATGGCAAATTTGGGAATGCTTTTTCAACCCAGAACAAAAAGTCTGCTTTTACGGTCACTACAAATAACTTGACCAGCTAAAACTGTGCAGATTTGGTTGAATAGAAATGTCAGGTCTATTTTTTAGGCGCTGGGTGACAGGCTCAACTTGCCCCTGATGTAATATATGGCCAAAAAATAACCACACTGTTGATGGTTAAATGCACTTGGGTGACACAGGCTCAGCCTGCAGCTGATGTAGTATATGGCCAAAAAATAATCAGACTGTTGATGGTTAAATGCACTTGGGTGACACAGGCTCTGCCTGCAGCTGATGTAGGATATAGCACAAAATAACCACACTATCGATGGTTAAATACACTTGGTGATAGCTCGTGCTGGCGCACCATAAGTCACAAAATGGCCGCCGATCACCCCAGAAAAAAAGTGATCTAAAAACGCTCTGGGCAGCCTCAAAAAAGTGAGCAAGTCAATAATAGCACTTCAATGATCCACAGCTGCAGATCGATCACAGAATTAAGTCTTTTGGAGGAGTTAATCTGCCTAATCTCGCCCTAACGTCGCAGCTGCAACCTCTCCCTATACTGATCATAGCAGAGTGACGTGCGGCGCTACGTGACTCCAGCTTAAATAGAGGCTGGGTCACATGGTGCACTGGCCAATCACAGCCATGCCAATAGTAGGCATGGCTGTGATGGCCTCTTGGGCCAAGTAGTATGACGCTTGTTGATTGGCTGCTTTGCAGCCTTTCAAAAAGCGCCAAGAAAGTGCCGAACACCGAACCCGAACACGGACTTTTACGAAAATGTCCATGCCCATCCCTAATGACTATCTGTTTTAAAAACAGACGCCTGTCACGTCTCTCCCTGCTCTAAGTACACTGTAAAATGGCAGAATTCAAGATGGCTGAGGCTATTTATAGGGCTGTGATATCACAGGGGCTGGCTGGCTGCTGATTGGCTGCATGCATGGCATTGTGGGTGATCCCTTGACCCCAGAGTTCTTTGCTTAATGTCCTAATATGTGCAGCAGCCATTTTAGGAAAAAAGACAATTCGTTACCACGAAGCATGAAGAAATTTGACTTCGGTACAAATCAATTTTTTCCTGAAATTCGGATCAAATTCCATTTTGTCAACTTCGATTCACTCATCTCTAGCTATAAACATACAATTGGAGCAGGTCTCACCTTTGGGACCCACATATATCTTAAAGACTGTGATCCCTAACCCCATCTCACCGGCTGATGTGAGTGGAGTGATGGCCACACATGAACGTCTGTTTCTGTTTCCATCTATGGGAGTTCCAAAGAAAGCTGAGCTTGTTTACTCCCAGACCTGAAACCCACATCTATCACACATTTATGGTATATCCTGTTGATTTATCAAAAATGTCCAGTTGGGAATAGCCCTGTAGTGAAGAAAGAAATGCAAAAATTAAGGATGCAAATAACATTCTGTAGGTTCAAGGGGGTACCCAGGCTCCTGATATTGTTGATCTATTCTATGGATATGTTAATATCAGATAGGTCAGGTTGAACATCCCACACCCCACATGGTCACTCCACTTTGAAGAGAGCTGTCCTTCCAGCACCATAAGCTGAGAAAAGTTGATCAGTGGAGGTGCGAGGTGTTGGATCCCTACCTAATTAGATATTGATGATCTATCCAGAGGATAAGTTATCAATATCACGAGCCTGGAAACCCCCTCTAATTAGAAGATCACTTGCAAATAATGATTAAAAACAAATGCCAATGAACTGCATCATAATTGTGAAATTACTGTATTCTAAGATTGATGAAGACAGGTATATTTGAAATCTACTTTAGGCTAGGTCCATATGACCAGAGTATGGATGCACAATAATATTTATTGAACATTTTTTCCCTTCTTTTAGTCCTCTTAAGGAATGCAAACATACAGACATATGATCGTTTTCACAATACAATGCAGTACTTTAGTACTGCAGTATATTTTGCATTTACAATTTTCCTATCATACCACCTGCAACAACTGTAGAGAAAACACATCAGGGGGAATGTACAGTGGGGAAAATAATTATTTAAAAAACATACAATTTTTATATTCTGTCTTTCACAGTTGAAGTTTACCTATGATAAAAATTACAGACCTTTCCATTCTTTGTAGATAGAAAAACTTGCAAAATCACCAGTGTATCAAATACTTATTTTCCCCACTGTATCAACTTTGTGCACCCAAGATTGGAGTACCAAAGGCACACATTTTAGCGCAAGTGCTGTTTTTATCCAAAAGTTGTGACATTTTTTGGCATATGAAGGGGCACATTTATTAATACTGGTGTTTTAGACACCAGTCTTAATAAGCCCTATAGCTGGCAGTGGATGTGCTGAAGTTATGAAAAGGAGCCGGCCTCTACATAACTTTGGCGTATCAACCGCCAAATCTAAATGTAAGACAACTTCCTTGCTGTCTTACATTTAGACCATTTTCTACACCTATACCAGGAGTAGAAAATGATAAAGGAGACAGGCCTGCCGGCCCATCTCCTTTCCTACCCATGCCACGCCCACTTTTTTACACCTGGTGTGAACGGGGAATAAGTGGCAGATTCTGACGCCCCATGGCGTGAGACAGAATCTGCACCAGATATACGGCAAAAAAGTGGCGTATATCTAGTTATAAATGACCCCCAAAGTTTCAACATTCCTCCCTCACGTGTTCTTTTTTTTCTTTTTTCTTTTTGCCAAAAAGGGGTTAAAAACCGATGGGGTTTTGTATATAAATGAGTTTCTGATCAGATTTATCATTTAGACTTTTTGAAAAAAAAGTTGAAAAAAAAGTCACAAAAACTAACCAAAGGGGACAGTTTAGGAAAAGTGATATAACATTTCTAGACAGTTTAAAGATACACCAAATTGATTAGAAAATTTTAATCAAAGCTAACTTTAAAAAGTTGTTTCTTGTGTGGGGTTTTGCTCTGGTAGACGGGATTAGCGGACGCAGTATAGGAGCAACAACAAGTTCTTTGGATCAAACAGTTCAGTGTTTCATTCACATTTTAGGCAAGTGACAAAACAAGCAGTCTTAATAAAACAAAAAGTCACCTTGCAGTGTTGGTGGTAATTCACACCATGAGGCAATTCTGCCTCAAAGAGTCCTTGACCATAGCAGCACCAACCTGTTTTCACGCCAAACAGGAAGCAAGCCTTCATACAGACACAAGGCTCCCAGATCCCAACACAGAGACACGGCTTCTGAGCCCAGCTGCATATTTAAGGACAGCCGGGTGCTGCCAAAACCCGGACCCTCACTTAAAATCCGTTCCCATATTTGAACTCACCTGGCTGTAAATCAGCCCAGCAGCACATGCTGGGAGGAAAATACCTGTTTTCCCAGACAAAACCTCTCACTATGTCACACTTGATACATTCTACTCAGATCCTTGGCCTGCTCCATAAACAGTTTCCAGCATTCTAATGTATGGTGCATGTACATAAAATGTAAAGAAGGGATTGAAGACTATGGACACCTTTGTATATTTCTCTCTTTATTCAAAAACTGTAACTTGAACTCTGATTGCTTGTAGCTGGCTCAACCTCGTCAGCTGATGTTTTCTGGGACACTGTTGACTGTTATCATAGAAACTCCAGAACAGTTTCTACCACAAAACCCTCAGTTATCCAATTGCAAGCCTCACTGCCCCTACCCAACTAAACAGCAGAAAGCTGATACATATGATGGTTTGTTCAGACATTGATGCAAATTGTGGATACACTCCTACAAGTGATGTCTCCATTGTTTATGTATATGTATATAACATGTGTTGCTCTTTCTAAATGCAAAGTTAGGCCAATTTCTAAATAGTTCATATAGCTTCAGCAGTGTAGGTGTAGCTGTTGGTGGTTCTGAATATGAGAGAAATCCTTCAAAGCTCTGTTCCAGGTTCTGATGGCCCTCTCTGCTCTCCTCCTCTCTTCTATCACTGTTAGAGATGGCAGCAGGAGGTTGTACACAGTGGAGAGAAGGTGGAGGATTGAAGGATAGCAGCGTGCACTTGCTGTAGATAGGCAGGAGAGTGCACAAAAGGCAGTTTGCAGGGAGAAAGACAGCTGAATCCTTGACAAACAGATCCAACATGTATTAATAGGAGGTAAATCCCCATATGAGAAAATGACTCAGGTCACAAACAGAATGTCACAAACAAATAATATATAAGGATAAAAATATATATATTTTTATGTGCCCATAATCTTCACATCCCTAGCCCCGTCTCCAAGAGATTTTTACTGATGGCCTATCCTCTGGATAGTTCATCAGTACTTTATTGGTGGTGTCTGACACCCTGGACCCCCGCCAATCAGCTGTTTGAGAAGACAGTGGCGTTCACAGTAGCGTTGTGGTCTTTTCCAGTTTTGCCTAGGTCATGTGATGTCATGTTCACATGTCCTAGGGCAGTTAAGCCCCATAGAAGTGAATGGGTTAAACTGTGATACCAAGCACAGGCACTATACTATGTACAGCACTGTGCTTGGTGAGCTGAGAGAAGGTCACAGTGCTACTGCGAGTTCCGCTGCCTTCTCAAACAGCTGATCTGTGGGGGTCTTGGTGTCAGAAAACTTCCAATCAGATACTGATGAAATGGACTTCAATTTTCAAATTTCAGGATAAATTCGATTTGCCGCAAAGACAAATTCCCTCATGCTTCGCGGTAGCAAATCAATTTAACCTGAAATAGGGTAAAAAAAA
The DNA here is from genome assembly GCF_905171765.1 of Bufo bufo. NCBI lineage: Eukaryota > Metazoa > Chordata > Amphibia > Anura > Bufonidae > Bufo > Bufo bufo. The sequence continues at coordinate 80,043,571 of NC_053395.1, read as the reverse complement.
AAAAAAAACTTACCTGCTCCATTTTCTCTTAACGGGACTCTCATCGTCATCTTGCTTAAAGATCTTGGCTAAAATCCTGTGCGAGATTTCACGTCAGACCTTCGAGTAAGATGGTGGCAGCCGGCCTATCACAAGCAAATGAATCAGGTAAGTATTTATTTCTTTTTTATTTTACACTCTTTTATGTATATCAGATGGTGTGATCAAGTATGAACGCAGCATCCAAGGGATATAATGACTGGGGGCGGCACAATCGCTGCTCCCTGTCTTTGCACCCACTACTTACAAAAAAATGCACTTTGTGACAAAGTAATTTGTCATGAAGCAATTTTTTTTTTATTCGGCGAAGCAGCCAAATAGAATTTTACAAAACTTTGCTCAACTCTACTGATGACCTATCCAAAGGAAAACCCGTATCTCAGAAAACCCCTTTAATAACATAAATTAAAATGTAACTGTCACGGGGTAGCGTCACGGGTATAAAGATAGAGCGGAGGTGCACCCCCTGAGCTGCCACCCGGTCCCCTGTCCCTGCCTACTTGCACCATACGCCCTAGGTGACGGGGCGCAACTGGGAGACAGTCCCTCACCTGAGTAAGTGCAAGCAGAGAGATAGAGACAGCAGGGAAGCGGACAGCCAATGAGAGGTAGCACTCGAGCAGACAGAGAGGTGGAACAAGCAAGGTACAACCAAAAACGGAAGGGCGAGGCAGGTCAACTTGCCGGGGTCAGTCCAGGAGGTCACGTCAGTATAAGGGAAGAGGCAAAGACAAAATCCAAAAGCAAGCGGAGGTCAAAATCCGAGAGGTAGCGTCAAGGTTCAGGGAGCAGGCAGAAGAGGTGTCAGGAAGCGGATCAAGGGTCAAATCCAAAGGTAAGCTAAATAACAATAATAATACACAGCCTAAGGGACCAAAATCGCAGGCAACCTGTAGCCAGCAGGTTGCCTGTATTTATAGTGGGGAGTGAGGGTCATGTGACGTGGCCAGCGTCACATGACCGACAGACAGACAAGTCGAGCACCGAGTGATCAGCTCGGCACTCAAGGCAGACCTAGAAGCAGGGAGCCTCCCAGCTAGCAAAGCTGCCCTGGGAACGAGGCCAAACACAGATCCTCTCTCCCGAAGCTAAGCAGCAGGTCTTCAGCGCCCCGTTACAGTAACACTATCATATTGGCACAGTGAATATGACAAATTTTAGAACAGTCATTCGAACTTATGAATAAATTGAAAATGAGGGGCTTTGAAGGAACTGAGATTCCTGGTGCATTGATGTAATGTAAAGTGAATTAGAAAGATTTGAAAATGAATAAGTTTATGCAGGTTACCTGAATAAATGTATTTACCAAGTGATTAAATATACGATAACACAAACAAATCACATACAGAATAATGAAAAGTAAATAATCATCACTAGCCTAAATGGGGGGAGACTCAGTCGATCATGCTATAACCCATGGCTGTCTACCCCGTTATAACACATGACTGACACCCCAGGGTGTAAAAGAGATATAGGGAAATTATACTCACATCCTACCTAGAATGGAGGGCCTGGTGGAGTCTGACAAGTGAATGTGTGTCATAATGTTTTAACCTGTTAGCCCCTACTCCAGTGAGCAGCACGCGTGTATCTAAGATCGCTAAGGAATGTGGTCTTATCAGCAAAATGGGGAATCGGTACTATCTCTAACCCACATCATTACAAAGGAAACTTATAACTAGTGTTGATCAAGCACCAAAGTGCTCGGGTGCTCGAGTAGAACACCTTGGGATGCTTGGGTGCTCTACCGAGCACCCGAGCACAATGGAAGTCAATGGGAGAATCCGAGCATTAAACCAGGCACCCCCTGCTCTGAAGAGGAGAGGGTGTCTGGTTCACATGAAAAGGTCAGAAATTGATTGAAACACCACTGAAATGGTTTTGGAACAGCATGGGGAGGATGTCTGGATACATTTTGGACTCCCAGGTCGCTGCTGGGAATGATGTTGTCAAAGTAGTACGCCAATTTTACAGACTGACAATAATACGCACAAAACCGAAGATAAAATTGATTTTAGAGGAAAAATTGTTAGGAAACATTCTTTCCTGTATATTTACTTGTATATAAAGTGCAAGTGCTGCCAAAAATTACCAGGAAGAGGCACTCCGATACAACCTGTATATCACATAAAGGAGGGCCTCATTCACATTGTGGTACAATTGTTCAGGTAGTGGGACTCCTACACTCATAAAGCCTATGCACTAAGTGAAAGGGCTGTCAAAAATTACATGAAACCGGCACTCCAATACACCCTTTATTACACATAAAGGAGGGCATCATACACACACTTGAAAAATTATGATTGCTGGCCTGCTGGTGACCCTAAAAAACATTAGTGGCAAGGGCCTGCTGCTGATCTGACCATCTAAAACATTAGGGGCGAGGGTCTGCTGCTAAGCTGACCATCGAAAAAATTATGGTTGAGGATCTGCTGGTGAGCTGACCATCAAAAAATTATTGTTCAGGGTCTGCTGGTGAGCTGACTCTAAAATATTAGGGGCGAGGGCCTGCTGCTGATCTGAACATGGAAAAAATTATGGTTGAGGACCTGCTGCTGATCTGACCATGGAAAAAATTATGGTTGAGGGCCTGCTGCTGAGCTGACCATCGAAAAATTATGGTTGAGGGCCTGCTGCTGAGCTGACCCTCTAAAACATTAGGAGATTGAACCATAAGCATGTTGATATAATGGAGGAGGATGAGAAAAGGAAGATTGAACCATATACCCTTTTTTGTGGTGGAAGGGGTGCATGGGAATACAGTCTATTCATTACACCATAAAAGCCACATTTAAAGTGCCTTTATGTTCAGCCGCTTTCCACTGGTGGAGTAGAGAAGTTAGGGGCAATCTAGGCCTTGTTCATTTTGATAAGAGTCAACCGGTCAGCATTTTCAGTTGACAGGCGGATGCGTTTATCAGTTATTATGCCCCCAGCAGCACTAAATACCTGCTCTGACAAAACGATGGCGGCAGGGCAGCACCTCAAAGGCGTAGAGCGCCAATTCTTGCCATGTGTCAAGCTTGGACACCCAATAGCTGTAAGGCACACAGGGATCATTGATGACGCTGACACGGTCTGCTACGTACTCCTTCACCATCTTCCAAAACCTTTCTCTCCTTGTGACACTAGGCCGCGCATCAGGGTTACGCTGCTGGCGGGGTGTCATTAAACTGTCCCAGGCCTTAGAGAGTGTTGCCTTGCCTCTGTTGGAACTGCTGTGTGTTCCCCTCGTCTCCCCACTTCAGTTGCCCAAGAAACTACGTACTCTGCTGCCAGAGTTGTCAGCTGGAAATTTTTGGAGTAATTTTTCCACAAGGACCTTCTGGTATTGCACTATTTTGCTAGTCCTCTCCACCACAGGCATAAGAGATGAGAAGTTCTCTTTGTAGGAGGGGTCGAGATGGGTGAACAACCAGTAATCGGTGTTAGCCAAAATGCGTATAACGCGAGGGTCACGGGAAAGGCAGCATAACATAAAGTCATCCATGTGTGCCAGAGTCCCAACAGACAAGACTTCCCTGTCCTCATCAGGAAGATGACTTTCAATCTCCTCATCCTCTTACTCCTCTTCTACCCATCCACGCTGAACAGATGGAATAAACCTGCTATGGGTACTACCATCTGTAGCGGAGGCAACAGTCTTCTGCTTCTCCTCATCATTATCATTAAATTCTCGCTGAGAAGACAAACCGAGGGTGGTCTGGCTATCATCCTGTGTACTGTCTTCCCCCATTTCCACCTCTTCCACATGCAAAGTGTCCGCCTTCATTGTGAGCAGCGAGCGTTTCAGTAGACACAGAAGTGGGATGGTTACGCTGATAATAGCGGCATCGCCGCTCACCATCTGTGTTGATTCCTCAAATCTGCATAAAAACTCAGAGGTCAGACATCCATGCCCACTCGTTGCTTGTGAAGAGTGGAAGCTGACTGGAAAGGCGATGACCATGTTGCAGCTGGTATTCCACTACTGCCCTCTGCTGCTCACAAAGCCTGGTCAACATATGGAACTTCGAGTTCCATTGCTTGCTCAAGTCGCACAACAGTTGGTGAGCTGGCAATTGCAAGCGCTGCTGCAGTGTTGCCAGACCGGTGGCAGCTGTAGATGACTTTCGGAAATGGGCACACACGCGGCACACCTTCACCAGTAGCTCAGGCAAATTGGGGTTGGTTTTGAAAAACAGCTAAACCACTAAGTTGAACACGTGGGCTAGGCATGGTATGTGTGTGAGATTTCCGAGCTCCAATGCCGCCACCAATTTATGGCCATTATCAGACACAACCATGCCTAGTTCTAGGTTGAGTGGCAAGAGCCACAGCTCAGTCTTGTCCCTTATACCCTGCCACAGCTTTGCGTCGGTATGCTGTTTGTCACATAAACATATTAGTTTCAGAACGGCCTGTTGCCGCTTCCCCACTGCAGTGCTACACTGCTTCCAGCTACTGACTGTTGCTGCAAGATGAGAATTCAGAGGTGGAAGTGGAGGAGGAGGTGGAGGAGGAGAATGGGGGCAGCCACTATTGTAGGTTATGGCGGAAATCCTGATGGAAATAGGGCCCGCAATCCTTGGCGTCGGTAGCACCTGTGCAATCCCAGGGTACGACTCGCTCCCGGCCTCCACAACGTTCACCCAGTGTGGTGCCATCAGGGAAATGTAGCATTCCTGGCCACAAGCATTTGTCCATGTTTTAGTCGTTAAGTGGACCTTCCCAATAACTGCGTTGGTCAGGGCACGGGTGATGTTACGGGACACAAGCTGGTGTAAGGCGGGGATGGCACACCAGGAAAAATAGTGGTGGCTGGGGAACTGAGTAACGAGGGACCACCGCTGCCATTAGGCAGCGGAAAGCCTCAGTGTCTGCAAGCCTAAATGGCAAAATTTCCAGGGCCAGCAATTTGGAAAGGTGCGCATTTAGTGCTATGGCCTATGGGTGGGTGGCCAGGTATTTGCTCTTTTGTTCTAAGGCCTGGGGTATAGATATCTGTACGCTGCGCTGGGACACAGAAGTGGATGTGCTAGCTGATGGTGCTTGCGAATGTCCAGGTGCAGGGCGGGAGGCATCCGGGCCTGCGTCTTGGACAGGGGATTGGCCAGCACGTAACACAGGAGAAGAGGAGGCAGTGGTGTGACCCGCATACACTGATTGTGGACCCAGGCGTTTGGCCCACCTATTAGGGTGCTTTGATGCCATGTGACGGATCATACTGGTGGTGGTGAGGTTTCTAGTGTTCACGGCCCTGCTCATTTTGGTACGGCACAGGTTGCAAATGACAATTCTTTTATCTTCCGCATTTTTCTCAAAAAAACACCAGACTGCGGAACACATACCCCTTGGCAAGTGATATTTTTCACAAGGGGATGCTCCAGGGAACAGTTGCAGGCCTGTTTGGTGTGGCCTGCCTTCTACCTTTTGCCACCCTACTGCCTCTTCCAGCCAATTGCGGTGCGAGAGTGGTGTCCTGCGCCGCCCTGCAAACTGGGACATGAAGCTAGGTATCGTGGATGAGTGTGTTTCTTGTGCTCTGAAAGCAAGCACAGTTTCACCGTGCCAAGGACCATGGCCTCTGCGTGCAAAATCAGCAGCACGGACACTTACTTGTCCCTTACTGCTCGCCTTCTGCATATTAAAAGGTATATATGCTTCCAAGTATGTCACACGTACACTAGGGAAGGTTTTGTAAGTGTATGCGCAAATAAATTAAACTGAATGTCACTGATATTTAGGATATGCAAACGTTATACAGGAGATGTAGCGCAGGTAATGTCACTGCTGTCACCAGCGCCAATTTTTTTTTTACTGGGAATGTCACAGCTATTTTGGATGTGCAAACGTTATACAGGAGATGAAGCGCAGATAATGTCACTGTCCGCAGCGTTTTCGGAAAAAGTACACTGGATGTCACAGATATTTTTAGTATGCGCACACGTTAAATAGGAGATGTAGTGCAGATAATGTCGCTGTCTGCAGTGTCTGCGGAAAAAGTACACTGGATGTCACAGATATTTTTAGGATGCGCAAACGTTATACAGGAAATGTACCGTAGGTAATGTCACTGTCCGCAGCGGACACCGTCTATGGATAAAGTACCCTGGATGTCACAGATATTTTTAGGCTGTGCACACATTACACAGGAGATGTAGCGCAGATATCGCCACTGTCTGACTAAGACTGGCCGAACCACTTGTCATCGGGTGCTTTATAGCACCCGATGACGCGTTCCGTCCAGCTATGGCATTACTGTTAGTGGCAGTACTTATCTGCATGCTTATTGGCTGCGTAGCATCCAACAAACGTGCGGGGAAGAGACTCGAGCTTTGCGATAGAGCACACGCTGTATTCGGCCGAACACCGTGATGTGCCGAGCATCGCGATGCTCGAACCGAACTGGTGTTCGGTCGAGCATGCTCGATCAACACTAGTTATAACCTATTACACAAAGTATTAAACAGAATTAAAGGGGAGAACCAATCAGTAACTTAAAAATACCCTTACAATACAATTAACTTGAGCAAATATTCATGATGGGAATATGTTGTCATTTGGTAATAGGAGGACATCACTGAATACTCAATTTGTATTCTCTTTTCAGTGAGTCTTTTGGCAGAAATATTGAACATACAGCACCATAGGAAGACACTGATGCACAGTATCATTGAAGCTGGTGAGGATTTGTTTGCTAAAGCTCCTCAACCATAAATTATACATTTTTAAAAGGTGTAAATATGTGTGGGATCAGGGGCGTAGCTATGGGGGGTGCAGAGGTAGCAGTCGCTACTGGGCCCAGGAGCCTGAGGGGGCCCAAAGACCCTTGTGCTGCATAAGAAAACACTGGTATTATAGAAAGTGCATGCTGGTCAAGTTACACCTCTGGCTGGAGGGAAGGGGTTAGGTCAAGAATTTGGCAAGGGTGGAGGGGCGTTTAATTTTTTGCCTCCGGCAACATGAAGGCTATGTGCTTCCCTGCCCCTGGCCACAAAGCACTGAGGGAAGGGGGGCCCCAAGCTGACCTCTTGCACCAGGGCCCATGAGCCTGTAGCTACTCCCCTGTGTGGGATGAGTATGTCAATGGTCACTTTCAAGAAATGAATAATAACTGCTTACATGATTAACTCCAATGTGCGATAGTAGATATAGTCATTGCGCCTACTGCAAATGTATGTTCACTGGTAACACGTTGCAGATACTGTAGAAGAAATACAACATGTGTTATATCAGTCTGAATGCACTGTGTATGCTAGTTTTTGTCCCATGAATTCTTATATATTGGCACATATATATTGGCACATATATGTGAACATATCTATTTTTTTGCTATAGAAAGGGGTGCTTCATGAAAGATTGATTCAAGATGTTAGGGAGGTACCTAATGAAGATCCAACATCTTAATCATTTGCAGACTTTAAAGAGTGTGCTCTCCAACTGAATGATATGGATCAATATACTGGTTTCTACTTTATTTCAATGAGAAGCAAATTGGACTGCCTTTGTGGAGTCATAAAGATCCTTGGTTGTCAATGACAGAAATGATTTATCTTCATTTTTATAAGCAGTATTATTGTATTTTTTTTTACTGATCTATATCTGATTTATTGTTGTGCATCTATGCATCTTTTCATGTATATGTATTGATAGTGCTACATTGTCATTTATGCAAATAGGTGATGAATGGCTAGGGACTTTAAGCATTGTTACATTTAGACCCATGAGGCCTTGAAAGGCAGACGGCTTTGTGTTCGTCTCATGTGTGATTAACTGTATAAACCTTTGATTGTAAGGCATTGCTGTTTATTTAAAGGGATCAACCATGGATTGTTGTTCTTCTCTTTTTGTGGATATTTCAAAAGACACTGTGGCCCTGATATATCAAGACCAGCATGTGCTACGCCAGTCTTGATGGGCCCTGCACTGCTGGAGCAAGCATTTAATTTATGATGAGGCCCAGAAGGGATTGTCTCACTTCAGCAACGGGCATTTATCATGTAGAGGAAGTTAATACAAGGCACTCACTAATGTAATGTGATTGTTCATATTGCTTCCCTTGCTGGATTGATTCATTTTTCCATCGCATTATATACTGCTCATTTCCAGGTGTTACGGCCACAGCTACGAGATGGCTAGGATGGGAGCTGCTGTACATGCGTGCCTATGGGCCCTCCCATGGTCCCGGCCACCAGAGATGCCAGTGCTTTTACCTATAGCATTGCTTGCGCATTACACATCAGCGGTGGCCATTACTCCTGGAAATAAGCAGAAAAATGAATCCAGCCTGCAAAGGAGGCAATATGCACAATCACAAAACATTAGTAAGTGCCTTGTATTAACTTTCTCTACATGATAAATGCCATTTGCTAAAGTGAAACAACTTCTTTAAGCCAGTTTCTGACATAAATAATGCTAAATGTTTTGGGTCGAATGACCCCTCCCACACGCACCCTCGTCACACACACCCCTTTCGGAAACTGGCAAGGGCAGACTAAAAAGGTCACTAAGCCAGAATTTTGCGTCTTTTTACATCCAAAAAACTGGCGTAGGGGATAAATTAACCTTGTTGTCTGCACTGAACAACACTCATGAAAGCAGCTGAAAAAAAAAAAAACATATTCCGGCCATGCTGGTACACACATATTGGGTAGTGCCAACCATTTTTCTCCTTTATGTGATATTTTGGGGATAAAACTTCCCTTTAAATACTGAGGGTTTGATCCCTTAACTGGTTCTTTAATTACTTTGGTAGGTACTACTGTATCTACTGTACTACATAGTAGAATACCGGTCACTTTGGAAATGCTTTGACACAGTAATCTAGCCATCACAATTTAGCCCTTGTCCAAGTGCTATCTATTCTATCCCTATTACATAATAGATGTTTTACCTGTCAGTGATGTTAAATGTTAATTTATGGCTGATCGATATGTGTTTAGGTGAAATAGATAAGGGGTGTTCAGAAATGTTCTACTGGTGGGTTCAATGAGTGCCAATCTGGTACTGTATGTGGTACACCAAGTGTTGGAATTAAAGACCCAAAGCAATAGAAACAGTTCAATTACTAAACCTCACACTTGGCATCACCTGCTAAGCAGCAAAAAGGAAAACTATTTTGTGCATTTAAAATGCAGCATTTTAGTTTAAAAAAGTACATATTAACACTTCAGATTTAATATGCAAAGAGCGATCTCACAAAGAAAAAAACAACTCGCTAGTGACTCCCCATGAGTCAAAATCCAATTGTTAACAGCCCAAGTATCTACCTGTAGACATCTGTTTTGGGAGTGTCTGTGTCACTACCAGAGCTTTGAGACGTTCTCACAGCTCTGTTTCTCCACCCCTGTGATGATGTCACTACTAGAGCTTGGAGGAGTTCCCTCTGCTCTGTTTCTCCGCCCCTGTGTTGAGGTCTTTACTTCCTCCCAGCTGTTCTCCTGTGTTTGATTTATCTGCCTTTAAATCACCCCTCCTCCTTTGTAGGGTGTGGATTATACTTTTCATTTGAGCTATATCTCTCGCTTGAGTATCTTCACTTGTGTGTTATCTTTCTATGGACCTGAGTTCTGCTGAAGCAAGTACTTCGGATAGTGTCTGCTGACTTTGGATCTGTCTTCACTGCTGCTGCAGCTCCTTCAGTTAAGTGTGCAGACATTGTGTGTTTCTGTTTGTTTTCTGACTGAATGCGAGGCGACCCCGGTTCCGTCCATATTCTGAGCAGGGCACCGGTGGCCGTGCCCCTTCCACTATTGTAGGGGTTACAGTGGTCATCAGCCTTAGGTACGCGGGCATGTCTCGATCCACCATTTGGATCTGGACATGTGCTTAGCAGCATAGGGAGAGCTTTTAGGGTCTGACAGGGGTCACCCTTTATCCTCCCTAGTTTGGGTACGGTCAGTAGCTTATTCTCTGTGTATGCTCTTGTTGCTCACATACAGACGTGACATTATAATCCACCATAACCGTCCTTTTTGACATGGATCCGCTTTCTAATCTGGTTGACCGTATGCAGGGTCTTTCTTTGGAGGTAGCGGATCTCCGTCAATCTATGACTCAGCTTCATGCATTGGGCTATGCTCCGGCCCATGGAGTCTGTTGCGAGCCAAAGGTCTCACTTCCGGAAACGTTCTCCGGGGGCAGTGAGAATTTTGTTCGCTTCAGAGAGGCATGCAAACTCCATTTTTGCTTGTGTCCCCATTCCTCTGGTAATGAGGAGCAGAGGGTGAGGATTGTCATCTCCCTGCTCAAGGGTAATGCTCAGACTTAGGCTTTTTCGCTGCCATCGGGGGATCCCTCCCTTCGATCCGTGGAAAGATTTTTTGTGGCCCTGGGGCAGATATATGATGACCCGGATCGTGTTGCTCTGGCTGAATCCAACTTATGTTTTTTATGCCAGAACAAACTGTCTGCGGAGCTTTATTGTTCTGAATTTCGGAGATGGGCAGCTGATTCAGGTTGGAATGATGCTGCACTCCGGAGTCAGTTCTGTCATGGTCTCTCAGAGAGATTGAAAGATGCGTTTGCTTTCCATGAGAGACCAACGTCCTTAGAGTCTGCCATGTCATTGGCGGTACGCCTTGACAGGCGTCTAAGAGAAAGAAACGAGACCTCTCTGTCCAGCCATTGTCAGTCTAGGAGCAGTGGTGCGGACTCATTCAGTGTGCAGGGGCCTCATCCTGTCTCGGTCCCCTCTGAGGAGGAGCCCATGCAGCTAGGTCGACTTGCCCCTGATAAAAGAGGATTTAATCCTCAGAGAATGGTGTGTTTTTGTTGTGGGGGCATAGGTTTGTCCGTCTAGGAAATTCATGAACTGTACTAAGAGTGATAATAAGAGAAAAACCTCAAAAGGTAAATCATCAAACTCTGCTTCATCTGCTACTTTAGGCAAAGTTGATGTAGGAATTGATGCTTTTCCTCTGACCTGCAGTTCCCGTTTTCTCCTTTCTGCCAAGGTGGTTATAGAGAGCAAAGTTGTTTCTTGTGAAATTTTTGTCGATAGTGGAGCGGCCGTCAATCTTATTGACACTCAATTTGTAGCCATGCATGGTTTTCAGGTTTGCACATTAGAAAAGGATATACCTGTTTTTGCTATTGACTCTGCTCCACTCTCACAGAGATCCCTGAAGGGCATTGTTCACAATATCCGGTTAGCTGTAGGTGATACTCATGTGGAGGATATTTCTTGTTTTGTCCTTAACGGATTGCCTTCTCCTCTAGTTTTGGGGTTACCCTGGCTCACTAGACATAACCCCACTATTGATTGGCAAGGAAGGCAAATAAATGAGTGGAGTGAGTTTTGTAGAGAGAATTGTCTCACAGCGACTTTGGCAGAGGTGTCTACTAAAACTGTGCCATCATTTCTCTCTGATTTCTCGGACGTGTTTTCCGAGAGCGGTGTTCAGGAGCTACCTCCTCACCGGGAGTTTGACTATCCCATTAACCTCATTCCCGGCGCCAAGCTGCCAAAAGCACGCCTCTACAATCTCTCACAACCGGAAAGAATCGCAATGAGAACCTATATCTCTGAGAGTTTTGATAAGGGGCATATTCGTCCCTCAAAATCACCTGTTGCCGCTGTTTTTTTTTTTGTTAAATAAAAAGATGGCTCTCTGAAACCTTGCCTAGATTTTAGGGAGCTGAACCGTATCACGATTCGCGATCCCTATCCCCTTCCTCTGATCCCGGACCTCTTCAACCAAATTGTTGGGGCCAAGGTTTTTTCCAAATTGGATTTGAGAGGCGCGTACAACCTAGTCAGGGTCAGAGAGGGGGATGAATGGAAAACGGCCTTTAATACCCCTAACGGGCATTTCGAGAATCTCGTTATGCCTTTCGGCCTGATGAATGCTCCGGCCGTCTTTCAGCATTTTGTTAACAGTATTTTCTACCATTTAATGGGGAAATTTGTATTTGTGTATATTGATGATATTTTGATTTTTTCCCCTGATGTTCAGACCCATCAGGATCATCTTTTTCAGGTTCTGCGGATTCTGCGGGAAAATAAATTGTTCGCCAAGCTGGAGAAATGTGTTTTTATGGTATCGGAGATTCAATTTCTGGGTTTTCTCCCCTCTGCTTCTGGTTTTCGCATGGATCCGGAGAAGGTCCGTGCTGTGCTTAAGTGGGAGCTTCCTGAGAATCAGAAGGCTTTGATGCGCTTTCTGGATTTTGCGAACTATTACAGAAAGTTCATTTTGAATTATTCCTCTGTTGTCAAACCCCTCACTGACATGACAAAAAAGGGGGCGGATTTTTCCTCTTGGTCGGAGGAGGCGCTTGCAGCTTTTTCTAAGATTAAATAGAGTTTTGCGTCTGCTCCCATCTTGGTGTATCCCGATGTTTCCTTACCTTTTATTGTTGAGGTGGATGCTTCCGAGGTGGGTGTGGGTGCGGTATTGTCCCAGGGCCCTTCTCCTGCCAAATGGCGACCCTGTGCCTTTTTCTCTAAAAAACTCTCCCCGGCAGAGAAAAACTATGATGTGGGAGATAGGGAGTTGTTGGCCATCAAGTTGGCTTTCGAGGAATGGCGCCATTGGTTGGAGGGGGGCAGGCACCCTATCACCGTTTTTACCGACCATAAGAATCTGGCGTACTTGGAGTCGGCCAAGCGTATGAATCCGAGACAGGCCAGATGGTCTCTGTTCTTCTCCAGATTCAATTTTGTCGTTACATTCCGCCCTGGGATCAAAAATGTGAAGGCTGATGCTCTCTCTCGCTATTTTCCGGGAGGAGGAAACTCCGAGGACCCGGGTCCCATTTTGGCGGAGGGGGTAGTTGTCTCTGCTCTGTATTCTGATTTGGAGGCCGAGGTCCAGGCTGCCCAGACTGAGGCACCTGCCCGTTGTCCTTCTGGGAAGTTGTTTGTGCCTCCTGAGTTACGTCACAAACTCTTCAAGGAGCATCATGATACTGTTCTTGCTGGTCACCCCGGGAGTAGAGCCACGGTACATCTCATTGCTCGGAGATTTTGGTGGCCGGCTCTTCGTAAGTCGGTGGAGGGTTTTGTGGCTGCTTGTGAGACGTGCGCTCGCGCGAAGGTCCCTCGTTCACGGCCTTCAGGTCCCCTTCTCCCATTACCCATACCTTCCCGTCCTTGGACACACCTGTCCATGGACTTTATCACGGATCTTCCTCGTTCCTCAGGGAAGTCGGTGATCCTGGTGGTGGTGGACCGTTTTAGCAAGATGGCTCATTTCGTACCCTTCCCTGGTTTACCCAATGCTAAAACGTTGGCGCAAGCTTTTGTCGACCATATTCTTAAATTGCATGGCATTCCCTCTGATATTGTTTCCGATAGAGGCACGCAGTTTGTGTCCAGATTCTGGAAGGCTTTCTGTTCTCGCCTGGGGGTTCGGCTGTCCTTCTCTTCTGCTTTTCACCCGCAGTCGAATGGTCAGACTGAACGTGTCAATCAGAATCTGGAGACATATTTGCGCTGTTTTGTGGCAGAGAACCAGGAGGATTGGTGTTCATTTCTTCCTCTGGCTGAGTTTGCTCTGAACAACCTCCGTCGTCAGGAATCTTCTGATAAGTCACCATTCTTTGGTGCATATGGGTTCCATCCGCAGTTTGGGACATTCTCGGGAGGGGCTCCTTCTGGTTTGCCTGAGGAGGAGAGATTTTCCTCGTCTTTGTCTACCATTTGGCAAAAGATTCAGAGTAATCTTAGAAAGATGAGTGAGAAATATAAGCGTGTGGCTGATAAGAGACGTGTGCCTGGTCCGGACCTGAATGTGGGTGATCTGGTGTGGTTGTCTACAAGAAATATTAAACTGAAGGTTCCCTCCTGGAAATTGGGTCCCAAGTTTATTGGGCCTTATAAAATCTTGTCAGTCGTCAATCCTGTTGCCTTCCGTCTTGATCTTCCACGGGTTTGGAAGATACATAATGTATTTCACAGATCTCTCTTAAAACCATATGTCCAGCCCACGGTACCCTCCTCTTTGCCTCCTCCTCCGATTTTGGTTGATGGCAATCTGGAGTTTGAGGTTTCCAGAATTGTGGACTCTCGCATTGTCCGCGGTTCTCTTCAGTACCTCGTTCATTAGAAGGGTTATGGTCCTGAGGAGAGGATGTGGGTCCCGGTGTCGGACATTAAAGCCACTCGCCTCATCAGGGCATTTCATAGGGCTCATCCTGAGAGGGTGGTTCCTGGGTGTCTGGAGTCCACCCGTAGAGGGGGGGGTACTGTCACTACCAGAGCTTTGAGACGTTCTCACAGCTCTGTTTCTCCACCCCTGTGATGATGTCACTACTAGAGCTTGGAGGAGTTCCCTCTGCTCTGTTTCTCCGCCCCTGTGTTGAGGTCTTTACTTCCTCCCAGCTGTCCCTCCTGTGTTTGATTTCTCTGCCTTTAAATCACCCCTCCTCCTTTGTAGGGTGTGGATTATACTTTTCATTTGAGCTGTATCTCTCGCTTGAGTATCTTCACTTGTGTGTTATCTTTCTATGGACCTGAGTTCTGCTGAAGCAAGTACTTCGGATAGTGTCTGCTGACTTTGGATCTGTCTTCACTGCTGCTGCAGCTCCTTCAGTTAAGTGTGCAGACATTGTGTGTTTCTGTTTGTTTTCTGACTGGATCCGAGGCGACCCCAGTTCCGTCCATATTCTGAGCAGGGCACCGGTGGCCATGCCCCTTCCACTATTGTAGGGGTTACAGTGGTCATCAGCCTTAGGTACGCGGGCATGTCTCGATCCACCATTTGGATCTGGACATGTGCTTAGCAGCATAGGGAGAGCTTTTAGGGTCTGACAGGGGTCACCCTTTATCCTCCCTAGTTTGGGTCTGGTCAGTAGCTTATTCTCTGTGTATGCTCTTGTTGCTCACATACAGACGTGACAGTCTGTCCCTCATCAGTATGGAGTAAGATTCTGTCTGGCTGAGGGTGATGCCTTGTATTCATCTTCAGCAGGGTGCTAGGTCTCCTTAAAGAGGCCAGCTGTATATGGAGACTTAATGAAAGTGCTCCATGGTATGGAGACTTATAGGCAATGGTTCAAAGGAAAATATGATGGAAAGAGGTACGTATTTTTGAAGGAAAGAGAACCATCTCGTTAGTGCAAACTTTGACTCATAGGGAGCTAGTGAGATGGTTCTTTTTTCTTAGAAGATACCTCTTTGCATAATAATTTCTTATGGCATCCTTCTAATAAGTCTCCATACATTGCTGATCCCCTGTGCGGAAAAACTGCAGCATAGTACAGTACCAGCAAAGTGTATGAGATTAAACAAATCTCATGAACACTTTGTAAATGTTTTCCATGTAGAAATTGACCTGCCATGCAGATATAGAAATCTGCAGCATGTTTAATAAATTTTTTGTTTTAGCTGCGGATTGCACTCTTTTCTAATGAAGGGTGAGATCTGCGACAGAAGCTCATTAAATTTGCAAGCAGAAATGCACATAAATGTGTGTTGTCCTTCCACACATTGACCTGTACCCTTAAGGCTGGGTTCACACGGGCGTGACGGATTTGTTCAGGACGCGTCCCGGGTGCATTGCGGCAAACCCGCGCGAGTAGGTACTTAATTGCAGTCAGTTTTGACTGACTGCGATTGCGTTCCGTTGTTCAGTTTTTATCTCGCGGGTGCAATGCGTTTTGCAAACGCGTGATAAAAAACTGACTGTGGTACCCAGACCCGAACTTCTTCACTGAAGTTCAGGTTTGGGTTCAGTGTTGTGTAGATGTTATTATTTTCCCTTATAAAATGGTTATAAGGGAAAATAATAGCATTCTTTAATACAGAATGCTTAGTAGGTGGTCAATTGAGGGTTAAAAAAAATAAAAAATTAACTCACCTTCTCCTCTTGATCGCGTAGCTGCCGGTCTCTTCTTACTTCTTTAATCATGAGCTGCCAGCTAAAGGACCTGTGGTGACGTCAGATCACATGGTCCAATCACATCACATGGTCCAATCACATGGTCCATCACCACGGTGATGGATCATGTGATTGAACCATGTGATATGATGTCACCACAGGTCCTTTAGCCGGCAGCTCATGATTAAAGAAGTAAGAAGAGACCGGCAGCTAAGCGATGAAGAGGAGAAGGTGAGTTAATTATTTTTTTATTTTTTAACCCTCAATTGACCACCTACTAAGCATTCTGTACTAAAGAATGCTATTATTTTCCATTATAACCATGTTATAAGGGAAAATAATACAGTGAATAGACTGTCATCTTAGCAACCATGCGTGATAATTGCACCTCATCCGCACTTGAATGCGGATGCTTGCGATTTTCACTCAGCCCCATTCATTTCTATGCACAATATAGAGCATGCTGTGATTTTCACGCAACGCATAAGTGATGCGTGAAAATCACAGCTCATGTGCACAGCCCCATAGAAATTAATGGGTCCAGATTCAGTGCGGGTGCAATGCGTTCACCTCCCGCATTTCATCCGCGCGGAAATCTCGCCCGTGTGAACTCAGCCTAAGGGGACCTAGCACTCTGCATAAACCTCAGATTTAAGGAATGGATCTATTGTTGTCAGCTTTATTTTCTGTATAACCAATTTCAAATCAGTTAAAGTGTAAAACATATATTAATTAAAACAGTAGCATTCACTTATATCCAATTGGCTTCCAAGCTTCCACTCTAACAGCCTGCTAAATGGCATCCTGAAGAGGAGAACATTACATACCGTAATTAATTACCTAACAGTCAATGTCTGAAACACAGCTTGGAAAAAAAGAAAGTGCTGACAGAATGAAATTCACATTCTACTGCCTCTCCCAATTTACAGGAGAACGGGAAATCATGAACAATTGATACACTCGGTTAGCTTCCATCATGGAGAGTGAGTTCACATGTAGCCTTAGGGGTATCTTATACAGTTTAACACTGAAAATAAAAGGTAATGTTCTTGGCAAAGAGCTTGAGGGATTAAATTTGTGAGGCTGGCAGCCACCCTGAATTGTAGTCAATAAAATGGAGCAAATAGTAATTTTACTGTGCAAGTTCTGCCCAATGAGTCAGGCACTTGTGAAGTAAACCATGTAAATAGAAAATACAGCTTAACTCTCTCTTCCTGAGGAACAGTTGCTTGTTTGATTCCCGGTGGCATTTTGCTGCCTTGTTTAGCTAAATGAAAGTCTAATGTCTTCTAGGAGCCAGCAAATCATAACAGCAAGCTAATACAGAGAGAGGAGGAGTACATGTAAATGAGCACTGCACATGCTATAAAAGGCTTACAGTTGTAAAGCATTTCCCAATTTCCTTCACAGAATTTCAAATCACTTGCATAAAATGGGAATTAAGTCAATTTCCGATTTACTTTATTAATAACATGCAAATTTGGGTGTTATGCTGTGGCTATAGGATAGCTTACATCCAATGCATTGTCACATCAGTGTAGACCAGTGGTGTCTGAGCCACACTGCAGCCTCTATGAAAGGGCCCCCCACCTACCATGTGCTATTTATTGTATTGGTGTCTCCTTATGGGGCAGAGGGCCATCTGAGCCCTCTCAGGCACCAAGCCCCAGGTATGACTGATACCAATATACAGTATACCATATGTCGATCGGCACTACGGTAAGAGTAGTATGGCAGTGCACGTGTTCTAGGGAAGGCGTCCCATGTAGATAGCAGGAAAGGAGGACTGGCACTCGCTGTTAGTATATAGAATTGCTCTGTTTATTGCCACAAATCAGTGACGCATTTCGGCACATGATGTGCCTTTCTCAAACTGTGAACATATACAATCTTTATCCAATTTAAATAGCCCGCCAAATGACCTAGTGATGATGTCAGGTTACCATGACAACAAAATAAACAAAGAAAAAAAGGAAAGTGGCCGGATCACCCCCGGACCTCATTACAGTCAATGGGAATCTGGCAGTGAAGTAGAGTAGAAGTAGAGGAGTGGAGGATTTGTGCCGGAACAGACTCCTGGATCTCCTAATGGAGATGTGATCAAGGCTTTAACATGAATGAGGCTTTAAGCTTGTTTTGATACCCCCTGGTGTTCCTTTTGATTCCCTCTAAGAACAACATAATGTGTGCAGTCCTGAAGAGAAAAAAGATGCTTCTACCGTTGTGATTGCTATTGACTGCCATGTACAATAACAGAAATCTCTCTGCTGCTCATATATAGTAGAGAAAGATCCAGACAGTGGGCATGTGGGACCACCAGCAAGGAAGGACTAGCAATTGACCCTACAGGAAAAATTATTGGTGGTCCACTGAATAGCTGGCTGCCGACACCCTCCTTAATGCCTTCCTGTCCCAATCCTCTCCCTTCCCCCAAACCATCAGCTCTGAACACATTAGGTGAGTGTTCTAAGAGAGAATCAGAATAGCACCAGAGGATACAATAACAAACATGTAACAGCAATATCTGCACACAGAAATGTTTTATTAATTATTTCAATTAAAGTTTTATATTTTATGTGATACAACAGTCTAAATTAATATCTATTTGTGGGAGAATCCTTTTAAAACTGAATTGGGATATTTAAAAATAAAAAAAACATCCTGACATTGCTCCTTTTTATTAGTATATTTTTATCTATCTATCTATCTATCTATCTATCTATTTTATTTTCTCTCCCCTCCTTCACTGTAGATGTATACATTCTATATGTAGCTCTTAATCTCAATCTCATTTAGTGTTAATCATAATGACGTCCACTAAGGCAATCAAGAAATCTGTTTTCATTTTAAAATTATGCAGAGAACATTTTAATTGCTCCATGTCTCCGTATGTGCACCACCTAATCAAGAACATATGTCAAGTGTGGTATTATTTTTATCATCAATAATATAGACTGACATTAAGAGACTCCCTGTTTATTTTGTTGGAATCAATGTATATTTACATACACAGAATGTGAACATCAATCACTATTGAAAAAAATCACTGCTAATGTGTTACCACTTGGCATTTTATTTTCCAAGGGGGATGTTAAATTGGATAGAAAAACTGCATGTTGCTATTATTATTAAAAGGTGAATATATTGTCAGGACCTAACTATATAATTGGAGGATTAATATAAGGATTCATTTAATACATGTTGATGTAACTATTATTGATTAAAATATAAAGCAAGTATTGAGCAAAACTTGTATGGATACATGTAGAATCAAAGAATTGTAATACACTTTTGCATATTACAATATCAAATTAAATCCCCTCTCTTCATTACTCATGTAAAGGAAGTATTCTCCATTCCTCTAATCTCATATAATTTGAGTTCTTACTTTTACTGTATTAAGACTAGACATGAGCAAATTTTTCTAAAATCGATTTGATCAGAATATATTTGTGGCGAATTACGTTAAAAAACGGCTATTTCCTGGCTGCTGAGAGCCTTTATAGTGGTGTGAGCAAGGGGGAAACTAACTCTCCTTAGGGATAGAACACCTTAATCAGTGTGAGGAGACTTAGTTATAGGCCATACATGCCTATAACTGGGAGGGAAGAAATGCAAATGAGCTCTTAACAAGCTTTGCCTCTAATTCCACCAGATTTAAGGCAGCTATCCTATAAGTCAATATTCAGCTCTTAAAATAAGCCTTGAGACATGACTTGGATATTAAATAAGCCAGCACCTTATCTGCAGACAGCTGTTTCGGGGTGATTGCCTCTCATCAGTGCAAAGCAGAGAGTACTGGCTTAACTGGGTAGGAGGCCTGTGTCCGAGCAAGGGGGGGAACTAACTCTCCTTAGGGAGAGAGCACCTTAATCAGTGTGAGGAGACTTATAGGCCATACATGCTCCTCTGGAATTCTGGGAGGGAAGAAATGTAAATGAGCTCTTAACAAGCTTTGCCTCTAATGCCACCAGATGTAAGGCAGCTATCCTATAAGTCAATATTCAGCTCTTAAGCCTTGAGACATGACTTGGATATTAAATAAGCCAGCACCTCATCTGCAGACAGCTGTTTCGGGGTGATTGCCCCTCATCAGTGCAGAGTAGAGAGTACTGGCTTAACTGGGTAGGAGGCCTGTGTCCGAGCAAGGGGGGAACTAACTCTCCTTAGGGAGAGAGCACCTTAATCAGTGTGAGGAGACTTATAGGCCATACATTTATAGTGGTGTAGAACACTGTGCCTTGCAGTAACACGCATAGAGAGTCTTGCTTTGGTAGTGAAATAATACTGTGAGTCAGTATGACATGCAGATGACAGGCGTCGCTCTTAGAATCACTGCACATTTCACTTATTTGGGCAGTCACGGGCCAAAACTGACCAAATAACTCAAGTACCATATGAACTTAGCCTTACTGGTCGATGTTAGCGCCAGGAAGAAGCGCACTCCTTTTAAACCGTCGCCAGCTGATTGCACATAAATGTCAACAGAACCTGTTCTATTAAATGCGCATACACGTAGAGCCCCCCGGACATAGTGGAGACGGTGTCAGTAGAACGTTTGTGTTGACGTCACTGATAAATTTGCGCTTCCTCTGATCCGTCAGAACAATAACCCACAAAAAACGGATCATGTCTGTGGAGCATACACCTTCACTCGGTCAGCATTTGCTCAATAATCCATCAGTATTGCTAATGCCCAAAAAAACAGGAGTGGATCTAAAATAGAGATGACATGTGAATGGAATATTTGCATGTCTTCTGTGTTTTGTACCCACTCCTGATTTTTGCTACCAAATCATATGCCAATTCTGATGGGTCCATACAGGCCTTACAGCCTCTACACAGACAGGATCCGTTGTGCGTCTCATTTTTCCTTCCTTCGGACAGATCAGAAGAAAGGTCAAATAAATGATGATGTCAGCAAGGCCGAAAGGCAAAATAGTGGACCAGTCCAGGGACTACAAGTACCAACATGCATGCAGAGCAAACTAAGCTTTATGCTCATGCTAATTTAAAATCAACTTATGAGGCAAACAGGCTGATCAGGAGTGCACGACCAAATAGGAGAAAAAAGGGGGTTAGTCAGCACATCCCAATGCGCAGGTGCACGTTGCTATGGCACAACATAGAACAAAACATACAATGCAACAGCTCTCTGCAAACCAAATAAAGTACAAAAAATTATTATATTGTTAATGCTATGCTTATAAATTAGAGATGCTTGGCAAATCATTTTGTACAAAATTATTTCAGCCCGTCGGCCACACGTCAAGGTGATCTCTGTAAGACGGGAACCTAACACTAAGTTCAACCTGTTAAGTGCCATGGCAAGTGTGGATATAGCAGCAGCAGGAGGAGACCACAGAGTGGGAAGGTGACATAGTGTGGATATGGCAGCAGCAGGAGAAGACCACAGAGCGGCAAGGTGACATAGTTTAGAGGTGGAGGCAGCATCCGGAAACCACAGAGTGGTAAGATGACATAGTGTGGATATGGCAGCAGCAGGAGGAGACCACAGAGTGGGAAGGTGACATAGTGTGGATATGGCAGCTGCAGGAGAAGACCACAGAGTGGCACGGTGACATAGTTTAAAGGTGGAGGCAGCATCCCGAGACCACAGAGTGGTAAGGTGACATAGAGTGGATATGGCAACAGCAGGAGGAGACCACAGATTGGCAAGGTGACATAGTGTGGAGATGGCAGCAGTTTGAGGACACCACAGAGTAGCAAGGTGACATAATGTGGAGATGGCAGCAGCAGTAGCAGGATACCACAGAGTGGCAAGGTGATATAGTGTCTGGAGGATGGGAACAGCATGAGAAGTCCACAGAGTGTACCTATGACATAGTGGTGAGGTGGAAGCAGCATGAGGAGACCACAGAGTGGCAAGGTGACATCGTGTGGAGATGGCAGCAGCATGAGGACACCACAGAGTGGCAAGGTGACATAATGTGGAGATGGCAGCAGCAGCAGCAGGATTCCACAGAGTGGCAAGTTGACATAGTGTGGAGATGGCAGCAGCATGAGGACACCACAGAGTGGCCTGGTGACATAGTGTGGAGATGGCAGCAGCAGGAAGAGACCACAGAGTGGCAAGGTGACATAGTCTGGAGATAGCAGCAGCAGCTGCATCAGGAGACCACAAAGTGACCCGGTAACAGAGTGGGGCGGTGGGTGGCAATACAGTACCTGCTGACAAAGGTGGGTGAAATAAGGAGCACTTGGCATCAGATGTGTGGCATCAGGCGGGTTACAGCTGCAAAGTAATAGCTGAGGCAGGCAACAAGAAGAAACTGGTCTCTTGTATCAAAGTGTTGGTGTGGCACCATGGATGATCTAGTCTGATGCATCAAGAATTGGTGGTTGGAAATCATGGCTGATCCGCGCCTGATTAATTTTGACAAAGGTCAGTCTCTCCACATTTTGGCTAGACAGGCGAGTTCTCCTTGGGGTAACTATGGCCCCCGCCTCACACTAAACACCAGCTCTGATGCTACACTACTAGCCGGGCAAGACAGCTTTTCCAGGTCAAACTCTGCTAGTTGCGGCCACAAATCTAGTTTGGCTCCCCAGTAGTCCAGAGGATCTTCAATGTGGGGTAGCAGTGTGCTGTCTAAGTATACCACCACCTGCTGCTGGTCCTGCTCCAGGTCTACCTGCTGCTGCTTCTGGTAAGTAGTTTCTTCACTATGCGGGTGAAGAAAGCTACTCTTCAGCGACTGTATACTCAGGCTGCTGCTGATTGAGCTGGTACTGCTCCTGCCACCCCACCACTCCCCAGTAGCCATGGCAGTAGAATGTGAGGCCCCCCCCCCCCGGTCAGACCTGCGAGAGGATGAATGATGGCACAGACAGGCAGCGGCCAACTAAGTACATAGGATGTCTCTGTAGTAGTTCAGTTTGTCCTCCCTCTCGGTGGGTGTAAAAAGGCTCCCATTCTGGACCGGTATCGAGGGTCCAACAAGGTGGAGAGCCAAAAGTCATCCCTCTGCCGAATGGTGACAATTTGGCTGTCACTACGCAAGCAAGTGAGCATGCATCGTGCCTTTTGTGCAAGTTACTCAGTGGGACTCCCTGCCTCCATCTCCACTGCATACTGCCATGGTGTGTCCTGGTCCTCTGTCTTGTCTTCCTCATCACCCTGAAGTTACTCTGGCGCACCTGCTCTTCCTCTCCTGTCAGCTGAGTATAAAAACCACCCATTTGGCTACACATTGCCTGTGCTCCAATGTCCTCCTCCCCCTCCTCCTTCTCTTCCAGTTCAGCCCCCACAGGGCTCATGTGGCCGTGAGATCGAGGCACCACGTCTCCTGTCCCCTGACCAGCCATAGTTGCCAGCATCCGTTACAGGACATGAAGCAGTGGAATGACATTGTTCATTCCATAGTCCTGGTGACTGACAAATAACGTGCCCTCTTCAAAGGGCCTGAGCAAACGTCAGGTGTCACGCATGAGCTGCCACTGGCTTACATCGAAGTTACACAGTGGAGTCCTCTTATCTGCTTGCATCATCAATAAATCGTTGATGGCCTTTCTCTGTATAGTCGGTCCAACATATGGAGGGTGGAATTCCAATCCGTGGAAACGTTGCATATCAGCCTATGTTGGGGGAGCAGGTTCTGCCGCTGCAGCTCAAGAAAGGTGTGCTTTGCGGTATACGAGTGGCTGAAGTGCATGCAAAGTTTCCTGCCCATTTTTAGGATGTCTTGCAGATGGGTGGAAGACTTCAGGAACCGCTTGACAACCAGATTGAACACGTGTGCATTGCAGGGCGCATGGCTCAGCCTTCCTTGACGCAGCACCGACACAATGTTCTTCCCGTTGTCGGTCAGCATGGTTCCGATTTTGAGTTGTCGCAGAGAAAGCCAGGATTAGATTTCCTGATGCATCACATGGAACAGTTCCTCCCCTGTTTGACTCTGTTCACTAAGGAAAACCAGGTGTAGAACAGCTTGACACCTCCGAGCCCTGCACGTGTGGTATGCTGGAGGGGCACTGCAAATTGTCCCTGCAGTGGAGAAAGAGGACATGGTGAAGGATGAGGAGGCAGAGACGGAAATTGTTGCAGGACCAACGGCATGACAACGTGGAGGCAGAACGGTTTTACTTGTCCAAATTGCTGGTGTGGCTGTGCAGGAACCACATTCACCCAGTCGGTCATAAAGGACATGTATTGTCCCTGACCGTAGTTACAGCTCCACACGTCGGTGCTGCTGTGCACTTTGGCAGACACTAACAGGCTCAAGGACTGGCCCACCTTCTGTTCTACATGTGAGTGCAGGGCTAGTACTGCCTTTTTCGCAAAGAAATGATGGCTTGGGATTCTAAACCTCGGCTCGGCACAATCCAACAGTTTTCTGAAAGGTGCAGAGTCCACCACTTGGAAAGGGAGGGACTGAAGCACCAGCAACTTGTACAGGAGCACGTTCAGCTTCTGCGCCATTGGATGCATGCGCGCATACTGTTGTCTCTTGGCAATCGCTTCGGTGATTGATTGCTGATGAAATGATTATCGAGTAGGAGCAGCAGCATCTGGACCAGCAGAAGATGGCATTGACAGACAGCACCCTTCGGCTGAAGTGGTGGAGCCTTGACTGGCTGAAACTGGTTGCGTGCCACTGGGGGATGCATCGGTAGCTGCGGCAGGCTGGACCACCACATCGGAGCCAGGGTTCTCCCAGGCCACCTTATGGTGATGCTGCATATGTTGACGCAGGGCCGTGGTGCCAACATAGGCACCCTGCCCACACTTCACCTTCTGCCCACATATTCTACATATGGCCATGTTGACCTCCACCGGTGGCTTCACAAAAAACTGCCATACCCCCGAGTACTTGATTTTCCCCCCAACACTTATCACTGGCTGACTGCTACCGCCGCTGATTCCGTGAACCCGTGCACCACTCTTTTCCAGGCAGTTAGGCTGCTGCAAAGCAGGTGGTCTACCTACCCCATGCCCGTTTGGCTCCCGACCTCCCGCTGCCACCCTGCTGACTCCGGGCCACTCTAGTGACTTTCTGGCTCAGCCGCTGCCTGACGGGCAAGCTGCCACCCTCTTCTCCTGATAATGATGAAGCCCCTTCTTCAACCTGCTCCCAAGTGCGATCGGCTTCATGATCATCAAGTAGTGTCTGCACATCACTGATGTCCTCCTCAACGGCCTCTGAGTCAGGAGCCTGACCACTTGCAACACAAGCTCCTGTGCCACTCTCCTCATCACTACTTGCCCATCTAGCAGAGTAAGTGGCGGAAGTCTCCTCCACATCTTGGCTGAGCAGTAGCTGCTGACTGTCCTCTAGTAGCTCATCCTCGCTAAAAAGTGAAGCTGAGCACACTGCATGTAGCACTTCTTCTGGTGATGGAACAGAAAAGGCCAGAGGCAGGTTGTGGACAGGTGAAGGCACAGGGCCTAATCCTGGGCAATGCCTGTACTCAGGTTTTTGTCTGACGAACCCACCGACTGTTGGCTGGGGTGTCTGATGTCACTTGGGATGACCGAGTTAACCAATCAATAACCGCAGGGTTTCTGGTCAAGACACGACCGCTAGATGACACCGGGAGCTCAGGCCTCTCGCTGCGACTACAGCTGCCACGACCCCTTACTCTGCTGCGACCTCTGCTTGCGCCAGAAACATTCAGGCCTCTGCCACTCCTCTGTGCATGGCCTGGCACTTCTCTGCCTGACATACTTGTAGCTGAACTAAACCAATGAAACAGAAAATAAAATACCCCTAAAAGCGACAAATATATTTTTCTTTTTGTACTGAAATAGGCCACTAAACGCTTTCACCACAATTAACTGCGCAAATGCACTGAGAATATATTTTTCTTGTTGTACTAAAATACAACCCTATCCGCTTTGACCAGAAAAAAAATAAAAAGATTGGGTGGGTAGAAGTGGGTATATACAGTATATTTCTTGAAGTACTGAAATACGCAACTATATGCTTTCACCAGAAATAACTGCAACAGTGAACTGAGAATATATATTTCTTGTTGGACTGAATTAGGCCACGATACGCTTTGACCAGAAAAAAAATTAAAGAGTGAAGTGCTTCTATATATTTCTTGCAGTACTGAAATACGCCACTATACGCTTTCACCAGAAATCACTGCAGCAGTGAACTGAGAATATATATTTCTTGTTGGACTGAAATAGGCCACTATACGCTTTGACCACAAAAAAAATTAAAGAGTGAAGTGCTTATATATATATATTTCTTGCAGTACTGAAATACGCCACTATACGCTTTCACCAGAAATAACTGCAGAAGTGACCTGAGAATATATATTTCTTGTTGGACTGAAATAGGACACTATACGTTTTAACCAGCAAACAATTTAATAGGGAAGTGCGTATATATTTTTCTGGTAGTACTGAAATACGCCTATACGCTTTTACCAGAAATAACTGCAACAGTGCAGTGCGTATATATTTTTCTTTTTTTACTGAAAAACGCCTCTATACGCTTTCACCAGAAATAACTGCAGAAGTGACCTGAGAATATATATTTCTTGTTGGAATGAAATAGGCCACTAAACGCTTTAACCAGTAAGCAATAAAAATAGTGAAGTGCGTATTTATTTCTCTGGTAGTACTGAAATATGCCCCTATACGCTTTCACCAGAAATAAGTGCAACAGTGCAGTGCGTGTATATTTGTCTTTTTACTGAAAAACGCCCTTATACGCTTTTACCTGAAATAACTCCAACAGTGCAGTACGTATATATATTTCTTGCTGTACTGAAATACGCCCCTATACGCTTTTACCAGAAATAACTGCAACAGTGCAGTGCATATATATTTTTCTTTGTTACTGAAATACGCCCCTATACGCTTTCAACAGATATCACTGCAGAAGTGAAATGTGTATATTTTTTTCTTGTAGTACTAAATAAGATACTAAGATATAAGCCTCTAAAGGTTTTTCAACATAAGACTTGCAGCCCAATAACAAAAAGCTTGAATGACCGAGCTGTCTAATGACTATTTGGATCCCCAAATAATCGTTCCCTGCACTTGAAAATCGCTTTCCTATCATTGTCCCTAGCACCTTCTGACGTCTCTCCCTGCACTAAGATGCTTTGAAATGATTCCTCCCTATCCTTTCACTGCACTTATAAATCGTTTTTTACTTCTTTTTTTTTCCCCACAATCATTTTTCCAATAGCTGTCCCTAGCGCCTTCACACATCTGTCCCTGCACTCTGAACGCTGAAAAAGGGCAGAATCTAAAATGGCTGCCATATTTATAGCACTGTGACATCACAGGGCTGGCTGGCTGCTGATTGGCTGCATGGCGACATGTCAGTCTGGGTTAACCCGCCTTCCTAGAGTTACTTGCCCCATGTCCTCAGTCCTCACATGTGTAGCCGCCATTTTAGGAAAATTGAGATTTGTTGCCACGAAGCATGAGGAAATTCTAAACAAATTCCACTTTGTCCGCTTCAATTCGCTCATCTCTAATCAAGACATTTCTGTCAGAATCTATTCATATGACCATAGGCCATCCATGCCCGTATTGTGGACCGCAAACGGCGGATCCACAATGTACCGCACCGGCTGTGTGAATCCCGTATCTGGATCCATTTATTTGAATACCACGCAGTGCGGAGCACAAGCACAGATCGGAAGCCCACAGAAGCACTCAGAAGCGCTTCCTTGGGCTTTTTGGTCTGTGCCTCTGCACCACAAAAGATTGGACATGTCCTTTCTGTGCCTCTGCACCACAAAAGATTGGACATGTCCTATCTTTAGCTGTATATTGCGGATTGTGGATCCGCAGCACGGGTATGGACGGCTTACGTTTGTATGAATGTACCCTCATGCAGAAGGAGCAATAAGGTTGGATTCATGCATAGGTTTCTTCTTCAAAAATGCTGATGCAATGAAGCCCTTAAGAGACAGCACAGAGGATGGGAGTGGTAGTGGCCCTTATGAAATATTGAGGCATGGTGTACTCCCTCAGGCTGTTGCTCCCTGGCGATCAGTGCAGTGGAAATGTGACATGAAATAAAAGCATATCTTTCCTTAGTGCAAAATGCTAATTATGGTACATCCAGCAGTAGTACAAAGTACAGAAGTACAAAGTGTAGTTTCTGTCATGATGAGGTATGGGGGCTAAAAATGTGGCAATTAAATGGTGCTTGCAGGAATTTGTTGGTGTCCACTATGTTATACAGGCTCAGAGTTAGACTGGCCTGGATGTTGTTTAGGGGATGGGTGTCTGAATTGTATTTTTCCTCACCTGCAGCAGGGTCTGGAAAGTTGTGGTTTGCTGGTCACTCTACTGACTAGACACGATGTATCTTATATGATGGAAGCAATCTTGGCTCTGTGAATCTCTCTGGATAAATGGTTTCATAGGAGAATTGGAAAAGGTCCCTTGGAGAAGAAGCTCTAGCATGTGCTTCCTACCTCCACACCGTCTGGACTCCCACTTTTACCAAGCC
This sequence comes from Bufo bufo, assembly GCF_905171765.1. NCBI lineage: Eukaryota > Metazoa > Chordata > Amphibia > Anura > Bufonidae > Bufo > Bufo bufo. The sequence continues at coordinate 80,015,274 of NC_053395.1, read as the reverse complement.
CACTCCTACCAAGAAGGGAGGAACAGGGTGGTTAACCCTGTCCCTGCCAACTATACTTCTCATGCTGCTGTGCTTGGCATAACAAAACAAAAATATTACCAATACATGTGTGGTATGTGGTACTGCACTGTCATATGTTTAGCTGCATCTTTGCAGATTTTTTTGCTGTATTTTTTACTTTGGCAAAGAACTCTGCATGTAAATCTATATGAATATATGAAATACTATACAACCGTATGAGTATTAATAAGTCAGATAAACTGGACTTGTATTTCTATCTCGAAGACGTTCCTCTAGTCATTCTCTAGTCATCCAACTAGCTTTCTCTAATTGAGAAATAAATATAAATAAACAAGTCCACTTGCTGTTGCTTATTAGACATCCATAGTTTTTTTGCTATTGCTTGAAAAAAACGTGTCAATGTGATCTGCAAAGGAAATTACACCAGAGATAAGCACATAAGCTTGCAAAAAAGAAAAAAAAAGGAAGAATGCAAAAAAATATTTACAAAAACCATACTATTTAAAAAATGCAAGAACAAAACTACTAAATGCCACAAAGTACTCATGTAATATTTCAAAAATTCCAGGGGTTTTTGGACTGAAAAAATGGCAAACAAAAATTATGTCTGAAGGAACCTTTACAGAACCCAACCTGATGAACATAAAAAAGTATATAATGTGAATTACTTATCCGTTACTATTGATTAAGAATAGAGTTGAGCGAACACCTGGATGTTCGGGTTCGAGAAGTTCGGCCGAACTTCCCGGAAATGTTCGGGTTCGGGATCCGAACCCGATCCGAACTTCGTCCCGAACCCGAACCCCATTAAAGTCAATGGGGACCCGAACTTTTGGGCACTAAAAAAGCTGTAAAACAGCCCAGGAAAGAGCTAGAGGGCTGCAAAAGGCAGCAACATGTAGGTAAATCCCCTGCAAACAAATGTGGATAGGGAAATGAATTAAAATTAAAATTAAAAAAATAAAAATGAACCAATATCAATTGGACAGAGGTCCCATAGCAGAGAATCTGGCTTCACGTCAGCAGAGAATCAGTCTCTTCATGCCATAGCAAAGAATCTGGCTTCATGTCAGCAGAGAATCAGTCTCTTCATGCCATAGCAGAGAATCTGGCTTCACGTCACCCACCACTGGAACAGGCCACTGTCACACATTTAGGCCCAGGCGCCCAGGCAGAGGAGAGGTCCCGTAACAGAGAATCTGTCTTCATGTCATAGCAGAGAATCAGGCTTCACGTCACCCACCACTGGAACAGGCCACTGTCACACATTTAGGCCCAGGCACCCAGGCAGAGGAGAGAGGTCCCGTAACAGACAATCTGGCCTTATGTCAGCGCAGAATCTGTATTCATGTCATAGCAGAGAATCAGGCTTCACGTCACCCACCACTGGAACAGGCCACTGTCACACATTTAGGCCCCGGCACCCAGGCAGAGGAGAGAGGTCCCGTAACAGAGAATCTGGCCTTATGTCAGCGCAGAATCAGTCTTCATGTCATAGCAGAGAATCAGGCTTCACGTCACCCACCACTGGAACAGGCCACTGTCACACATTTAGGCCCAGGCACCCAGGCAGAGGAGAGAGGTCCCGTAACAGAGAATCTGGCCTGATGTCAGCGCAGAATCTGTCTTCATGTCATAGCAGAGAATCAGGCTTCACGTCACCCACCACTGGAACAGGCCACTGTCACACATTTAGGCCCAGGCACCCAGGCAGAGGAGAGAGGTCCCGTAACAGAGAATCTGGCCTGATGTCAGCACAGAATCTGTCTTCATGTCATAGCAGAGAATCAGGCTTCACGTCACCCACCACTGGAACAGGCCACTGTCACACATTTAGGCCCAGGCACCCAGGCAGAGGAGAGAGGTCCCGTAACAGAGAATCTGGCCTGATGTCAGCACAGAATCTGTCTTCATGTCATAGCAGAGAATCAGGCTTCACGTCACCCACCACTGGAACAAGCCCCTGTCACATATTTATGCCCCGGCACCCAGGCAGAGGAGAGAGGTCCCGTAACAGAGAATCTGGCCTTATGTCAGCGCAGAATCTGTATTCATGTCATAGCAGAGAATCAGGCTTCACGTCACCCACCACTGGAACAGGCCACTGTCACACATTTAGGCCCAGGTACCCAGGCAGAGGAGAGAGGTCCCGTAACAGAGAATCTGGCCTGATGTCAGCGCAGAATCTGTCTTCATGTCATAGCAGAGAATCAGGCTTCACGTCACCCACCACTGGAACAGGCCACTGTCACACATTTAGGCCCAGGCACCCAGGCAGAGGAGAGAGGTCCCGTAACAGAGAATCTGGCCTGATGTCAGCACAGAATCTGTCTTCATGTCATAGCAGAGAATCAGGCTTCACGTCACCCACCACTGGAACAGGCCACTGTCACACATTTAGGCCCCGGCACCCAGACAGAGGAGAGAGGTCCCGTAACAGAGAATCTGGCTTGATGTCAGCACAGAATCTGTCTTCATGTCATAGCAGAGAATCAGGCTTCATGTCACCCACCACTGGAACAGGCCACTGTCACACATTTAGGCCCAGGCACCCAGGCAGAGGAGAGAGGTCCCGTAACAGAGAATCTGGCCTTATGTCAGCGCAGAATCAGTCTTCATGTCATAGCAGAGAATCAGGCTTCACGTCACCCACCACTGGAACAGGCCACTGTCACACATTTAGGCCCCGGCACCCAGACAGAGGAGAGAGGTCCCGTAACAGAGAATCTGGCCTTATGTCAGTGCAGAATCTGTATTCATGTCATAGCAGAGAATCAGGCTTCACGTCACCCACCACTGGAACAGGCCACTGTCACACATTTAGGCCCAGGTACCCAGGCAGAGGAGAGAGGTCCCGTAACAGAGAATCTGGCCTTATGTCAGCGCAGAATCTGTATTCATGTCATAGCAGAGAATCAGGCTTCACGTCACCCACCACTGGAACAGGCCACTGTCACACATTTAGGCCCAGGTACCCAGGCAGAGGAGAGAGGTCCCGTAACAGAGAATCTGGCCTGATGTCAGCACAGAATCTGTCTTCATGTCATAGCAGAGAATCAGGCTTCACGTCACCCACCACTGGAAGAGGCCACTGTCACATATTTAGGCCCAGGCACCCAGGCAGAGAAGAGAGGTCGCGTAACAGAGAATCTGGCTTCATGTCAGCACAGAATAAGTCTTCATGTCATAGCAGAGAATCAGGATTCACGTCACCCACCACTGGAACAGGCCACTGTCACACATTTAGGCCCCGGCACCCAGACAGAGGAGAGGTTCATTCAACTTTGGGTTGCCCCGCAATATAATTGTAAAATGAAATTAAAAATAGTATTGTATGAGGAAGTGCCCTGGAGTAGAATAATATATTGTTAAGGGGAGGTAGTTAATATCTAATCTGCACAAGGGATGGACAGGTCCTGTGGGATCCATGCCTGGTTCATTTTTATGAACGTCAGCTTGTCCACATTGGCTGTAGACAGGCGGCTGCGTTTGTCTGTAATGACGCCCCCTGCCGTGCTGAATACACGTTCAGACAAAACGCTGGCCGCCGGGCAGGCCAGCACCTCCAAGGCATAAAAGGCTAGCTCTGGCCACGTGGACAATTTGGAGACCCAGAAGTTGAATGTAACCGAACCATTAGTCAGTACGTGGAAGGGTGTGCACAGGTACTGTTCCACCATGTTAGTGAAATGTTGCCTCCTGCTAACACGTTCCGTATCAGGTGGTGGTGCACTTAGCTGTGGCGTGGTGACAAAACTTTTCCACATCTCTGCCATGCTAACCCTGCCCTCAGAGGAGCTAGCCGTGACACAGCTGCTTTGGCGACCTCTTGCTCCTCCTCTGGCTTCGCCTTGGGCTTCCACTTGTTCCCCTGTGACATTTGGGAATGCTCTCAGTAGCGCGTCTACCAACGTGCGTTTGTACTCGCGCATCTTCCTATCACGCTCCAGTGTAGGAAGTAAGGTGGGCACATTGTCTTTGTACCGGGGATCCAGCAAGGTGGCAACCCAGTAGTCAGCACACGTTAAAATGTGGGCAACTCTGCTGTCGTTGCGCAGGCACTGCAGCATGTAGTCGCTCATGTGTGCCAGGCTGCCCAGAGGTAAGGACAAGCTGTCCTCTGTGGGAGGCGTATCGTCATCGTCCTGTGTTTCCCCCCAGCCACGCACCAGTGATGGGCCCGAGCTGCTTTGGGTGCCACCCCGCTGTGAACATGCTTCATCCTCATCCTCCTCCACCTCCTCCTCATCCTCGTCCTCCTCGTCCTCCAGTAGTGGGCCCTGTCTGGCCACATTTGTACCTGGCCTCTGCTGTTGCAAAAAACCTCCCTCTGAGTCACTTTGAAGAGACTGGCCTGAAAGTGCTAAAAATGACCCGTCTTCCTCCTCTTCCTCCTGGGCCACCTCCTCTTCCATCATCGCCCTAAGTGTTTTCTCAAGGAGACATAGAAGTGGTATTGTAACGCTGATAACGGCGTCATCGCCACTGGCCATGTTGGTGGAGTACTCGAAACAGCGCAACAGGGCACACAGGTCTCGCATGGAGGCCCAGTCATTGGTGGTGAAGTGAGTCTGATCCGCAGTGCGACTGACCCGTGCGTGCTGCAGCTGAAACTCCACTATGGCCTGCTGCTGCTCGCACAGTCTGTCCAGCATATGCAAGGTGGAGTTCCACCTGGTGGGTACGTCGCATATGAGGCGGTGAGCGGGAAGGCCGAAGTTACGCTGTAGCGCAGACAGGCGAGCAGCGGCAGGGTGTGAACGCCGGAAGCGCGAACAGACGGCCCGCACTTTATGCAGCAGCTCTGACATGTCGGGGTAGTTGCGAATGAACTTCTGCACCACCAAATTCAGCACATGCGCCAGGCAAGGGATGTGCGTCAAACCGGCTAGTCCCAGAGCTGCAACGAGATTTCGCCCATTATCGCACACCACCAGGCCGGGCTTGAGGCTCACCGGCAGCAACCACTCGTCGGTCTGTTGTTCTATACCCCGCCACAACTCCTGTGCGGTGTGGGGCCTGTCCCCAAAACATATGAGTTTCAGAATGGCCTGCTGACGTTTACCCCGGGCTGTGCTGAAGTTGGTGGTGAAGGTGTGTGGCTGACTGGATGAGCAGGTGGAAGAAGAGGAGGAGGAAGCTGAGTAGGAGGAGGAGGAGACAGGAGGCAAAGAATGTTGCCCTGCGATCCTTGGCGGCGGAAGGACGTGCGCCAAACAGCTCTCCGCCTGGGGCCCAGCCGCCACTACATTTACCCAGTGTGCAGTTAGGGAGATATAGCGTCCCTGGCCGTGCTTACTGGTCCACGTATCTGTGGTTAGGTGGACCTTGCCACAGATGGCGTTGCGCAGTGCACACTTGATTTTATCGGACACTTGGTTGTGCAGGGAAGGCACGGCTCTCTTGGAGAAGTAGTTGCGGCTGGGAACAACATACTGTGGGACAGCAAGTGACATGAGCTGTTTGAAGCTGTGTGTGTCCACCAGCCTAAATGACAGCATTTCATAGGCCAGTAGTTTAGAAATGCTGGCATTCAGGGCCAGGGATCGAGGGTGGCTATGTGGGAATTTACGCTTTCTCTCAAATGTTTGTGAGATGGAGAGCTGAACGCTGCCGTGTGACATGGTTGAGATGCTTGGTGACGCAGGTGGTGGTGTTGGTGGTACATCCCATGTTTGCTGGGCGGCAGGTGCCAACGTTCCTCCAGAGGCAGAGGAAGAGGCCGAGGCGGCGGCAGCAGCAGCAGAAGAGGCCGAGGCAGCAGCAGAAGAGGCCGAGGCGGCAGCAGCAGAAGGGGCAGCAGGGGGAGCCTGAGTGACTTCCTTGTTTTTAAGGTGTTTTCTCCACTGCAGTTCATGCTTTGCATGCAGGTGCCTGGTCATGCAGGTTGTGCTAAGGTTCAGAACGTTAATGCCTCGCTTCAGGCTCTGATGGCACAGCGTGCAAACCACTCGGGTCTTGTCGTCAGCACATTGTTTGAAGAAGTGCCATGCCAGGGAACTCCTTGAAGCTGCCTTTGGGGTGCTCGGTCCCAGATGGCGGCGGTCAGTAGCAGGCGAAGTCTCTTGGCGCCGGGTGTTCTGCTTTTGCCCACTGCTCCCTCTTTTGCTACGCTGTTGGCTCGGTCTCACCACTGCCTCTTCCTCCGAACTGTGAAAGTCAGTGGCACGACCTTCATTCCATGTGGGGTCTAGGACCTCATCGTCCCCTGCATCGTCTTCCACCCAGTCTTGACCCCTGACCTCCTGTTCAGTCTGCACACTGCAGAAAGACGCAGCAGTTGGCACCTGTGTTTCGTCATCATCAGAGACGTGCTGAGGTGGTATTCCCATGTCCTCATCATCAGGAAAAATAAGTGGTTGTGCGTTAGTGCATTCTATCTCTTCCACCCCTGGGGAAGGGCTAGGTGGATGCCCTTGGGAAACACTGGCAGCAGAGTCTTCAAACAGCATAAGAGACTGCTGCATAACTTGAGGCTCAGACAGTTTCCCTGATATGCATGGGGGTGATGTGACAGACCGAGATGGGCTTGGTTTTCATGCGCCATCTGTGCGCTTTCTGCAGAAGACTGGGTGGGAGATAATGTGAACGTGCTGGATCCACTGTCGGCCACCAAATTGACTAATGCCTGCACCTGCTCAGGCCTTACCATCCTTAGAACGGCATTGGGCCCCACCAAATATTGCTGTAAATTCTGCTAACTACTGGGACCTGAGGTAGTTGGTTCACTAGGACGTGTGGCTGTGGCAGAACGGCCACGTCCTCTCCCAGCACCAGAGGGTACACTAACACCACCACGACCATGTCCACGTCCGCGGCCCTTATTAGATGTTTTCCTCATTGTTCCCGTTCACCATAATTTTGAGAATGGCAAATTTGGGAATGCTTTTTCAACCCAGAACAAAAAGTCTGCTTTTACGGTCACTACAAATAACTTGACCAGCTAAAACACTGCAGATTTGGTTGAATAGAGATGTGAGACCTGTTTTTTTTTTGCGCTGTGTGACAGGTATAGGTTTAATCACAGAATCACACTTCTATCAGCACGCTAGCGTGTGTCTTAGGTTTTTCTGAATGACACTATCAATACCTTCAATGTAAGATTTTCTTTTTGGGATAGATTTCAAGTAGGCCTCAAATACCAGAAACTAGTTATTTTGAGAATGGCAAATTTGGGAATGCTTTTTCAACCCAGAACAAAAAGTCTGCTTTTACGGTCACTACAAATAACTTGACCAGCTAAAACACTGCAGATTTGGTTGAATAGAGACGTGAGACCTGTTTTTTTTTGCGCTGTGTGACAGGTATAGGTTTAATCACAGAATCACACTTCTATCAGCACGCTAGCGTGTGTCTTAGGTTTTTCTGAATGACACTATCAATACCTTCAATGTAAGATTTTCTTTTTGGGATAGATTTCAAGTAGGCCTCAAATACCAGAAACTAGTTATTTTGAGAATGGCAAATTTTGGAATGCTTTTTCAACCCAGAACAAAAAGTCTGCTTTTACGGTCACTACAAATAACTTGACCAGATAAAACACTGCAGATTTGGTTGAATAGAGATGTGAGACCTGTTTTTTTTGCGCTGTGTGACAGGTATAGGTTTAATCACAGAATCACACTTCTATCAGCACGCTAGCGTGTGTCTTAGGTTTTTCTGAATGACACTATCAATACCTTCAATGTAAGATTTTCTTTTTGGGATAGATTTCAAGTAGGCCTCAAATACCAGAAACTAGTTATTTTGAGAATGGCAAATTTGGGAATGCTTTTTCAACCCAGAACAAAAAGTCTGCTTTTACGGTCACTACAAATAACTTGACCAGATAAAACACTGCAGATTTGGTTGAATAGAGATGTGAGACCTGTTTTTTTTGCGCTGTGTGACAGGTATAGGTTTGATCACAGAATCACACTTCTATCAGCACGCTAGCGTGTGTCTTAGGTTTTTCTGAATGACACTATCAATACCTTCAATGTAAGATTTTCTTTTTGGGATAGATTTCAAGTAGGCCTCAAATACCAGAAACTAGTTATTTTGAGAATGGCAAATTTGGGAATGCTTTTTCAACCCAGAACAAAAAGTCTGCTTTTACGGTCACTACAAATAATTTGACCAGATAAAACACTGCAGATTTGGTTAAATAGAGATGTGAGACCTGTTTTTTTTTGCGCTGTGTGACAGGTATAGGTTTAATCACAGAATCACACTTCTATCAGCACGCTAGCGTGTGTCTTAGGTTTTTCTGAATGACAGTATCAATACCTTCAATGTAAGATTTTCTTTTTGGGATAGATTTCAAGTAGGCCTCAAATACCAGAAACTAGTTATTTTGAGAATGGCAAATTTGGGAATGCTTATTCAACCCAGAACAAAAAGTCTGCTTTTACGGTCACTACAAATAACTTGACCAGATAAAACACTGCAGATTTGGTTGAATAGAGATGTGAGACCTGTTTTTTTTTGCGCTGGGTGACAGGCTCAACTTGCCCTTGATGTAATATATGGCCAAAAAATAACCACACTGTTGATGGTTAAATGCACTTGGGTGACACAGGCTCAGCCTGCACCAGATGTAGTATATGGCCAAAAAATAATCAGACTGTTGATGGTTAAATGCACTTGGGTGACACAGGCTCAGCCTGCACCAGATGTAGTATATGGCCAAAAAATAATCAGACTGTTGATGGTTAAATGCACTTGGGTGACACAGGCTCTGCCTGCAGCTGATGTAGGATATAGCACAAAATAACCACACTATCGATGGTTAAATACACTAAGGTGACACAGGCTCAGCCTGCAGCTGATGTTGTATATGGCCAAAAAATAATCAGACTGTTGATGGTTAAATGCACTTGGGTGACACAGGCTCAGCCTGCAGCTGATGTAGTATATGGCCAAAAAATAACCAGACTGTTGATGGTTAAATGCACTTCGGTGACACAGGCTCAGCCTGCAGCTGATGTAGGATATAGCACAAAATAACCACACTATCGATGGTTAAATACACTTGGTGATAGCTCGTGCTGGCGCACCACAAGTCACAAAATGGCCGCCGATCACCCCAGAAAAAAAGTGATCTAAAAACGCTCTGGGCAGCCTCAAAAAAGTGAGCAAGTCAATAATAGCACTTCAATGATCCACAGCTGCAGATCGATCACAGAATGAAGTCTTTTGGAGGAGTTAATCTGCCTAATCTCGCCCTAACGTCGCAGCTGCAACCTCTCCCTAAACTGATCATAGCAGAGTGACGTGCGGCGCTACGTGACTCCAGCTTAAATAGAGGCTGGGTCACATGGTGCACTGGCCAATCACAGCCATGCCAATAGTAGGCATGGCTGTGATGGCCTCTTGGGCCATGTAGTATGACGCTTGTTGATTGGCTGCTTTGCAGCCTTTCAAAAAACATAAAGAAAGCGCCGAACACCGAACCCGAACCCGGACTTTTACGAAAATGTTCGGGTTCGGGTCCGTGTCACGGACACCCCAAAATTCGGTACGAACCCGAACTATACAGTTCGGGTTCGCTCATCCCTAATTAAGAATTAAAATGTACGAATGAATCTTAACAAACTTTTTCCAAGCATTTATACCGCTGAAAGTATAGTTAAAAATGTGATATTGACTCTATGATCCCTATGAAAGCACAGAAACAAATTCTTCTCCTACACACTACCTCAAGCTTTGATGAAAATTTGTCTTATTTACCAACTGACAAACATGATATTAGTAGAGTTGAGCGGACACCTGGATGTTCGGGTTCGACGACTTCGGCCGAATCTAAAAAAAAAAGTTCGGTTCGGGACCCGAACTTGACCTGAACTTGACCCCGAACCCAAACCCCAACCCCATTGAAGTCAATGGGGACCCGAACTTTTGGGCACTAAAATGGCTCTAAAATAGCCCTGGAAAGGGCTAGAGGGCTGCAAAAGGCATCAAAATGTGCTTAAGAGCATGGCAACTGTTCTGCAAACAAATGTGGATAGGGAAATTACTTAAAATAACATAAAATACAGAAAAATTACAATCTGGATCTAGGAGTAGGAGGTTGAGGAGGCGGTGCATGGGTGGATGTGACAAAGTAGGTTGACGTGGCGGTGTAGGTGGAAGAGGCGGTGAGGGAGGAAGCGGCGGTGAAGGAGGAATAGGTAGCCAACACTGATTTGTGTTATTTTTTATTTTTAAATTGGGGTATCCCCCAAAATATTGGGACATACAGTACAGACCAAAAGTTTGGACACACCTTCTCATTCAAAGAGTTTTCTTTATTTTCATGACTATGAAGGCATCAAAACTATGAATTAACACATGTGGAATTATATACATAACAAACAAGTGTGAAACAACTGAAAATATGTAATATTCTAGGTTCTTCAAAGTAGCCACCTTTTGCTTTGATTACTGCTTTGCACACTCTTGGCATTCTCTTGATGAGCTTCAAGAGGTAGTCCCCTGAAATGGTCTTCCAACAGTCTTGAAGGAGTTCCCAGAGATGCTTAGCACTTGTTGGCCCTTTTGCCTTCACTCTGCGGTCCAGCTCACCCCAAACCATCTCGATTGGGTTCAGGTCCGGTGACTGTGGAGGCCAGGTCATCTGGAGCAGCACCCCATCACTCTCCTTCATGGTCAAATAGCCCTTACTTTCAAAGTTTTCCCAATTTTTCGGCTGACTGACTGACCTTCATTTCTTAAAGTAATGATGGCCACTCGTTTTTCTTTACTTAGCTGCTTTTTTTTTGCCATAATACAAATTCTAACAGTCTATTCAGTAGGACTATCAGCTGTGTATCCACCTGACTTCTCCTCAACGCAACTGATGGTCCCAACCCCATTTATAAGGCAAGAAATCCCACTTATTAAACCTGACAGGGCACACCTGTGAAGTGAAAACCATTTCAGGGGACTACCTCTTGAAGCTCATCAAGAGAATGCCAAGAGTGTGCAAAGCAGTAATCAAAGCAAAAGGTGGCTACTTTGAAGAACCTAGAATATGACATATTTTCAGTTGTTTCACACTTGTTTGTTATGAATATAATTCCACATGTGTTAATTCATAGTTTTGATGCCTTCAGTGTGAATCTACAATTTTCATAGTCATGAAAATAAAGAAAACTCTTTGAATGAGAAGGTGTGTCCAAACTTTTGGTCTGTACTGTATAACAAAATAAAACAAAGAATAAGTGCACTTGAGTACAAGAATGGATAATTGAGGCTGGTATAAATGTCTATTCTGCACAAGGTACGGACAAGTCCTGTGATATCCATGCCTGGTTCATTTTAATAAACGTAAGCTTGTCCACATTGGCTGGGGCCTGTGATAATGCTCTCTGCCATGCTAAACACACGTTCACACTATACACTGGCTGCAGGGCAGGTCAGCACCTCCAAGGCTGACAAAGCTTTTCCACATTTGGGCCAAGCTAACCCTGCCTTCTCAGGTCCTGGCGGTGCCTCATCTGAGTTGGCGACCTCTTCCTCCTCCTCTGCCTTCGCCTTGTGCTTCCACTGTGCCCCCGCTGTCAGGTGGGAATACCATCAGCAGCGTGCGCTTGTAGTCGCGCATGTTCCGATCAGTAACAGATGTGTTCACTAAATTTAGTTCCCTGTCAGCAATGCAGAGCAGGGGTTCATTCACGGCAAAAAGGGGTTCATGTCACCCAGCAATAGAACAGAGGATTTTGAGAGAACGAGGCCCATGGCCCCCAGGCACAGCAGGGGTTCATTCACGGCAAAAGGGGGTTCATGTCACCCAGCAATACAACAGAGGATTTTGAGAGATTTAGGCCCCTGTCACTCAGGCACAGCAGGGGTTCATTCACGGCAAAAGGGGGTTCTTGTCACCCAGCAATAGAACAGAGGATTTTGAGAGATTTAGGCCCATGTCATCCAGGCACAGCAGCGGTTCATTCACGGCAAAAGGGGTTCATGTCACCCAGCAATAGAACAGAGGATTTTGAGAGATTTAGGCCCCTGTCACCCAGGCACAGCAGGGGTTCATTCACGGCAAAAGGGGGTTCATGTCACCCAGCAATAGAACAGAGGATTTTGGGAGATTTAGGCTCCTGTCACCCAGGCACAGCAGGGGTTCATTCACGGCAAAAGGGGGTTCATGTCACCCAGCAATAGAACAGAGGATTTTGAGAGATTTAGGCCCCTGTCACTCAGGCACAGCAGGGGTTTGTATACGCCAAAAATGGTAATATGTCACTCGACAATTTAGGGCACTAAAATTGGCACTTTTTTGCATTAAAATGGCTCTAAAATAGTCCTTGAAAAGGCTAGAGGGATGTAAAAGGCAGTAAAATGTGCTTAAGAGCATGGCAACTGCTCTGCAAACAAATGTGGATAGGGAAATGACTTAAAATGAAATAAAATAACAAAAAATTACAAATTATTAACCTGCAACTCAGAGAAGGAGGTGGATATGGAGTCGGAGGTTGAGGAGGCGGTAAATGTGGTGTTGTAGGTGGAGGAGGAGGTGGTAGCCAACAATGTTTTTTTTTTTATTATTGGGGTAGGTAGCCCCCAAAATATTGGGACAAATAAAAAAGAAATAAAACAAAGAATCATTGCACTTGACTTGAGTACAAGAATGTATGTTTGATTGTGGTATAAATGTCTATTCTGCACAAGGTACAGACAAGTCTTGTGGGATCCAAGCCTGGTTCATTTTAATGAACGTGAGCTTGTCCACGTTGGCTGTGGACAGGCGGCTGCGTCTGTCTGTAATGACGCCTTCTGCCGTGCTAAATACACGTTCAGAGAGTAGACTGGCTGCAGGGCAGGCCAGCACCTCCAAGGCATACAGGGCAAGCTCTGGCCATGTGGACAATTTGGAGACCCAGAAATTGAATGGGGCAGAACCATCAGTCATTACGTGTAGGCGTGTGCACAGGTACTGTTCCACCATGTTGTTCAAATGCTGCCTCCTGCTAACACGCTCCATATCAGCAGTTGGGGCCAATTGTTGTGGCGAGGTGACAAAGCTTTTCCACATGTCGGCCATGCTAACCCTGCCTTCTGAGGTGCTGGCGCTGACACGCCTCTTCCTCCTCCCCTGCCTTCGCCTTGTGCTTCCATTTGTCCCTCGCGTCAGTCGGGAATGCTATCATGAGCGCGTCTACCAGCGTGCGCTTGTAGTCGCGCATCTTCCGATCACGCTCCAGTGAGGGAATTAAGGACGGCACATTGTCTTTGTAACGGGGATCCAGCAGGGTGGCCACACAGTAGTCAGCACATGTTAAAATGTGGGGAACTCTGCAGTAGTTGCGCAGGCACTGCAGCATGTAGTCGCTCATGTGTGCCAGGCTGCCCAGAGATAAGGACAAGCTGTCCTCTGTGGGAGGCGTATCGTCTGCGTCCTCCGTATCCCCCCAGCCACGCACCAGTGATGGTTCCGAGCTGCGTTGGATGCCACCCCGCTGTGAACATGCTTAATCCCCATCCTCCTCCTCATCCTCCTCCTCCTTGTCCTCCAGTAGTGGGCCCTGGCTGGCCAAATTTGTACCTGGCCTCTGCTGTTGCAAAAATCCTCTTTCTGAGCCACTTCTAAAAGACTGGCCTAAAAGTTTTAGAGATGACCCCTCTTCCTCCTCCTCATCCTGGGCCACATCCTCTTCCATCATCGCCCTAAGTGTTTTCTCAAGGAGACATAGAAGTGGTATTTTAATGCTGATAACGGCGTCATCGCCACTGGCCATGTTGGTGGAGTACTCGAAACAGCGCAACAGGGCACACAGGTCTTGCATGGAGGCCCAGTCATTGGTGGTGAAGTGTTGCTGTTCCGCAGTGCGACTCACCCGTGCGTGCTTCAGCTGAAACTCCACTATGGCCTGTTGCTGCTCGCACAGTCTCTCCAGCATGTGCAAGGTGTAGTTCCATCTGGTGGGAACGTCGCATATGAGGCGGTGAGCGGGAAGGCCGAAGTTACGCTGTAGAGCAGACAGCTGAGCGGCAGCAGGATAAGAACGCCGGAAGCGCGCTCAGACGGCCCGCACTTTATGCAGCAGCTCAGACATGTCGGGGTAGTTGTGAATGAATTTCTGCACCACCAAATTCAGCACATGCGCCAGGCAAGGTATGTGCATCAAACCGGCTAGTCCCAGAGCTGCAACGAGATTTCGCCCATTATCGCACACCACCAGGCCGGGCTTGATGCTCACTGGCAGCAAACACTCGTCGGTCTGTTGTTCTATACCCCGCCACAACTCCTGCGCGGTGTGGGGCCTGTCCTTCAAACACATTCGTTTCAGAACGGCCTGCTGACGTTTACCCCTGGCTGTGCTGAAGTTGGTGATAAAGGTATGTTACTGACCAGATGAGGAGGTGGTAGAAGAGGGGGCAACAGGAGGCAAAGAATGATGCCATGCGATCCTTGGCGGCGGAAGGACGTGCGCCAAACATCTCTCCGCCTGGGGCCCAGCCGCCACTACATTTACCCAGTGTGCAGTTAGGGAGATATTGCGTCCCTGGCCGTGCTTACTGGTCCACGTATCTGTGGTCAGATGGACCTTGCCACAGATGGCGTTGCGCAGTGCACACTTGATTTTAGCCGATACTTGGTTGTGCAGGGAGGGCACGGCTCTCCTGGAGAAGTAGTGGCGGCTGGGATGACGTACTGTGGGACAGCATGAGACATGAGCTGTTTGAAGCTGTCCGTCTCCACCAGCCTGAATGACACCATTTCAAAGGCTAGCGTTTGGAAATGCTGGCATTCAGGGCCAGGGATCGAGGGTGGCTAGGTGGGAATTTACGCTTTCTCTCAAAGGTTTGTGAGATGGAGAGCTGAACGCTTCCGTGTGACATGGTGGAGATGCTTGGTGACAGAGGTGGTGTTGTTGGTGGCACATCCTCTGTTTGCTGGGCGGCAGGTGCCAACGTTCCTCCAGAGGCGGAGGAAGAGGCCGAGGCAGCAGCAGAAGAGGGAGCAGGAGGGGCCTGAGCCCTTTCTTGGTTTTGAAGGTGCTTACTTCACTGCAGCCCGTGTCTCACATGTAGATGCCAGGTCATGCAGATTGTGCTAAGGTTCAGAACGATAATGCCTCGCTTCAGGCTCTGTTGGCACAGCATGCAAACCACTCGGGTCTTGTCATCAGCACATTGTGTGAAGAAGTGCCATGCCAGGGAACTCCTTGAAGTTGCCTTTGGTGTTCTCGGTCCTTGGTGATGGTGGCCATTAGCAGGTGAACTGTTTTGGCGACCGCTGCTCTGATTTTGCACCCTGCTCCCGCTTTTGTTACGCTGTTGGCTCGGTCTCACTACTGCCTCTTCCTCCGAACTCTGAAAGTTAGTGGAACGACCTTCATTCCATGTGGGGTCTAGGACCTCATCGTCCTTTTGCATCGTCTTCCACCCAGTCTTCCTCCCTGACCTCCTTTTCGGTCTGCACCATGCAGAAAGACGCAGCAGTTGACACCTGTGTTTCGTCATCATCAGAGATGTGCTGAGGTGGTATTCCCATGTCCTCATCAGGAAACATAAGTGGTTGTGCGTCAGTGCATTCTATGTCTTCCACCCCTGGGGAAGGGCTAGGTGGATGCCCTTGGGAAACCCTGCCAGCAGAGTCTTCAAACAGCATAAGAGACTGCTGCATGACTTGAGGCTCAGACAGGTTCCCCAATATGCACAGGGGTGATGTGACAGACTGATGGGCATGGGTTTCAGGCGCCACCTGTGCGCTTTCTTTAGAAGACTGGGTGGGAGATAATGTGAACGTGCTGGATCCACTGTCGGCCACCCAATTGACTAGCGCCTGTACTTACTCAGGCCTTACCATCCTTAGAATGGCATTAGGCCCGACCAAATATCGCTGTAGATTCTGGCGGCTACTGGGACCTGAGGTAGTAGGTTCAGTAGGACGTGTAGCTGTGGCAGAACGGCCACGTCCTCTCCCTGCACCAGAGGCTCCACCAACACCACCACCACGACCATGACCGCGTCCCTTATTAGATGTTTGCCTCATAATTAGCGTTTACAAAGCAAAGTAAAAAGTGGTTAAGTCTGTTAAAAATAATTAACCGCCAATAAAAATCCTGATGTAGGGTAATGCACTCAATTATTATTTTTTTGACTCTATATGACAGCGGTATTTGTGGCCTAAATGTGACACTCACTTATGCATGTCTTATCCCAGATGTGCATTATATCAGAGGGTTTTTTCACCCCAATAACCAAAAAGTCGTATTTCTGGCCCAAATGAGACAGTCACTTATGCTATTCTAATCCCAGATGTGC
Organism: Bufo bufo; assembly: GCF_905171765.1. Lineage (NCBI taxonomy): Eukaryota > Metazoa > Chordata > Amphibia > Anura > Bufonidae > Bufo > Bufo bufo. The sequence continues at coordinate 79,999,017 of NC_053395.1, read as the reverse complement.
AGTATTAGAGGGTTCTTTCACCTCAGTAAGCAAAAAGATGTATTTCTGGCCTAAATGTGACAGTCACTTATAGACGTGTAATCCCAGATGTGCAGTATATCAGAGGCTTTTTTCACCACAGTATGCCAAAGCCGTATTTCTGGCCTAAATGTGACAGTCACTGATGCACGTCTTATCCCAGATGTGCAGTATATTAGAGGGTTTTTTCACCCCAGAAACCAAAAAGCCGAATTTCTGACCTAAATGTGACAGTCACTTATGCACTTCTTATCCCAGATGTGCAGTATATTAGAAGGTTTTTTCACCCCAGTAACCAAAAAGCCGTATTTCTGGCCTACATGTGACAGTCACTTACGCACGTGTAATCCCAGATGTGCAATATAATAGAGGGTTTTTTCACCACAGTATGCCAAAGCCGTATTTCTGGCCTAAATGTGACAGTCACTTATGCACGTGTAATCCCAGATTTGCAATATATTAGATGGTTTTTTCACCACAGTATTCCAAAGCCGTATTTCTGGCCTAAATGTGACAATTACTTATGCACGTGTAATCACAGATATGCAGTATATCAGAGGCTTTTTTCACCACAGTATGCCAAAGCCGTATTTCTGGCCTAAATGTGACAGTCACTTATGCTTGTCTAATCCTAGATGTGCAATATATTAGAGGGTTTTTTCACCCCAGTAACCAAAAAGCCGTATTTCTGGCCTGAATGTGACAGTCACTTATGCATGTCTTATCCCAGATGTGCAGTATATAAGAGGGTTTTTTCACCCCAGTAACCAAAAAGCCGTATTTCTGGCCTAAATGTGACAGTCACTTATGCATGTGTAATCACAGATGTGCAGTATATCAGAGGCTTTTTTCACCACAGTATGCCAAAGCTGTATTTCTGGCCTAAATGTGACAGTCGCTTATGCTTGTCTAATCCTAGATGTGCAATATATTAGAGGGTTTTTTTCACTCCAGTAACCAAAAAGCCGTATTTCTGGCCTAAATGTGACAGTCACTTATGCATGTGTAATCACAGATGTGCAGTATATCAGAGGCTTTTTTCACCACAGTATGCCAAAGCTGTATTTCTGGCCTAAATGTGACAGTCACTTATGCACGTCTTATCCCAGATGTGCAGTATATTAGAGGGTTTTTTCACCCCAGTAACCAAAAAGCCGTATTTCTGGCCTAAATGTGACAGTCACTTATGCACGTGTAATCCCAGATGCGCAGTATATCAGAGGCTTTTTTTACCACAGTATGACAAAGCTGTATTTCTGACCTAAATGTGACAGTCACTTAGGCTTGTCTAATCCTAGATGTGTAGTATATTTAACAGATGTATTTTTTTAACCCCAGTAAGCAAAAAGCTGTATTTCTGGACTTGCAGACATGCAGATAGCCTGTGCTGGTGCACTATCGTTGCATTTAATGGCTGCCGATTATGTATTGATATTGACTAACTGAAGAAAAAAAAGTTTGTTTTCAGTAGTAGTTGGCTCAGGACAGGCTTAAAAAAATTGTGCACTGCACCCACAAAACACATTTGCTATCGATTGCTGAGTACAAAAAACAGTTCTTGATAAGATTTCTACCTGATCTCTCCCTCACAGCAGCTGCAGCCTCTCCCTACACTAATCCGAGCAGAGTGACGGGCGGCGCTACGTGACTCCAGCTTAAATAGAGGCTGGGTCACATGCTGCAGTTGGCCAATCACAGCCATGACAATAGTAGGCATGGCTGTGATGGCCTTTTGAGGCAAGTAGTATGACGCTTGTTGATTGGCTGCTTTGCAGCCTTTCAAAAAGCGCCATAAAAATCGCCGAACATCGAACCCGAACCCAAACTTTTACGTAAATGTTCGGGTTCGGGTACGGGTGCCAAAAACCCTAAAGTTCGGTACGAACCCGAACTTTACAGTACGGGTTCGCTCAACTCTAGATATTAGCACTCTGAGTAACAATAAAAAAACTTACCAACCTTATGAAATTACCAAAAGGCATTTACATGATATCAAATCACAAGTAAATTTATCACATTTCACTTTTATAATCAAGCACTTTAAAGCTATGCTTCTCAAACTATGAGGCTCCCACTAGTTAGTGTTGAAGCATTGTTTAATAGGCACTTTTGACGAAAGTGATCAAATGTTGTCTGTAACTGCTGCACAGGTATTTCTCGGACATTATCCGTATCTGATTTAGCAAAGTATTTGACTCTTGTTGCGTATATGCATTTCTTTTCAATGTTTTCACTGACTGCTGATATCCAGTTATCATCATGTTCTTAAAACATGGGGATCTCATCTATGTAGAAAAGATTTTGAGATAAAATATTACAAAAAATATGCTCAGATCACAGTGTCAAGATAACTGACTTAAAGGGTTATCCAATGAATAATGCAAATAAATAACATACTGTAGTACATGAGAACTTCTTTCTAACACAGCCAGAACCAGCCCTGTACCTCACATGGATCAAAAGCTACCGCCAGTTCTGTGAGAAGGTCTTCTCTACCTCTTTGTCATGGCCACGGTTTTGGCCGTGACTCCTTGGGAGCCGCATACAGTTGCCCGCGGTTTGGGTTGTTGTTTCAACCGCAGCTTGAGGCTTGATGTTGTTTGCCTCAGGTGCGGTTGCCGCGGACAACAGGTATGTGTGCGGTTCCTTTTGGAGTTTGTGTGCTTGTATGTATGCACTGTTGTATGTCTGTGTGCACTCTGTCTTATGTGTGGTGTGCACTTACATCTTCCCTTCACTGTGGTTGCCCGTGGCAACGTTTTATTGTAGTGTGTACATGTGGTGGCACTGTCCCAGCCTTCGGGCTGACTCCCAGGACATGCTTGCCACGCATGTCGTTGCCTGCGGCAACAGCCACAGTGTGTTCTTCAGTTAGACACTGTCTGTTTGAGTTTGTGTTTCCCTTCCCTGGTGCTGGAAGGGTTAACTTTCTTCCCAGTGTGTGTGTGACTCACTGGGTGTGTCTGACTGCTGGGTGTGGCTTCTTGGCCTATAAAGCCTCACTGTTAGCATATGTCTGGCGGTTGCTTCAGCCATGCTTAGCTGGAGCAGCCTCCTGTGTTTACCAACTGCCAGTGAGAGCCACCCTTGTGGTTCATAAATATTATGTCACATTAAGTTTATGTTCATATTTATGTGTGATGTCTATGTGATGGTCTGTTGGGATTTTCCTATGTTGTTTAGTGCAGCTTATGGATCTGGATTCCTGTTTGCACAGGGATCCAGTCAGCAAGGCTGTGGCAGGTAGGTGGAACTCGGATAGTTCACCTGCCATATCCGTAAGTCTGTTTGTGTTCCACTTTTCCCTGCAGCTTGGCCAGTGAGACCCCTGTTCCTCCGTGTCCAGTAGGAACAGGCCGTCTTACCTTGACTCCTAGTCCAGGGACCGGTCGGAGGGTGAGTTAGGGATCCGAGGTTCCTACGCATGGGTCCTCCTACCATCAAGGTCGGCCCATGCAGGTAGGAGACAGGGTCATGTTAGGGACGTTTTAGGAGGTGACCTGCTCCCTAATCCTGTTGTCCTGGCCGAGCAGCCATAACATCACGTGGCATCGCAGGGCTGAGGATTTCCCCCATCCTCAGCCGTGACACTCTTGTATGATGTTCTTTGTTTTGGTTTCACTTTCTCATCTCCTTTCCTTCTGCCAGGTGTCACTTATTTAGACTAATCGTCTTCCTTTATATTCCCTCCCATACTGCCTCACTTTGCGGTTTATACTACTTCCTGGATGAATTCTCACTGCTGGAGGCTGCTTCTGCTGTTTGCTCAGATAAGTCCTTTACTTTATTGTGTTTCCTTTCTGGCTTGATTCTAGGTGACCCTGACTCTGTCCGTATTAAGTGCAGGGATCCGGTGGTCGTGTCCCCTCACCATTATAGGGTTTTCAGGTGTCACACAGACTTAGGTACGTGGGCATGCAATTGTCTACCATCGAGACCCTTGCATGTGCATGGCAGTCAGGGAGAGTTCTTATGGTTTTTTAGGGCTCACCTATAAGCTCCTTAGTTTGGGATCAAGCCAGTCGCTCGTTTATTCATAAGTTCCAGCTATCTGCAAACTTCACCCGTGACATGAGCATGTGCGGCCTTCTCAGTGAGCAGGTCAAAGAAATAACAAAATAAACAAACTATAGGTGACACTATAAATATACATTTTATTGAATAACTCACTGGCTATGCAACATTTTTTTTTACATACAATTACAAAAGAGTTCAGATGTAGGTGCTGGTTTGAAAACTGTAGAATATTTTTCGTGGGACAACCCCTTTAAAGGAATAGGTTAGACTCTGTACAGCATTAAAATGTATGGGCTCCAGCGAGTTGAAATCGAAGCCTTGCAAGACTTTGGTGAATAGCTTTGGTGTTTGATATTTAAAATTAAAAAACATTATAAAACAGGAAACCAATGTCACTCTGGATCTAAATTAAAAAATGGTCTTCAGGTTGAAAAATCAAATCCCGAAGTTATTCACCAAAGTGCCGCGAAACTTCAGAGATAACGAATTTCTGTCTCCAGAGCACATGCATTTTAATGCTATACGGTTTTGAGGCAATTGACTTCGGATCATAGATCCGAGGCTCGATTCACTTGTCAATGGTTATGACTCACAAACATTTGAATTATTTTGATAGATAATACATTTTAATTACAAGACAGTGTTGTCTGTGTGGAAGCATGTTTCCTTTTTCTTAATTTGCATTCATATGTTTGCAGATGAAAGGGCAGAGGGCACATGCACATTAACATTTTTTCATTTTTTGCAGCAGCAAGTTTTTAGATTACTATAAAATAGAACACATTGACAGCAATTGTTTGTTAAAAGCATGCTGCAAAAAGCTCCAGTGTAGATGTGCTCTTAGGCTATTTTCACATGAATATATCTTTCATCCTGTTTCGTAGAACCAATGTAATTTATGAATCTTTTCACATGGACCTATACATATCTGTATGTATTTGAAATAAGAACACAAATGCAATAGCACTCTGCAACCAGCACTCCGCCTTGCCTCCATGCTGGATGTTGAATGAGGCATTGGTGTACATTTTGGCCAAAGCGTAATAAGCCACTCACCACGTCAAGGTCGCCTCTATGAGTGGTCCCTAACACTAGTTCCTACCTGTTTATGGGTCATGACAGCCACACAAAGTCCAGGGAGCGCAGGTACAGCATGAACGCCAGGCACACTCTGCTTTTAACCCCATCCGGTGCCGTTACAGCTTTCATCGGATCCAGGGATGCAAGTACCAACATGCATGCTGAGCCCACTATATACTTCTCCTGGAGCCAAATGGATACTGGTAGGCCCTGTAGAAGTAGACTCAGTTTTATACTGACTTTAAAACCAGCCTCCAGGGCAGACTAGCTGGTCAGGTGTGCATGACTGCATGGAGATTGCCATGCCTCCAATATATACTACAAAGAAAAAATGTGGGGGATTCAGTCAGCACAACCCTATATGCAGGTGCACATCGCTATGGCGAAATACATATACGAAGAAAAGAACACAAATGCAAAGTCCAGGGAGCGCAGGTACAGCATGAACGCCAGGCACACTCTGCTTTTAACCCCGTCCGGTGCCGTTACAGCTTTCATCGGATCCAGCAATGTGCACCTGCATATAGGGTTGTGCTGACTGAATCCCCCACATTTTTTCTTTGTAGTATATATTGGAGGCGTGGCGATCTCCATGCAGTCATGCACACCTGACCAGCTAGTCTGCCCTGGAGGCTGGTTTTAAAGTCAGTATAAAACTGAGTCTACTTCTACAGGGACTACCAATAGCCATTTGGCTCCAGGAGAAGTATATAGTGGGCTCAGCATGCATGTTTGTACTTGCATCCCTGGATCCGATGAAAGCTGTAACGGCACCGGACGGGGTTAAAAGCAGAGTGTGCCTGGCCTTCATGATGAAACGCTCCTAGCGTGAAACAGCTGTAGCCGTACCTCCATTTGACCTATGTGCACAGACCTGCCTGCACCCTATTTTATAGAAGCCTAATAAACTGGACGTGTTATCTTGGAATTGGTGAGTGCCGCTGTCTCCTTTGCATCTCTCTTCTGAATAGATACATTAGAACCGATAGGTTTAAATAGGGAGTTTAAAGTAGGCGCACTGTTTTAACCCCCAGTAGGATACTGTATTGTAAAATGATGAAGTTAAGGTGCCCGGCATAGTCGTGATGAATATGTTAATAATTTATTTTAAGTATATTTGTATCTTATTCTTTATCCACATAACAAAATGGAATGCTCCATGAACAGGCAGTTGGCATCAGGTTCCAAGATTAAAACTGAGCATACCTCGCGCTGAACATTCTGAGGAAAGAGGGACACTAAAGAAATATGACGTATGGCATGTCAGTCTCATTGGTGCTGTGTACCCCAGGTATGGACGGAACATTGATGTGCGATGTATCCCTGAAAAGGGTTGTTTAGTAGAGACCCCAGAATTACTCAGAGATACATATTTACAGTTAAAATATAAATATTTAAAAGTTAATGTGTGGATGGCTCTATTGACTGGAAGGTGACCTAAAACCTAATATGGTATATAACCTAGGTTGTATCAGCCACTTACACTAATAGAATATGGACAGAAATCTGCCAATTGGCCGGAATATGATAAGGCCTTAGATATTAAAAACCCTGTAAGCTTTTGATAGAATAACGTCCGTAGAAGCTCTGGTGGAGGGGCCCTTATGGACTCTACACGCCAGAACTTGTTAGATGTCAGATGGATTTTAGAAGAGTAGATATGCTCAATGAGTGATTATGGTTAAAAAGACTCGGCTTAATTGCGGAGTGTATGAGATACAAACTAACGGCCAACCTGAGAGTTATACAGCACCAATGGATTATATCTATAAGAACATTGAATAGTGGAGTTCTCCATAAAGATATTAAAAGTATATATTAAATATGACATGCCGCGTCAATAGATTAGCTGTGTAATAAGTAAGGTCCATCTAAACCACGTTTCTATTGAATGTAATAAGTTTGTTGTTTCCTTAGATCATGTGACCTATATGTATACACATGATCGGGATAAGCAGAACGAAAGCTGAATCACACCGTGATGATGCCCCCCCTGGGTCAGGTGATTAGGTCATGTGGTTTAGTCAAGTGACCCGCAAGACCTAACGGAGGCGGAACAAAGAAAAAAAACAGATCACGAGGGAAGAGAGACGTCTTGAATGACGTCACAACTAGGGATGAGCGAACCCGAACTGTATAGTTCGGGTTCGTACCGAATTTTGGGGTGTCCGTGACACGGACCCGAACCCGAACATTTTCGTAAAAGTCCGGGTTCGGGTTCGGTGTTCGGCGCTTTCTTGGCGCTTTTTGAAAGGCTGCAAAGCAGCCAATCAACAAGCGTCATACTACTTGCCCCAAGAGGCCATCACAGCCTTGCCTACTATTGGCATGGCTGTGATTGGCCAGTGCAGCATGTGACCCAGCCTCTATATAAGCTTGGGTCACGTAGCGCTGCACGTCACTCTGCTGATACAAGCGTAGGGAGAGGTTGCTGCTGCGACGTTAGGGCGAGATTAGGCAGATTAACTCCTCCAAAAGACTTAATTCAGTGATCGATCTCCAGCTGTGGATCATTGAAGTGCTGATATTGAATAGCTCACTTTTTTTAGGCTGCCCAGAGCGTTTTTATATCACTTTTTTCTGGGGTGATCGGCGGCCATTTTGTGGCTTGTGGTGCGCCAGAACAAGCTACCACCAAGTGCATTTAACCATCAATAGTGTGGTTATTTTTTGCTATATCCTACATCAGGTGCAGGCTGAGCCTGTGTCACCCAAGTGCATTTAACCATCAATAGTGTGGTTATTTGTTGGCCATATACTACATCAGGTGCAGGCTGAGCCTGTGTCACCGAAGTGCATTTAACCATCAACAGTGTGGTTATTTTTTGCTATATCCTACATCAGGGTCAAGCTTTCATCAAGTGCATTTAACCATCAATAGTGTGGTTATTTTTTGGCCATATACTACATCATGTGCAGGCTGAGCCTGTGTCACCCAAGTGCATTTAACCATCAATAGTGTGGTTATTTTTTGCTATATCCTACATCAGGGTCAAGCTTTCATCAAGTGCATTTAACCATCAATAGTGTGGTTATTTTTTGGCCATCTACTACATTAGGTGCAGGCTGAGACTGTGTCACCCAAGTGCATTTAACCATCAATAGTGTGGTTATTTTTTGGCCATATACTACATCAGGGGCAAGTTGAGCCTGTCACCCAGCGCCTAAAAAATAGGCCTGACATTTCTATTCCTCCAAATCAGTACAGTTTTAGCTGGTCAAGTTATATTTAGTGACCGTAAAAGCACAGTTTTTGTTCTGGGTTGAAAAACTATTCCCAAATTTGCCATTCTCAAAATTAGTAGTTTCTGCTATATCAGGCCTACTTTAAATCTATCCCAAAAAGGATATCTTAGATTGAAGGTGCTGATAGTGTCATTCTGAAAAACTTAACACACACGCTACCGTGCAGATACAAGTCTAATTCTGTGATTAAAGGTATATCTGTCACACAGCGCGTACAAAATAGGCCTGACATTTATATTCAACCAAATCTGTCATTACTTGTGAGCCTGTATTAGTGTAATACGGTAGCTAAATAGATAGCCAGACAGTGTTAGGTGTCTGTAAAAAAAGGCCTGAATTTTAATTCAATACATTGGCCCGAATAATATTTTTCTTATTGTGGTGAACGGTAACAATGAGGAAAACAACTAGTAAGGGACGCGGACGTGGACATAGTCGTGGTGGTGTTAGTGGACCCTCTGGTGCTGGGAGAGGACGTGGCCGTTCTGCCACAGCCACACGTCCTAGTGTACCAACTACCTCAGGTCCCAGTAGCCGCCAGAATTTACAGGGATATTTGGTGGGGCCCAATGCCGTTCTAAGGATGGTAAGGCCTGAGCAGGTACAGGCATTAGTCAATTGGGTGGCCGACAGTGGATCCAGCACGTTCACATTATCTCCCACCCAGTCTTCTGCAGAAAGCGCACAGATGGCGCATGAAAACCAAGCCCATCAGTCTATCACATCACCCCCATGCATATCAGGGAAACTGTCTGAGCCTCAAGTTATGCAGCAGTCTCTTATGCTGTTTGAAGACTCTGCTGCCAGGGTTTCCCAAGGGCATCCACCTAGCCCTTCCCCAGGGGTGGAAGAGATAGAATGCACTAACGCACAACCACTTATGTTTCCTGATGATGAGGACATGGGAATACCACCTCAGCACGTCTCTTATGATGATGAAACACAGGTGCCAACTGCTGCGTCTTTCTGCAGTGTGCAGACTGAACAGGAGGTCAGGGATCAAGACTGGGTGGAAGACGATGCAGGGGACGATGAGGTCCTAGACCCCTCATGGAATGAAGGTCGTGCCACTGACTTTCACAGTTCGGAGGAAGAGGCAGTGGTGAGACCGAGCCAACAGCGTAGCAAAAGACAAAGAGGGAGCAGTGGGCAAAATCAGAACACCCGCCGCCAAGAGACTCCGCCTGCTACTGACCGCCGCCATCTGGGACCGATCACACCAAAGGCAGCTTCAAGGAGTTACCTGGCATGGCACTTCTTTAAACAATGTGCTGACGACAAGACCCGAGTGGTTTGCACGCTGTGCCATCAGAGCCTGAAGCGAGGCATTAACGTTCTGAACCTTAGCACAACCTGCATGACCAGGCACCTGCATGCAAAGCATGAACTGCAGTGGAGTAAACACTTTAAAAACAAAGAAGTCACTCAGGCTCCCCCTGCTACCTCTTCTGCTGCTGCCGCCTCGGCCTCTTCCTCCGCCTCTGGAGGAACGATGGCACCTGCCGCCCAGCAAACATGGGATGTACCACCAACACCACCACCTGCGTCACCAAGCATCTCAACCATGTCACACGGCAGCGTTCAGCTCTCCATCTCACAAGCATTTGAGAGAAAGCGTAAATTCCCACCTAGCCACCCTCGATCCCTGGCCCTGAATGCCAGCATTTCTAAACTACTGGTCTATGAAATGCTGTCATTTAGGCTGGTGGACACAGACAGCTTCAAACAGCTCATGTCGCTTGCTGTCCCACAGTATGTTGTTCTTAGCCGGCACTACTACTCCAAGAGAGCCGAGCCTTCCCTGCACAACCAAGTGTCCGATAAAATCAAGTGTGCACTGCGCAACGCCATCTGTGGCAAGGTCCACCTAACCACAGATACGTGGACCAGTAAGCACGGCCAGGGACGCTATATCTCCCTAACTGCACACTGGGTAAATGTAGTGGCGGCTGGGCCCCAGGCGGAGAGCTGCTTGGCGCACGTCCTTCCGCCGCCAAGGATCGCAGGGCAACATTCTTTGCCTCCTGTCTCCTCCTCCTCCTACTCAGCTTCCTCCTCCTCTTCTTCCACCTGCTCATCCAGTCAGCCACACATCTTCAACCCCAACTTCAGCACAGCCCGGGGTAAACGTCAGCAGGCCGTTCTGAATCTCATATGTTTGGGGGACAGGTCCCACACCGCACAGGAGTTGTGGCGGGGTATAGAACAACAGACCGACGAGTGGTTGCTGCCGGTGAGCCTCAAGCCCGGCCTGGTGGTGTGCGATAATGGGCAAAATCTCATTGCAGCTCTGGGACTAGCCGGTTTGACGCACATCCCTTGCCTGGCGCATGTGCTGAATTTGGTGGTGCAGAAGTTCATTCGCAACTAACCCGACATGTCAGAGCTGCTGCATAAAGTGCGGGCCGTCTGTTCGCGCTTCCGGCGTTCACACCCTGCTGCTGCACGCCTGTCTGCGCTACAGCGTAACTTCGGCCTTCCCGCTCACCGCCTCATATGCGATGTGCCCACCAGGTGGAACTCCACCTTGCACATGCTGGACAGACTGTGCGAGCAGCAGCAGGCCATAGTGGAGTTTCAGCTGCAGCACGCACGGGTCAGTCGCACTCCGGAACAGCACCACTTCACCACCAATGACTGGGCCTCCATGCGAGACCTGTGTGCCCTGTTGCGCTGTTTCGAGTACTCTACCAACATAGCAAGTGGCGATGATGCCGTTATCAGCGTTACAATACCACTTCTATGTCTTCTTGAGAAAACACTTAGGGCGATGATGGAAGAGGAGGTGGCCCAGGAGGAAGAGGAGGAAGAGGGGTCATTTTTAGCACTTTCAGGCCAGTCTCTTCGAAGTGACTCAGAGGGAGGTTTTTTGCAACACCAGAGGCCAGGTACAAATGTGGCTAGACAGGGCCCACTACTGGAGGACGAGGAGGACGAGGATGAGGAGGAGGTGGAGGAGGATGAGGATGAAGCATGTTCACAGCAGGGTGGCACCCAAAGCAGCTCGGGCCCATCACTGGTGCGTGGCTGGGGGGAAACACAGGACGATGACGATACGCCTCCCACAGAGGACAGCTTGTCCTTACCTCTGGGCAGCCTGGCACACATGAGCGACTACATGCTGCAGTGCCTGCGCAACGACAGCAGAGTTGCCCACATTTTAACGTGTGCGGACTACTGGGTTGCCACCCTGCTGGATCCCCGGTACAAAGACAATGTGCCCAACTTACTTCCTACACTGGAGCGTGATAGGAAGATGCGCGAGTACAAGCGCACGTTGGTAGACGCGCTACTGAGAGCATTCCCAAATGTCACAGGGGAACCAGTGGAAGCCCAAGGCGAAGGCAGAGGAGGAGCAAGAGGTCGCCAACGCAGCTGTGTCACGGCCAGCTCCTCTGAGGGCAGGGTTAGCATGGCAGAGATGTGGAAAAGTTTTGTCACCACGCCACAGCTAACTGCACCACCACCTGATACGGAACGTGTTAGCAGGAGGCAATATTTTACTAACATGGTGGAACAGTACCTGTGCACACCCCTCCACGTACTGACTGATGGTTCGGCCCCATTCAACTTCTGGGTCTCCAAATTGTCCACGTGGCCAGAGCTAGCCTTTTATGCCTTGAAGGTGCTGGCCTGCCCGGCGGCCAGCGTTTTGTCTGAACGTGTATTCAGCACGGCAGGGGGCGTCATTACAGACAAACGCAGCCGCCTGTCTACAGCCAATGTGGACAAGCTGACGTTCATAAAAATGAACCAGGCATGGATCCCACAGGACCTGTCCATCCCTTGTGCAGATTAGACATTAACTACCTCCCCTTAACAATATATTATTGTACTCCAGGGCACTTCCTCATTCAATCCTCTTTTTATTTTCATTTTACCATTATATTGCGGGGCAACCCAAAGTTGAATGAACCTCTCCTCTGTCTGGGTGCCGGGGCCTAAATGTGTGACAGTGGCCTGTTCCAGTGGTGGGTGACGTGAAGCCTGATTCTCTGCTATGACATGAAGACTGATTCTGTGCTGACATGAAGCCAGATTCTCTGTTACGCGACCTCTCTCCTCTGCCTGGGTGCCTTGGCCTAAATATGTGACAGTGGCCTGTTCCAGTGGTGGGTGACGTGAAGCCTGATTCTCTGCTATGACATGAAGACTGATTCTGTGCTGACATGAAGCCAGATTCTCTGTTACGGGACCTCTCTCCTCTGTCTGGGTGCTGGGGCCTAAATATGTGACAGTGGCCTGTTCCAGTGGTGGGTGACGTGAAGCCTGATTCTCTGCTATGACATGAAGACTGATTCTCTGCTGACATGAAGCCTGAATCTCTGTTATGGGACCTCTCTCCTCTGCCTGGGTGCCTGGGCCTAAATATGTGACAGTGGCCTGTTCCAGTGGTGGGTGACGTGAAGCCTGATTCTCTGCTATGACATGAAGACTGATTCTATGCTGACATGAAGCCTGAATCTCTGTTATGGGACCTCTCTCCTCTGCCTGGGTGCCTGGGCCTAAATATGTGACAGTGGCCTGTTCCAGTGGTGGGTGATGTGAAGCCTGATTCTCTGCTGACATGAAGCCAGATTCTCTATTACGGGACCTCTCTCCTCTGCCTGGGTGCCTGGGCCTAAATATGTGACAGTGGCCTGTTCCAGTGGTGGGTGACGTGAAGCCTGATTCTCTGCTATGACATGAAGACTGATTCTCTGCTGACATGAAGCCTGAATCTCTGTTATGGGACCTCTCTCCTCTGCCTGGGTGCCTGGGCCTAAATATGTGACAGTGGCCTGTTCCAGTGGTGGGTGACGTGAAGCCTGATTCTCTGCTATGACATGCAGACTGATTCTCTGCTGACATGAAGCCAGATTCTCTATTACGGGACCTCTCTCCTCTGCCTGGGTGCCTGGGCCTAAATATCTGACAATGGACTGTTCCAGTGTTGGGTGACGTAAAGCCTGATTCTCTGCTATGACATGCAGACTGATTCTCTGCTGACATGAAGCCAGATTCTCTGTTACGGGACCTCTCTCCTCTGCCTGGGTGCCGGGGCCTAAATATATGACAATGGACTATTACAGTGGTGGGTGACGTGAAGCCAGATTCTCTGCTATGGCATGAAGACTGATTCTCTGCTGACGTGAAGCCAGATTCTCTGCTATGGGACCTCTCTCCAATTGATATTGGTTTATTTTTATATATTTTATTTTTATTTTAATTCATTTCCGTATCCACATTTGTTTGCAGGGGATTTACCTACATGTTGCTGCCTTTTGCAGCCCTCTAGCTCTTTCCTGGGCTGTTTTACAGCCTTTTTAGTGCCGAAAAGTTTCTTGTCCCCATTGACTTCAATGGGGTTCGGGTTCGGGACGAAGTTCGGGTCGGGTTCGGATCCCGAACCCGAACATTTCCAGGAAGTTCGGCCAAACTTCTCGAACTCGAACATCCAGGTGTTCGCTCAACTCTAGTCACAACGCATACGCACTATGATAATGAAGACGCCAGAAACACTGGGCGGAAAAACGCACGTGTTAAGCTCAATGGACTGATCCCTAGGCCCAGATCACGTGGTAAGAAGCAGAATGTATTACTGGAATTGGATATGGGATTGTTGATTATTGGATATAAGATGTTTTATGTGAAGTGGGAGGCACTAATGATAATAGGAGGAGCTAAGATGAACCAATGGTAGCACTCTAAAGATTATATATATGTGCACATATGTTATATAAGACTGAGCTTGATAAAGACCTGTAGGTCGAAACGTTGTTGTGAATTTGGCGGAATAAAAGAAAGAAAATATTTAAGAAATTGGAGTGCCGCAGCTTCCTTCTACAGTCCTAACTACTAAGGGGTTCAAGGCCAGAACTCATCATTATAGGCACCACCATGGAATGCAATGACTGCTACAAGTCAGTGAGTAGTGCTGTCTTACTCTTAATCTATTTACTAGCAGCATCAGGAGACCATAGAGTTGCCCAGTGACATAGTGTTGAGGTAGCAGCAGCATGAGGATACCACAGAGTGGCCCAGAGACAGAGTGGTGAGGTGGCAGCAGCATGAGGAGACCACAGAGTGGAAAGGTGAGATAGTGTGGAGGTGACAGTAGCAGAAGCATAAGAAGGCCACAGAGTGGCACAATGACAGAGTGTGGAGGTGGCAGCAGCAACATGAAGAGACCTGAGTGGTGAGGTGGCAGCGGCATCAGCAGATCACAGAGTGACCCGGTGACAGAATGGGGAGGTGGGTGGCAATAACAGTACCCACTGATGATGGTGGGTGTAAGAAGGAACTCTTGGCATCAGATGTGTGGCATCAGGCGGGTGGCAGCATCAGAATAGCAGCTGAGGCAGGTAGCCAGAAGAAACCGGTTTCTTTTGTCAAAGTGTTGGTGTGGCACCATGGATGATCTAGTCTGATGCATAATGCATTGGTGTTTGAAAATCCTTGCTGATTCTTGCCTGATTAATCTTGACAAAGGTCAGTCTCTCCACATTTTGGGTTGACAGGAGAGTTCTCCTTGGGGTAACTATGGCCCCCGCCACACTAAACACCCGCTCTGATTCTCCACTACTGGCCGGGCAGGACAGCTTTTCCAGGGCAAACTTGTAATCACAGTAATGACAATGTCCCGTCAGAGGGAGATTAATTATGGATGGTATGTATAAATTGTATAGTCACAGGATACCACCTGCCTTAAAACGTAGCCTTTATTATATAATACGTATAAAATAACAAACTCCCATTTAGAACAAACACACAAAGAAAGACAAAAAACAAAAATCGACAATCTATAGATGGACCAGCTGTAAGTGCTCTGAACCAAGTTATATCTGTGCCTTGGTGAGATCCCTCGAGGACGTAGGATTCCAGGCAGGATGCTGATTTCTAAAGTGGGCCTGTCCCTAAATGTGAGATATTTATTCCTGCCTAAAAAACTGAATAGCCGCCCAGATAAGGGCGATCCCGTGTTCAGGAACCTCCTGTATTACCCTGGTATACCCCTATCGATGATGCTTGGACTAGGTCTAGTCATAGTTTCCTAGGGAGTGGCCTAGGCTAAATACAGAAAATAGTAAAGATATATCCACAGGTTATTGCATCATACAAATACATGCTGGATCCAAAATGTCATTTAGAGTGAAATGAAAAAAAATATGGTATTCTATGATACACATTCTAGACGGCTGCTCGACACTCACAGTAGTGCATTATTGTAACGCAGCCGTTCATTACGATGCCAAACGTATTATTGATATAAATATATAATTCCAACGCGTTTCGCCCATACCAATAACCTGGGCTCATCATGGGATATATAATAGGCATCAATATTCACATGACCAGGACACAATCTTCCTCATCATGGATAACAATACAGTAGGATTGTCACCAGTGTTAGGCTTTCAGTATTTACAGCCCTACACCACCAGTCCACACTCTTGGACGGTAGAGTCAGAACCACACACATCAGGGTCACAGCCCTATATATACTTAGGGGATGGGTTTATTCCCCCTCTAGACACGAACATCTAAACATTTCACCATAACCATATGTTAGCTGGTAGTGTATCTGCTCATGATACACAATAATGGTCACATTAATTCTTCCAAAACATGGGTGATAGTTATGATATTAATGGTACTTGCGTGCCTAAAAAGATGACTATATGGGGTTGGTTAGGTGCGTCCATGTGGTGATGTCGCAGCCCACCATACTCCGGCTTGACCAGTGATAATCTATCAGGAGATATAATAAAAAGGGTGTATCTTAGCCATCATATCTATATTGTCTACCTACATTATTAGCCTTGTTCAGTCAGCCGTTCAGAGCTCTTCAAAACATACCAGCGCCAGTGCCCCAATGAATCCTGTGTGGAGTCACCAGCTGTGGACTTCTTCCGGTTTAAGTAGCCCGCTCTGCTGGTGTTGGGGGCGGGATCAGAGCTGCCTCCTCCTCCATTGTGTCATTGTGTTGTCAGGAGACCACACCCCCATGCCTCATGATTTTCATTGCGTCGTCAGGAGACCACGCCCCCATGCCTCATGATCGCCGGTCACATGATGCCAGGGCAAATTTGGCCAGTTGCGGCCACATATCCAGTTTGGCTGCCCAGTAGTCCAGCGGATCTTCAATATGGGGTGGCAGGGTGCTGTCCAAGTATGCCACCACCTGCAGGTTCTGTTCCAGGTCCAGCTGCTGGTAAGTACTTTCTTCACTAGGCGGTTAAAGAAAGCTGCTCATCAGCGACTCTATACTCAAGTTGCTGCTGATTGATCTGGTACTGCTCCTACCCCCCACCCCGCCCCAGCATCCATGGCAGTGGAACATGAGCACACAGGGGTAAGACCTGCGAGAGGTTAGTGCACATAGACAGCGGCCAACTGACTACATAGGTGTCACGGTCCCTTCTGTGACAGATGTCAGGAGATCAAGGAGACTGGTGGAGCGTGGAGAAATCTAACAGCCTCTTTTATTACTCTTTATTCAGTGTTTGTTTGTGACCTCATCCCCTGTTTCAGGTGTAGCTTAGTACTCATTACTCTACCCTATTCAGTGTTGCCCCACCCTTCTGACTGTGCGGTAGATAGCTTCATTTGCGTTTTGCAGAGCTGGTGTGAGGCCGTCTCTGGTGTTCCTGCTCTTCCATCACTACAGAAGTTAAGTGTCACATTTGTTTGTGTTTTGTCTTCCATTCTTTGCCTTTTGTTACTAGGCCTCAGGGAAGGAACGGGTTGCCTCCGCCCTGACAATATTCTTAGGACTCTCTACGGTCTCCAGGGTCCCAGGTTACAGGGTATGGGCATTTCTACCAAGGGGTGCCCATACGGTTAGGAGTCAGGGCCAGGAGTAGGGTTACTTGCAGGTGACCTTTTCCTTTCCCTAGCGTTGAGGCCTACTGGCTTTCTCTTTCCCTCCTGGTTGTTAGTTTGGTGTTTCCTCCTATACCTCATCTGTGACATTATCTACCACCTAAAAAAAACGCCATTTCGTTGAGGTCAGTGCAGCTATGGATCCTATGTCTGCACTGGTCGAACAGCTGCAGGGACTGTCATTGGAGGTAGCAGACCTCCGCGCGACACTCTTACAGATTCAGTGATCACAGGCAGCTGGTTCCGATGGTGGGTACCTGACCTGCCCTGAACCTAAGGTGGCCCTACCGGACAGATTTTCTGGGGGTAGTGACAATTTCATTTGGTTCAGGGAATCGTGTAATTTGTACTTTAAACTGGGTCCATACTCTTCTGGGGATGAGTGTCAACGTGTGGGTATGATCATTTCTTTTCTTAAAGATGATGCACAGTCTTGGGCTTTTTCTCTGCCGACCGGATCACCGTCCCTCTAGTCGGTAGATGAATTTTTTAGAGCCTTGGGTCTTATTTATGATGACCCGGATTGGATCTCTCAGGCTGAGACCAAGTTATGTGGTTTACGGCAGGGAAATCTATTGCTCTGAATTTAGGAGATGGGCTACGGATACAGAGTGGAATGATCCTGCGCTCCGTAGCCAGTTCTGTCAGGATCTATCTGAGAGGCTGCAGGACACGTTGGCCTTTCATGAAAAACCTGAGTCATTGGAAGCAGCTATGTCCCTTGCTGTACGTCTGGATAGACGCTTGAGGGGGAGATCTAAGGGTCCTCACCCTCAGGACGTACTGTCAAATAAGGTGGAAGCTTCATTTGACATTTATGGTAAAGAGACACCTGTGGTTACACCTTGTCATGAGCCTATGTAGTTGGGGGGAGCTACTCCTGGGACTGCTGGTAAGAGCTCTGGTCATATTAAGGGAGTCTGTTTTTGTTGTGGAAAAAAGGGACATTTCGTGAATATTTTTCCGTACATTCAGCGTCAATGTATAAACAAAAAAATAATAAATGCTTAATCCCCAAATTACTATTGGTGGTGTGGGTGGGGGGCAAGAAAACGTACTTTTGTCGGTTACTGGTAGTACCCGATTTCTCCTGTCTGCTGAGGTGGCACTAGAATCCAAAACTGTGGAAATTGAGTTATTTATCGACAGTGAGGCAGGGGTTAACCTGATTTATGGACAGTTTGTTCGTATTCATGGGTTGACCACTAGTGCATTACAGAAAAGTATTTCTTTCTTTGCAATTGATTCAGCACCTCTTACCCAAAAATGCTTGTCGCAGGTGGTGAATGACATCCATTTAAGAGTGGGTGATTTTCATAAGGAAGCCATTTCATGTTTTGCGCTGGAAGGTCTGCCTGCTCCGTTGGTTTTGGGCTTACCATGGTTAAGCAAACATAACCCAACCATTGATTGGCAAGCGAGACAGATTCTTGATTGGAGTGAATTTTGCATAGACAACTGTCTTAATACATCATTCTCTGTGGTTACTATTCCGCGTCGGGAATATGATTCTCCCATCAATCTTATTCCCAGACCTAAACTGCCCAAATCTCGGTTGTATAATCTTTCAGAACCCGAAAGAAAGGCCATGCGAGAGTATATAACCGAGAGTTTGGCAAAGGGACATATCAGACCATCCAAATCCCCAGTGGCTGCTGGGTTTTTCTTTGTAAAAAAAAGGATGGTACTCTTAGGCCATGTCTAGATTTCCTTGAGCTCAACCGCAATATCGTCCATGATCCTTACCCCCTTCCTTTAATTCCGGATTTCTTTAATCAGATTGTCGGTGCCAAGGTGTTCTCTAAATTGGATCTGAGGGGGCATATAATTTTTTAAGGGTCAAGGAGGGGGACGAATGGAAGACGGCTTTTAATACCACTGAGAGTCATTTTGAGAATCTGGTCATGCCCTTTGGGTTAACCAATGGTTCAGCAGTTTTTCAACACTTTGTCAATGACATCTTTCATCATCTGGTGGGGAGGTTTGTTATTGTATATCTGTTTGAAATCTCTTTTTATTAATTCAACAAGCAAAGATCGTCACATAATGTAAGCATATTATAGCGTGTATCACATCACGTTCACATTTTGAAAGCATCAAAGGCAATGCCTAACAATACAAGCTAGGATGTGACCACCGCTAGTCTAGGGCTAAATGGCCCTTAAAGCGATCGATCTTACAGTGCAAATATACACCATATAACAACAGTTACATGTCAATAATGGGAGGGGGAAGAACAAGGCCCAAACATTGTGTCACTCCTAAGTATCAAGTATATCGCTCATTTCAGTAATGGATGCAAGACTGTTCATATTATCTAAAATAATATTATGGTATAAACATATATTGGGTATGTGTCATCACAAATTTCATTCTGATTCCCATTGCTGGGAGTTGAGGAGGTTTGATCTATATTTTAACCAAGGTTGCCATAGCTGCAAAAATCTATCTCTGCTGTGATATGTCCAACCTATCAATTCCTCCATTTGGCACATCTGGTGGACCCTTTCACGCCACATCCCCAGTGATGGCGAGTCGGTTGATCTCCATTTTACTGGAATCAAAAGTTTTGCGGCCATGAGCAGCTGTGTGGCTAAGTTGTTTTTCCCCGGGCGAAAGCCTGTAGTAGGTAACCACAGCAAGATCAGCTGGGCTGAGAATTTCAGGGTTATTGTGCAAATTTCATTAATAGCAGACTCAATACCTTCCCAGTAGGGTCTGATGGCTGGGCAGGACCACCAGATGTGCGATAGGGAACCGGTGGCAGCAGAACATCTCCAGCAAAGATCTGTGGAAAGTATCCTGATTTTAAAGAGGTATTCAGGCGTTCTATACCACCGAAGTGCAGTCTTAACTGAATTCTCCTGAATTTTTATGCACTTGGAGAAGCCATGCGAGGATTTTTGGATCCACTTAATGTCATCTTCATCAAACTTAAGTTGGAGCTCTTTTTCCCACTCTGCTACCCAAGGTGGGACATTGGAGTCCCTTGAACATAGGATCTGTCTGTAAATGAGCGTGACACATTTATGGGGTAGGCTAGGTAATAAAACATAATTCTCCAGCCACGTTGGATCAGGGGTTGGGATGAACTTAGAGGACAGAAACTGTCTACCAATACTCTCAAAATCATTTCTCTGAATGAAGTCCCTGTCAGAGGCTGGGTCACCTGAGAGGGCAGTGTACAAGTTAGGTGAGGTTTGGAGCTTTTTCATGTCTCCTATTCTATGATGTGAAAGTGCTAGCCATATATCTGATGGGGACTTAATTTGTGGGAACATAAGTGTAGGGATAACTGAGATGGGAGCTAGTGGGGATATCTTACCCTGAGCCGAGGCTAAAGCCATATTCTTATGACATATATTGAGCATTCCCTTGGTTAGTTCACTCTCTACCTTGGGCTCCTCTCCTGTCCTCCCAGGTGTCCATAATCTATGAAAAGATTCCCTACCCAACAGGGCCAGCTCTAAATCAATATACATGCAGTTCGTCTCTTTTCTGGTCAGTTTAAGCCACCTCTCTAGACTGATAGCCTGTATATAAGTCGGTAGATCAGGCAACGAGATACCCCCATTTTTCTTTCTACGAGAAAGAAGGCGAAAGGACATTCTGGGGTGGGCCTTGTCCCATAAGTATTTGCTCATGGTAGATTGCAATTTGTTAATGAAGCTAGCTGGTATTGAGATGGGAAGGGCTCTTAAGGTGTACATAATCAACGGCAGAATATAAGTGGTGAGGACATTTTTCCTTCCTAGCCAGGTCAGGAAAGGAGAGCTGCTCTTAGTGAGAACAGTGGTGACCTTGGCAAGCAGTGGGGGAAAGTTAAGTCTGAACAACAGCTTGGGATCCATTGGTATCATTACACCTAAATATTTTATTGCTTGAGTAGGCCATTTGAATGGTGTGAGAGCTTTAACTTTTTTACGCAAAGCGGTCGAGGGAAATACCCAGGGCCTCCGACTTATCAAAGTTAATCTTGAAATTTGATATAACCCCGAAGGAATCAAAAATCTGCATAACCTCTGGAAGAGCCTCTTCAGGATTAGTCATCAAGAGTAGCAAATCATCCGCGAAGGCGGCCATCTTATGGGTGTAATTGCTTATTTTCACTCCTTTGATCAGGGGGGATTGTCGGAACTTAAGAAGAAGCGTCTCAAGGGTGAGAACAAATAAAGTTGGGGACAAAGGGCATCCCTGGCGCGTGCCATTTCTAATTTGGAAGTCGTTCGATAGGGTGCCGTTAACCAGTACTCTCGCAGATGGTGCAGAGTATAATGTATAGATAGCTCCAATGAAGCTGTCCGGAAAACCAAAAGCATTTAATACCTTATTCATATAGGCCCAGCTGACCCTATCGAACGCCTTCTCTGCATCCGTGCCTAATAGAACAAGAGGGGATTTAAATTTGATGGAGTGAGTGATCGCATGTATAACTCTGCTGACATTATGTCTACCCTCTCTACCTGCCACGAATCCCACCTGTTCTTCTCCCACAAGCCCAGAGAGCAGCCCAGCCATCCTGCTATTAAGCAATTTGGCCCACCACTTCAAATCAGTATTTAATAATGAAATCGGCCTATAACTGCCGCATGTTTCCTTATCCTTTCCTTCTTTATGGATGATTGTTATGTGTGCTTCCTGGGCTTGTGGGGTCAAGGATCCACCCATGAGAAGGAGATTGCACGTATCAACAAAGTGCGGGATTAAAATATCTTTATACTTTTTATAGTAAGAGATTGGGAACCCATCAGGTCCGGGGCTCTTGCCTGTAGGAATAGTCATTAAGACCTTATCTACTTCTTCTTTTGTAAATGGCTGCAGCAGCCGATGCGTATCGTCTATTGAGAGTCTCGGTATGTTGATGGATTTGAGAAAATCCGACATGCGCTCCCCAATTTGCTGAGCGTTAAGGGGTCTTGGGAGGTTATACAAATTCGAATAAAAGGAGCAAAACTCCTGGGCAATCGCTGGGGTGTTGATAAGTCGGAGGCCCGAGGCTGATTTAATAGCCTGAATAAAAGACCTATTCCTCTGGCCCTTAATTAGGCTGGATACCAACTTGGAGCCTCTATTACCATGGAGATATTGTTTAAAGCGCAACGTCTTCAAGGCTCCTGCAGCTCTAATGTTCAAAAGATCAGTAACTTTATGTCTTAAGCACTTAAGTGATAGTAAAACTTCATCCGTCCTAGTTTTTTTGTGAAGGGTTTCAAGTGTGGAGATTTGCTGTAACAGGGAATCTAGTTGTTTTTGCCTGCGCTTTTTGGCACTGGATCCCAGGCTGATAAGCTCCCCTCTGACTACAACTTTATGGGCTTCCCAAAGTGACGTCCCTTTAGCGAGGTTCCCAGTGTTTTCTTGAAAATAATTTTTGAGGCATATCTCAATTGCCTTCCTATTTGACTCTTCTTCCAAGAGCGTCTCATTTAGTCTCCAGACCCAGGATCTCGGAGGCAAGGCGCTGATTCTCACCCCCACACTCACAGGCGCATGGTCAGGAATGACCATGTTCCCTATCTTTGCCTCAAAAACCGAGGACAGCAGATGGTTAGCAATAAAAATATAATCCAGGCGCTGGTATGAATTATGCGCCTGTGAGTGGAAGGTGTAATCTTTCTCCTCAGGATGGATAAGGCGCCAAACATCCGAGACCCCCAGGTCTCTGAGAGCAATAAGCAGTCTCCTCAGTTGCCTTCTTGAGGTAGGGCGGCTTGTGGAGGTCGAATCTATCAGAGGATCTAGCGTGAGATTAAGGTCTCCCCCTAAAATGATGTATCCTTCTCTAAACGCTTTAAGATTCTCTAGGGTGTGTAGCAGCCAGGTGACCTGTCCACTATTTGGAGCGTACAGATTCACTAAAGTGTATTTAGTGTTAGCTATTTTACCTTTTAAAAATAAAAAGCGACCATCAGGGTCAGCTAACTTGGCTTCTAACGAAAAAGGGGTCTTCTGACCTAAGGCAATAGAGACACCTCTAGCAGCTGAGGAGTAGGATGCATGGTGCCAAACTGCAAAATGTTTATTAACTGTTTTGGGGATATGTAAGTGCCTAAAATGGGTCTCTTGCAGGAAGACTAAGTCTGCACCTTCCCTCCGGAGCATATGGTAGATCTGACTCCTTTTCTGTGGGGTGTTCATACCATTTACATTGAGGGACAATACCTTTAGATCAGTCATTAAAAACCAATGTTAATCTGAGCAAAAGATCTAAGTGACCAGGAGAGGGCGACACAGGGCAACACATAAAACAAATAATACATAAACCAAACATCTGATGAAGTGGGTAACTGGGCAGTTACTAGGTAAGTAATAACTACCTGAGGGGTTATAAACCCCAACTGGGGGGAAATTAGTGTGTAAACACCCTTGAGCCAGGACTCACACACTAAGCCCAATAGAGAGAACAGGACAGTATGCATATACAGACATTTTACTATATAGGGGCACGGTGTTTATATCTGTCTCACTGAGCTGCTGTATAATGACAGCGTCATAGGAACAAATGCAGACAGGGCAGTAGAGTTCTCCGGACAATCAGCCATGAGCAACCAGACATTAAACCTTGCACAACCTATGACGGCTTGTTAATGGGGTACAGAATGAGACAGGAGAAGAGGTAAGGGAAAAGGGGGGGGGAAGAGTTATGGAGGAGAAAGCAGGAGAGGGTAAGATTGAACAATCATGATATAAGGAAAGTGGACTGAAAAGGCAAACCATAGGGACACTGCAGGATCAACCAGACATTGAGTATAGAACCTGAATCCTATATGCTGAAGCATAATGATCGCATGAGTCCCTTTTATGGCAAGTTCTGGAACCACAGTTCAGGCACTTCTCAAGGAGTTAAGGGATTCTTTTCTTCGGAGATTTCTTCTTTTGCGCCAGGCGCCAATCTTCTACCTGCGGTAGGTTCGGAAGATCTAATGTCGGGTTGCACGGGAGCCATGACTGAATGTCCAGGGCCTCTGAACCCAGTGCCTCCCATATAGGCAGCAAATCCTCCGGGAGTCTTACTGTGAATTGCTTCCCTCCTATGGCGGTGCTGAGGCCAAAAGGGAACAACCATCTTACTGGCAGTTTCTTTTCTCTTAGGAGCGCGGTCAAAGGGCGCAAGTTCCTGCGCTTGGCTAGTGTGCTCGCCGCCAGATCCTGGTATAATTGCACTTTATGGCCGTCCAAAGAAGGGTCTCCTTTCTCCCTTGCCGCTTTCAGGAGGGCTGCAGTATCTAAAAAGTTCATTAGAGCACAAACAACGTCTCTGGGCGGTTCACCCACCGCTGGCTTGGGCCTAAGAGCTCTGTGCGCTCTTTCTATAACGATGGCGGCAGCTTGTTCTTCACCCACGAGGGAGGCAAACAGGGAGCGGACTGCGTTAGTCAGATCCTCAGCTTGAACCGCTTCAGGTATTCCTCTCAAACGTACATTTTTCCTCCGTCCTCTGTTTTCCTGGTCTTCCAGGTTCAGGAAAGCAGTGTTGATCATCTTAGACATAGTCGTCAAATGATTGTGGATTCCCGCTTCTCGCTGGACCAACAGGTCCTGGTTTTCTTCCAGGCTTTCTACCCTGTGACCGAGCTGTTGGAATTCGGCCTTAATGTCCGATAGCTCTTTCATGACCGGGCTAAGGGCCTGTGTCAGCGACTGCTGAAGGAAGCTTCTAGTTAGGGGCAGGGAGTCCGGCTCACCTCTGCTGTATACTTCAGCGTCTGAGCTGTCAGCTTCCGAGTCGGCTCCCTCCCGCTCGGAGAAGTTTCGCGCCTCTCGCGCCATCTTGCCTCCATCAGGGTGCGATGTGGATCGCCTGTTGAGGAACTTGTTCAGGTCTCCCTGAGTCTTCTTTGCCTTTGTAGTGGCCCCTGAGGCACCCTCTTTGTCTCTGAGGGTTTTCCCCATCTTTAGTATCCGTGTCCGCTGATTAAATCTAATAAAGCTGGGCTAGCTGTGTGGAGCTCTGGTGAAGTCGACCTACACCATGGCTTGCCGGCTCCGCCCCCTGTTATTGTATATCTGGATGACATACTAATTTATCCTCCAGACATGGAGACTCATCAGGATCATATGAGACAGGTGTTACAGATCCTAAGGGAGAATAAGTTGTATGATAAGATGGAAAAGTGTGTATTTGCAGTTTAGGAAGTGCAATTCCTGGGTTGCCTGTTTTTTTTGCCCCCCTTGACAAAGATAACGGAAAAACGCGCGTTGGGGAGTGGACTGGTGGTGTTCGTGTGCGGTGTCTGAGTTCGGTTGGTCTTTATCTGTTATGTGCTCATGATATTTTGCTGCTCTTATGCCTTATGTATTTTATGTGGTGTGTTTCATGTGACATCACTAACATGGCAATGTGTTTTTGATGTACTGAGATATGAATTTTGACATTATTTATTACTGAGCTTGAACTGTTTGGTCACACCAACCTGAGGCTGACCATTAATATTGCACTTTCACTTTATTATTGTACACCGACCACCCACCATCGGTCCTTTTGGTTTTTTATGTTTTTAAATGTCCTGTGCTTTGTGCTAATCATGTCTTTGTGAAATTTTTAAATAAAAATTATGTAATTTTGCGATTACTTTGTTTTCATATGTGTTCTTGTTCATTGAGTGACCCATTCATCTTTGATTGGCTTTCTTTGATATGTTCAGGTGTGGGTCCATTATTTTGGGCTTTATATAGGTTTCTTGCCTGTTTTTATCCTCAGGTTTTCTTATGGATTCCTAGAAAGTCTGTGCCGTGTTGGACTGGGATCGACCCGAAAATCTGAAAGCGCTTATGCGGTTTTTGGGGTTGACCAACTACTACCGTAAATTCATCTTGAACTATTCGACTGTGGTTAAACCTTTAACAGACATGACTAGGAAAGGTGCCAATGTTGCTGTTTGGTCTGATGCTGCATTACAAGCCTTTTCTGCAGTGAAGGAATGTTGTGCTTCAGTCCCTGTTCTGTTGCAACCGGACGTTTCACAGCCATTCATTGTAGAGGTTGACGCATGCGAGTTTGGGGTGGGGGATGCACCAGACTCTTGTCCTCCGAGAAATTGTTTGTTTCCTCTGAATTACGTCGCAAGGTGTTCGAGGAACATCACTGTACGGTGCTTGCTGGACACTCTGGGAGCAGATCCACTGTCAATTTTATCTCTCGTAGATTTTGGTGGCCGGGGCTGCAAAAGTTTATTAAGGACTATGTGTCAGCCCGTTGTATCTGTGCTCGTGCGAAGGTGACACATACTCGACCTTCCGGATCCCTTCTTCCGTTACCCATCCCGTCCAGACCTTAGACTCGTTTGTCCATGGATTTTATCACGGATTTACCGAATTCTGCGGGAAAAAACTTGATTCTGGTGGTAGTTGATAGTTTTAGTAAGATGGCACATTTTATATTTCAATCTTTTTATTGAATTATCAGTACATAAGTGATAAACATATTTCCGTGGGCGCAGGAACACGTATATAGATGCGCACATTGTATTTTGCATCAACAACAACCCATGTCTTTCTCCATGGGTAAAGAGTAACATTCTATTATATATTTCTCTTTCTCTGTGCTTGGGTACCAGGGCATCTGCATACATGCTGCCAAACCTGGCACCCCTACAAACATCAGCATAAGGTGAACTGTCTATCTAACAGGAACAAACTAAATATAACCCTGATTCCTTCAAATCCTATTTTGTTCATTGTTTCAGAGTATTATATACAGTGGGATGCGAAAGTTTGGGCAACTTTGTTAATCGTCATGATTTTCCTGTATAAATAGTTGGTTGTTACGATTAAAAATGTCAGTTAAATATATCATATAGGAGACACACACAGTGATATTTGAGAAGTGAAATGAAGTTTATTGGATTTACAGAAAGTGTGCTATAATTGTTTAAACAAAATTAGGCAGGTGCATAAATTTGGGCACCACAAAAAAGAAATTAAATCAATATTTAGTAGATCCTCCTTTTGCAGAAATTACAGCCTCTAAACGCTTCCTGTAGGTTCCAATAAGAGTCTGGATTCTGGTTGAAGGTATTTTGGACCATTCCTCTTTACAAAACATCTTTAGTTCATTCAGGTTTGATGGCTTCCGAGCATGGACCGCTCTCTTTAAGTCACACCACAGATTTTCAATTATATTCAGGTCTGGGGACTGAGATGGCCATTCCAGAACGTTGTACTTGTTCCTCTGCATAGAATGCCTTAGTGGATTTTGAGCAGCGTTTAGGGTCGTTGTCTTGTTGAAAGATCCAGCCCCGGTGCAGCTTCAGCTTTGTCACTGATTCCTGGACATTGGTCTCCAGAATCTGCTGATACTAAGTGGAATCCATGCGTCCCTCAACATTGACAAGATGCCCAGTCCCTGCACTGACCACAGAGCCCCACAGCATAATGGAACCACCATCATATTTTACTGTAGGTAGTAGGTGTTTTTCTTGTAATGCTGTGTTCTTTTTCCTCCATGCATAATGCCCCTTGTTATGGCCAAATAACTAAATTTTAGTTTCATCAGTCCACAGCACCTTATTCCAAAATGAAGCTGGCTGGTCCAAATGTGTTTTAGCCCACCTCAAGCGGCACTTTTTGTGCTGTGGGCGGAGAAAAGGCTTCCTCTGCATCACTCTCGCATACAGCATCTCCTTGTGTAAAGTGCGCCGAATGGTTGAACGATGCACAGTGACTCCATCTGCAGCAAGATGATGTTGTAGGTCTTTGGTACTGGTCTGTGGGTTGACTCTGACTGTTCTCACCATTCGTCGCTTCTGTCTATCCGAGATTTTTCTTGGTCTTTTACTTTGAGCCTTAACTTGAACTGAGCCTGTGGTCTTCCATTTCCTCAATATGTTCCTAACTGTGGAAACAGACAGCTGAAATTTCTGAGACAGCTTTCTGTATCCTTCCCCTAAACCATGATGGTGAACAATCTTTGTCTTCAGGTTATTTGAGAGTTGTTTTGAGACCCCCATGTTGCTACTCTTCAGAGAAAATTAAAAGAGGAGGGGAACTTACAATTGACCCCCTTAAATACTCTTTCTCATAATTGGATTCACCTGTGTATGTAGGTCAGGGGTCACTGAGCTTACCAAGCCAATTTGAGTTCCAATAATTAGTTCTAAAGGTTTTGGAATCAATAAAATGACAACAGTGCCCAAATTTATGCACCTGCCTAATTTTGTTTAAACAATTATAGCACACTTTCTGTAAATCCAATAAACTTCATTTCACTTCTCAAATATCACTGTGTGTGTCTCCTCGTGTTTAGGGTGCAGTATACTTCGTCTATCGTGGGTGATACGACTTTTTCCAATGACGTGTGATTACCAATTTGGCGCTAAGGAGTATATGGCCTAGGAGTGGTCTTATTAGTGTCTCAAATTGGAGTATGCATAAGAAAAGCAGTGTCAAGGATGGGGCTGGCTTTATTTTGGTTGCACATATTTCTGATATTAACTCAAATATTTCCTGCCAATATGCCCCCAATTTAGGACAACTCCACAAAGTGTGCAGTAAGGTTCCTGTTTGTCCGCATTCTCGCCAACAACTTGCAGATACCCCTGGATACATTCTGCTTAATCTATGTGGAGTTAAGTACCAGCGAAGAAGGTTTTTTACATCAGCTTCATAATGTGTTATGCATCTAAATGTAGTAGCTAAATAGGCCATGGCTTTACCCCATTCCTCGTTAGTGATGAGCGGCAGTTCCCATATTCGACTTCTCAATATGTTGCAAATATTCGCTATAATATTCGTTTTATATTCGTTAATATTCGTATTTGAGATTATTTTCGTGATTGCGATTAATCTAAAATGTAAAAATCGCGTAATGTGAAGTTGATCAAATAATAATATATAGCAGTAAATAAATATAGTGCTATATATTTGTTTTAAGAATATTTGTCATATTCTAAAACAAGAATATATAGCAAATATTCTTAAAATACACATATAGACTGCAATTTAGCTAATATAATAATATAATCTTTTTTTTTCAAAGTTGTAATTTTTCTTCAAATCTGAAGTTCATAAGAGAAAAAAAAAATTACGACTATGAAAAAAAGTTTATAGCACTAAATTAGCTAAATTGCAGTCTATATGTGTATTTTACGAATATATACTGCTATATACAGTATTCTTGTTTTAGAATATGACAAATATTCTAAAAAACAAAGTTATAGCAATAAAGCGCATATATTCGTTATTTAGAATATTCGTCTTTTCTTTCAATCTGTACTGTTATTTCACTTTGGCATACTCCTGCCCGACAAGCGTCCCCGTCACCATGGGAACACCTGTGGGTTACAAAATACCATCGGATCTGAGTTTTTTTTACGATCTCAGGGATGGCTCCTCCACATCTTGGCTGGGCAGTAGCTGCTGACTGTCCTCTTGTAGGTCGTCCTCGATGTATCGTGGAGCTGAGCCCACATCATATAATACTTGTCTAGCTGAGGGAACAGAAGAGGACAGAGTAAGGTTGAGGACAGGTGAGGGCACAGGGCCTGCTCCCGGGACATGCCAACTAGGTTTTTTTTCTGACAAACCCACTGACTCTTTTCTGGGGGTGTATGATGTCACTTGGAACGAAGTGGTGGACCGAGTCAACTATTCAAGAACCGCTGGGTTGCTGGTCAAGACACGACCGCTAGATGACACCGGGAGCTCAGGCCTCTCGAAGTCACCCCTTTTGCCATTCCCCCTTACTCTGCTGCGATCTGTGCCTGTGCCAGAAACATTTATCGTATTTTTCGCTTTATAAGACGCACTTTTTTTCCCCCAAAAGAGGGGGGAAAATGACAGTGCGTCTTATAAAATGATGGTTGACTTTTTTTTACAGGGCTGACACTGATATATCGCCGGCTGCTATGCTGCACAGCGTGGCGGGCAAAACGGTACATCAGTTACAGTGCGGGGAGAGAGGAGGGGCTGGAGGCAACTCACAGCGGGCCCGGTGCAGTCACTGTATTACACCGGGCTCCGCGCACAGAAGTCTCTTTGTATGTAAAATCTTTCATTATTCCTGAATCCATCGCTCTCCTATTGATAAACTAGCCTAATCGCCTGCATCAGTACTCACTATGAATGTAGCGTGCGGTCCCTCCGGCGCATGACTTCATCCTTCTCCTGATTCATTAATGAAGTGGGAGGAGCGTGACTGACTGAGTGACGTCAGTCACACGCCGGCCGGACCGCACGCTACATTCATAGTGAGTACTGATGCAGTCGATTAGGCTAGTTTATCAATAGGAGAGCGATGGATTCAGGAATAATGAAAGATTTTACATACAAAGAGACTTCTGTGCGCGGGGCCCGGTGTAATACAGTGACTGCGCAGGGCCCCGCTCTGAGTTGCCTCCAGCCCCTCCTCCCTCCCCGCACTGCAACTGATGTATCGCCGGCCGATATAGCATAGCGGCCGGCGATATATCAGTCGCAGCTAGTTTATCAAAAAGCGATTGATTCAGGATTAAAGAAAGATTTTACATACAAAAAATAAAGTACTGTAATGCTGGGAAACATAGGGCCATGAGGGGGACCAGCATAAGATGCTATATGTGTGTCATCCATGGCCCTATGTGTCACAGCACACATACCCCATAACAGTGCATCATCCATAGATCCCCCCATAACAGTGCGTCATCCACAGAGCCCGATAACAGTGTCATCCCCAGACCATTAGTTCAAAATCCACCAAAAGCACACTGTAACGGTCACGTCCACACACACACACAGGGGGAAGGATAGTGACCACTGCGCTCCACCCTCACCCCTGGCCCTGCCTACTTGCCTCATGAGTCCTGATGACAGGGGACAACTGGACGACAGTCCCTAACTTAGGATACGTGCAGGGAAGACAGACAAGACAAAATCAAAACTAAGAGAGCTACGCAGTACAAAGGGTTAAGCAAAGAATGGTCAGGAGAAGCCGGGGTCAAATACCAGGAGAGTAGAAAAGTACAAGAGGAGTCCTAAGAGAGTAGTCAGGTGGGAGCCGAGGTCACAATACCAGGACGGATGCGCAGTACAGGAGGAGCAGGCAAAAGGATCGTCAGGGAACGGAATCAGGTGAGTATTCAGTAGTCCAACAAATAGCCAGGAACCTAGAAATTAACAGGCAACCTGTGGCTAGCAGGCTGCCTGTATTTATAGTGGGGAGTGAGGGTCATGTGATGTGGCCAGCATCACATGACCGACAGACCAACCAGTTGAGCACCGAGTGATCAGCTCGGCGCTCAAGGCAGACTTAGGAGCAGGGAGCCACCCAGCAGTAAAGCAGCCCTGGGAATGAGGTCAAACACAGATCCTCATTCCCAAAGCTAAGCAACAGTTCTGCAGGCAATGGGGGACCGAGTGCACCTTCGGAACCCCGTTACAGTACCCCCCTTTTACGAGGGGCCATCGGACCCAAGACTTCAGGCGATGGCTTTTCAGGGTGTTCTAAATGAAATTTACGAACCAGTCTAGGAGCATGAACCTCCATGGCAGGTATCCAAGATCTCTCTTCAAGTCCATACCCCTTCCAGTGAATCAGGTACTGCGAGGAGTTACGCACCTTCCTGACATCCATTATTTTAGACACAACATACTCGACAGCATCATTTACAAGAATCGGTGGAGGTGAGGCTTTCGATGGTTCAAAATATTTTTTAAGTAGAGATTTATGGAACACATTATGAATGTAGAATGACTCGGGCAGCTCCAACCTAACTGATACCGGGTTAATTACCTCCGTGATCTTATATGGTCCAATAAAACGAGGAGCAAATTTTCTAGCAGCTACCTTGAGAGATAGATTCTTGGAGGACAACCATACTTTATCCCCAACCTGAAAGTTCACCCCTCTTGAACGTCTCCTATCGGCCTTGAGTTTTTGAGAACTTTGAGCTTTTTCTAGGTTCGATTGAACCCGGGCCCAAACTGTGCACAGTTCGGAGGAGAGTTTATCAGCTTCAGGGTTAGAGGAGGAGACGGACGACCCAGAATGAAAACGGTGATGAAAACCATGGTTACAAAAGAAAGGGGAGACCCCAGCAGAAGAATTGACACGGTTATTCAAAGCAAATTCAGCCAACGGAAGGAATTTGACCCATAATTGCTGGTCATCAGCAACATACAACCTCAGGAATTGTTCCACAGACTGATTAAGGCGTTCAGTCTGCCCATTACTCTCAGGATGGTAGGCGGAAGAAAAAGACAACAAAATTTTACATCTTTGACAGAAGGCCCTCCAGAATTTGGACACAAACTGCACACCCCTGTCCGAAACAATATTTTCCGGGATGCCATGTAAACGAACAATCTCTCTCACAAAAATAGACGCCAGGGATTTAGCATTCGGAAGTTTAGACAGGGGAATGAAATGAACCATCTTGCTAAACCTATCGACCACTACCCAAACCACAGTCTTACCCTCCGCCAGCGGTAGGTCAGTTATAAAGTCCATCGAGATATGGGACCAGGGTCTACTGGGAATGGGTAGGGGTCGTAGGTTACCAGCAGGGCGAGTCCTAGGTGTCTTAGACCTGGCACAAACCTCACAGGCTGACACGTAGGACTCGACATCCCTGGTCAGAGTGGGCCATCAATAAGATCTAGAAACCAGATCCTTAGTGCCCTCAACACCCGGATGTCAACAAAAGGCAGAATCGTGACACTCACCCAACAGCTGGAGACAAAATTGTACGGGAACAAACAACTTATCTGTTGGGGTGGATGCCGGTGCCAGATGTTGTTCAGCCTTAATGCAAGCCGAGATATCCTGGGTTAGAGCCGCTAAGAAGATGTTTGCTGGTAGGATGGATTCAGGCGGCGTCTCAGTGGGTTGAAAAGCATGGAAGCTCTGAGATAATGCGTCTGCCTTTACATTTTTACTTCCCGGCCTGAACGTAATGGAGAAATCAAAACGGGTAAAAAACAGAGCCCATCGGGCTTGTCGGGGATTCAGCCTCTTAGCGGACTCGAGAAACATTAGGTTTTTATGATCAGTGACAACAGTTACTCGATGCCTTGCCCCCTCCAAAAAATGTCTCCACTCTTCAAATGCCCATTTAATAGCCAGCAGCTCCCTATTCCCTATGTCGTAGTTTCTCTCCGTGGGAGAAAATTTCCTAGAGAAGAAGGCACACGGTCTCAGGTTAGTGAGGCTAGCAGGACCTTGTGAAAGGACTGCTCCTGCGCCGTCCTTGGACGCATCCACCTCCACAATAAAGGGTCTCTCCTGATCAGGCTGGATCAGAATGAGAGCGCTACTAAATGCCTTTTTTAATGTTTCAAATGAAGAAATGGCCTTGGTAGACCAATTCTCCAAATCCGCCCCTTTATTAGTAAGGTCGGTCAATGGCTTAGCAATTACAGAAAAATTCATGATAAATTTACGGTAGTAATTAGCGAAACCCAAAAACCGTTGTAAAGCCTTTAAGGATGAAGGCCTTACCCATTCCTTAATTGCTAAAACCTTACCAGGATCCATCTTAAAGGCGTGAGGAGTCAAAACATGCCCTAGAAACAGTATCTCCTGTACACCAAAGACACATTTCTCTTGCTTAGCGGATAGCTGGTTCTCCCTCAACACCTCTAATACTTGTTTGACATGGGACACATGAGATTCGAAATCAGGAGAGAATATCAAAATGTCGTCAAGACAGACAATAATAAATTTACCTAAGAACTCCCTAAGAATATCGTTCATTAAGTTTTGGAACACAGCTGGGGCATTGCTGAGTCCAAAAGGCATCACCTGGTATTCAAAGTGTCCTATCTGAGTATTGAACGCTGTCTTCCATTCGTCTCCCTCCTTGATTCGGATTAGATTGTATGCCCCTTTCAGGTCAATCTTGGAAAACCAGGTTGCCCCCAAAACCTGGTTAAATAAATCCGGAATCAATGGGAGAGAGTATCTATTTTGGACAGTGATTTTATTTAATCTCCGGTAATCAATACAAGGCCTAAGACCACCATCCTTCTTTTTAACAAAGAAAAACCCTGCTCCCATAGGAGAGACTGAAGGTCTAATATGCCCTTTAGCAAGGCTCTCCTTAATGTAATCTTCCATAGCCTTGTGTTCGGGCCCTGAAAGATTATAAATTCGACCTTTAGGAAATTCGGCACCCTCAATTAGCTCTATGGCGCAATCATAAGGTCTATGGGGGGGGTAGAACCTCTGGAGTAAGGGACGAGAACACATCAGAATATTCCTTAATAACAGAGGGTAATGTATTAGACCTTACTGAAACCCCAGCCTGGACCACGGACATGCATGAGTCACACTTAGGTCCCCATTTCACCAACTCTCCTTTGGACCAATCAATTGTGGGGTTATGTAAACGGAGCCAAGGCAACCCTAGTACCACCTCAAACGGTAGGTTCTCCAGGACTAGAAGAGAACATCTCTCAGAGTGGCACACACCCACGGACAGAGAAATTTCAGAGGTACATGACCTCACCGTACCACCAATAGCCATGACATGGATAGGTGTAGGTAAAGCAAACATTGGAATACCCAATTTACAAGCAAACTCAAAGTCAATAAAGCTGGCCGCTGAACCGGAGTCAATAAAGGCCTTACCCGGCCACTTATTAACCCCCAGAGAAATTGTTATGGGTACCAAAAGCTTACCTTTAGAAAAATCAGGGTGTACCTGGTCTTTAGGTTGTCTTGCCTTAGGAGACTTGTCAGAGAGGACCCTCTTAGGACACTTGTTGATCCAATGGCCAGGATCTCCACAGTAGAAGCACTCTCCGCGTCTGCGACGAAGATTACCCCGGGTCATGCCAACCTGCATGGGTTCCTCGGTGGAGACCTCAGTGTTGTCCCTGAAAAAAGGCCTCTGGCTGGACCACCATCTGAGAACAGAACTGTCGTTCTTGTCGTCTCTCTCTAACTCGTCTGTCAAGTCGGACAACTAGGGTCATCATCTCCTCTAAGATCAATTTGGTAATTGACTAATAGATCTTTTAAATTATCAGATAGACCAGACCTAAACTGACTGTGGAGGGCCTGAAAAAACCCCTCCACAGAAGTTAGACAACTGGCCCCAGGAGGTAACGAAAATGCCCAGTCCTGGGGATCACCCTGTAGTAGAGAAATGATAATCCCCACGCGCTGGCTCTCGGGACCGGAGGACACGGGGCGCAAGCGGAAGTAGAGTTAGCAATTCTCCTTAAAGGAGAGAAACCTCTTCCGGTCTCCAGAAAAGGGTTCTGGGAGCTTGATCTGGGGTTCAAAATGTGGACTGGAGGACAGAGGAGTGGAAGAACCTTGCCCTAACTCACAAGAACAGAGTTTCTCTCCTACCTGTAGCTCCTGCACCCTCTGTGTCAAGTTAGAGACATGGTCAGTCAGGGTAGTAAGAGGATTCATGATACAGTGGTTATTGGGTCTGTTAATCTGTAACGGTCACGTCCACACACACACAGGGGGAAGGATAGTGACCACTGCGCTCCACCCTCACCCCTGTCCCTGCCTACTTGCCTCACGAGTCCTGATGACAGGGGACAACTGGACGACAGTCCCTAACTTAGGATACGTGCAGGGAAGACAGACAAGACAAAATACGGAACATGAATGGACCGGGTCAATACCTAGAGAGCTACGCAGTACTAAGGAATGAGCAGAGAATAGTCAGGAAAAGCCAAGGTCAAATACCAGGAGAGAAACGAAGTACAACAAGAGTCTGCAAAGAATCGTCAGGTGGAAGCCGGGGTCAGGATACCAGGAGAGATGCGCAGTACAGGAGGAGCAGGCAGAGAATCGTCAGGGAACACAGGATCAGGTAAGTATGCAGGAACAAAACAATCACCAGATACCTAAAATTAACAGGCAACCTGTGGCCAGCAGGCTGCCTGTATTTATAGTGGGGAGTGAGGGTCATGTGACGTGGCCAGCATCACATGACCGACAGACCGACCAGTCGAGCACCGAGTGATCAGCTCGGCGCTCAAGGCAGACCTAGGAGCAGGGAGCCTCCCAGCTAGCAAAGCTGCCCTGGGAACAAGGTCAAACACAGATCCTCGCTCTCGAAGCTAAGCAGCAGGTCTGTTGCTGATAGGAGACCGAGTGGGCCTTCGGCACCCCGTTACAGTACCCCCCCTTTTACGAGGGGCCACCAGACCCAAGACTTCAGGCGATGGCCTTTCAGGGTGTTCTAAATGAAATTTTCGAACAAGTCTAGGAGCATGAACCTCCCTGGCAGGTACCCAAGATCTCTCTTCAGGTCCATACCCCTGCCAGTGAATCAGGTACTAAGGAATTACGCACCTTCCTGACATCCACTATTGTAGACACCACATACTCAACAGCATTATTAACAAGAACCGGCAGAGGCGAGGCTTTTGATGGTACTACTGGTTCAACATATCTTTTAAGTAGAGATTTATGGAACACATTATGAATGTGGAATGACTCGGGCAGCTCCAACCTAAACGATACTGGGTTAATCACCTCCATGATTTTATATGGTCCAATAAAACGAGGAGCAAATTTTTTAGAATGTACCTTGAGAGAGAGATTCTTGGAGGATAGCCACACCTTATCCCCAACCAGAAAATGTGCGCCCCTTGAACGTTTCCTATTGGCTTTCAGTCTTTGAGAACTTTGAGCCTTTTCTAGGTTCATTTGAACCCGGGCCCAAACTGTGCACAGTTCAGAAGAGAGCCTATCCGCCTCAGGGTTAGAGGAGGAGACGGATGACCCAGAATGAAAACGGGGATGAAAACCATGGTTACAAAAGAAAGGGGAGACCCCAACAGAAGAATTAACACGGTTATTCAAAGCAAATTCAGCCAACGGAAGGTATTTAACCCATAATTGCTGGTCATCAGCAACATACGACCTCAGGAATTGTTCCACAGACTGATTAAGGCGTTCAGTCTGCCCATTACTCTCAGGGTGGTAGGCGGAGGAAAAAGACAACGAAATCTGACATCTTTGACAAAAAGCCCTCCAAAATTTGGACACAAACTGCACACCAGTGTCAGATACAATATTTTCCGGGATACCATGTAACCGTACAATTTCTTTCACAAAAATAGATGCCAGGGTCTTGGCATTCGGGAGTTTAGACAGAGGAATGAAATGAACCATCTTGCTAAACCTATCCACCACTACCCAAACCACAGTTTTACCCTCCGCCGGCGGCAGGTCAGTAATAAAGTCCATCGAGATATGGGACTAGGGTCTACTGGGAATGGGTAGGGGTCGTAGGTTACCAGCACAAACCTCACAGGCTGACACGTAGGACTTGACATCCCTAAATAGAGTGGGCCACCAATAGGATCTAGAAACCAGCTCTCTAGTGCCCTCAAAACCAGGATGTCCACAAAAGGCAGAATCATGACACTCACCCAACAGCTGGAGACAAAATTTTATGGGAACAAACAACTTATCTGTTGGGGTGGTTGCTGGTGCCAGATGTTGTTCAGCCTTAATGAGAGCCAAGATATCTTGGGTTAAGGCTGCTACGAAGATATTTGCTGGTAGGATGGATTCAGGCAGTGCCTCTGTAGGCTGAAAAGCATGGAAGCTCAGAGATAATGCATCAGCCTTCACGTTTTTACTTCCAGGCCTGAAAGTAATAGAGAATTCAAAATGAGTAAAAAACAGTGCCCATCTAGCCTGACGGGGATTCAACCTCTTAGCAGATTCGAGAAACATAAGGTTCTTATGGTCAGTGACAACAGTTACACAATGCCTTGCCCCCTCCAGAAAATGCCTCCACTCCTCAAATGCCCACTTAATGGCCAGCAACTCCTGATTCCCTATGTCGTAGTTTCTCTCGGTTGAAGAAATTTTCTGGAAAAGAATGCACACAGTCTTAGGTTAGTTAGACTAGCAGGACCTTGTGAAAGGACTGCTCCTGCGCCGTCCTCAGACGCATCCACCTCCACAATAAAAGGTCTCTCCTGATCTGGCTGGATCAGAATGGGATTGCTACTGAATGCCTTTTTTAGTGTTTCAAACGAAGTAATGGCATCAGTAGACCAGTTCTCCAAATCCGCACCTTTCTTAGTAAGGTCGGTCAACGGTTTAGCAATTACTGAAAAATTCTTAATAAATTTACGGTAGTAATTGGCAAAACCTAAGAACCGTTGTAAGGCCTTTAAGGATGAAGGCCTTACCCATTCCTTAATAGCTAGTACCTTACCAGGATCCATCTTGAAGGCGTGAGGGGTCAAGACATGCCCTAGAAACAGTATCTCCTGTACACCAAAGACACATTTCTCTTGTTTAGCGGACAACTGATTCTCCCTCAACACCTCTAATACTTGTCTAACATGAGATTTGAAATCAGGAGAAAATATCAAAATGTCGTCAAGATAGACAATGACAAATTTACCTAAAAACTCTCTAAGAATATCATTCATAAAGTTTTGGAACACCGCTGGGGCATTGCTGAGTCCAAAAGGCATAACCTGATATTCAAAGTGCCCTGCCGGAGTATTGAACGCTGTCTTCCATTCGTCTCCCTCCTTGATTCGGATTAGATAATATGCCCCTTTCAGGTCAATCTTAGAAAACCTAGTTGCCCCCAGAACCTGGTTAAATAAATCCGGAATCAATGGGAGAGAGTATCTATTCTGGATAGTGATCTTATTCAATTTCCGGTAATCGATACAAGGCCTAAGACCACCATCCTTCTTCTTAACGAAGAAAAACCCTGCTCCCATAGGAGAGACAGAAGGTCTAATGTGCCCCTTACCGAGGCTTTCCTTAATATAATCCTCCATGGCCTTGCGTTCGGGCTGAGAGAGATTATAAATACGCCCCTTAGGAAACCTGGCACCTTCTACTAACTCTATGGAGCAATCATAAGGTCTATGGGGTGGTAGAACCTCCGGGGTAGGTGATGAGAACACATCAGAATATCCCTTAATGACCGTGGTTAATATATCAGATTCTACTGAGACCCCAGCTTGTACCACAGACAAGCACGAGTCACACTTAGGTCCCCATTTCACCAACTCCCCCCTGGACCAATCAATAGTGGGGGGGTTGTGTAATCGGAGCCAAGGCAACCCTAGTACCACCTCGACCGGTAAGTTCTCCAGGACTAAGAGGGAACATTTCTCAGAGTGGCACACCCCCACGGTTAAATAAATCTCTGAGGTACAAGACCTCACCATACCACCTACCAGGGGAGTGGCATCAATAGCCATGACATGGATAGGTGTAGGAAGAGAAAAAATTGGAATACCCAGTCTAATGGCGTACTCAGAGTCAATAAAGCTGGCCGCTGAACCAGAGTCAATAAAGGTCTTACCCGGCCATTTATTAACCCCCAGAGATATTGTTATCGGTACCAAAAGCTTACATTTCGTAATATCAGGGTGTACCTGGTCTTTAGGTTGCCTTGCCTTGGGAGACTTAAAGGAGAAGGCCTTCTTTGACCACTGGTTGATCCAATAGTCAGGATCTCCGCAGTAAAAACACACTCCACGTCTGCGGCGCAGATTCCCTTGAGTCATGCCGACCTGCATGGGTTCTTCGGTAGAGACCTCAGCGTTGTTTCTAGGATAGACCTCAGGCTGGACCACCATCTGAGAAGAGAACTGTCGTTCCTGTCGTCTCTCTCTAACCCGTCGGTCAAGTCGGACTACAAGGGTCATCATCTCCTCTAGAGTCTCTGGAAGCTGATAACTCACTAGAAGATCCTTTAAGTTATCAGACAGACCTGACCTGAACTGACTCTTAAGTGCTGGTTCATTCCATCCTGAGGGAACACACCACCTTCTGAATTGGGTGCAATACTCCTCCGCAGGTAGATCGCCCTGAACCAGAACTTTTAGAGCAGTCCCGGCTACCAGTATCCTGTCTGGTTCATCATACAGGGTACCGAGGGCCTGAAAAAAAC
This sequence comes from Bufo bufo, assembly GCF_905171765.1. Taxonomy (NCBI): domain Eukaryota; kingdom Metazoa; phylum Chordata; class Amphibia; order Anura; family Bufonidae; genus Bufo; species Bufo bufo. The sequence goes on along the minus strand of NC_053395.1, from coordinate 79,958,962 downwards.
CCTCCACTAATGTTAAACAACTGGCGTCAGCAGGTAAAGAAAATGCCCAGTCCTGGGGATCACCCTGTAACCGGGAAATGACAATGCCCACGCATTGACTCTCGGGGCCAGAGGATACGGGGCGCAAATGGAAAAAAAGTTTACAATTTTCTTTAAAGGAAAGAAACTTCTTCCGATCTCCAGAAAAGGGCTCAGGAAGCTTAATCTGGGGCTCTAAATGTGGACTGGAGGCCTGAGGGATGGAAGTACCTTGCCCTAGCTCAAAAGAACAGAGTTTCTCCCCTATCTCCTGCACCATCTGCGTCAGGTTAGAGACATGGTCAGTCAGGGTCACCAGAGGATTCATGATACAGTGGTTAAGTTACGGCCTTTTAATGTGTGACGGTAACGTACACTACACACAGGGGGGAGGATAGTGACCACTGCACTCCACCCTCACCCCTGGCCCTGCCTACTTGCCTCGCAAGTCCTAATGACAAGGGACAACTAGAAGGCAGTCCCTAACTTAGGATACGTGCAGGGAAGACAGACAAGACAAAATACGGAACATGAACGGACCGGGTCAATACCTAGAGAGCTACGCAGTACTAAGGAATGAGCAGAGAATAGTCAGGAAAAGCCAAGGTCAAATACCAGGAGAGAAACGAAGTACAACAAGAGTCCGCAAAGAATCGTCAGGTGGAAGCAGGGGTCAGGATACCAGGAGAGATGCGCAGTACAGGAGGAGCAGGCAGAGAATCGTCAGGGAACACAGGATCAAGTAAGTATGCAGGAACAAAACAATCACCAGATACCTAAAATTAACAGGCAACCTGTGGCCAGCAGGCTGCCTGTATTTATAGTGGGGAGTGAGGGTCATGACGTGGCCAGCATCACATGACCGACAGACCGACCAGTCGAGCACCGAGTGATCAGCTCGGCGCTCAAGGCAGACTTAGGAGCAGGGAGCCACCCAGCAGTAAAGCCGCCCTGGGAACAAGGTCAAACACAGATACTCGCTCTCGAAGCTAAGCAGCAGGACTGCGGCTGATGGGAGACCGAGTGCGCCTGCGGCACCCCGTTACAAGGCCTGCCTGCAAGTCGTGGCAGTGTTACCAACTCCTCTGCAGAGCCACGCATTCAATGCTTGGCAGCCGTCAGCAGGTTTACCCAATGCGCAGTGTACGTGATATACCTGCCCTGACCATGCTTTGCAGACCAGGTATCAGTGGTCAGATGGACCCTTGCCCCAACACTGTGTGCCAGACATGCCATGACTTCCTTTTCCACAATAGAGTACAGGTTGGGGATTGCTTTTTGTGAAAAAAAAAAATTTGGCCGGGTACCTTCCACTGCGGTGTCCCATTAGCTACAATTTTTTTGAAGACCTCAGACTCCACCAGCATGTATGGTAAAAGATGGCGGGCTAAGAGTTCCGACAAGCCAGCTGTCAGACGCCGGGCAAGGGGGTGACCACAATGCTGAGCTTTGCAATGATGGCATTCTGGTGGTGGCAACAGCATGCGTTGATCGGCGTGCTGTCTGGCTGACCCCGGGTGCCGATACATGCTGTCTGACTGTGCCACTAGCTACTTGCGACGACCTCCCCCTGCTTCCAAATCGTCTCCTCCTCCTCTCTGTCTCCCCATCTGAACTTTCCCCCTGTTCTTTTTCTCTTCGAGCGGGCACCCACCTGACATCCACGGACACATCGTCATCATCAACCGCTTCACTTGTATCTGACAACTCAGCAAAGGAAGCAGCAGCAGGTACAACATCATCATCATCACACCGTACGTCCATGTGTGTAATGCTGCCTGACTGAGACATATCCCTGTTATCTACATCCTTTGGCAATAATGGTTGCGCATCACTCATTTCTTCCAACTGATGTGTAAATAACTCCTCTGACAGATCAAGTGAAGCGGCTGTGGTGCTAGTGTTGGTGGTGGCGGCGGGCAAGCGAGTGGCAACTTGAGAGGTGCCTGAAGTTGAGCTGGAAGAGGATGGTGCATCAAGGTTCCGAGCGGAAGCTGTAAAAGATTGGGTGTCCTGTGTAAGCCAGTCAACTATGTCATCAGAACTTTTCGAGTTCAGGGTACGTGGCCTCTGAACACTGGGCATTATTCTAGGGCCAAAGGAAATCACAGCACCACGACCACGACGGCCCCTGCGGTGTGGCCTGCCTCTGCCTGTCATTTTTTTTTTAGATTAGTGGTACTATGCGTGCAAGCTACTGTGCCACCCGATATGAGTGGTGGGCAGTGGGCACAGTACAGTCTGTGGGCCTGACACTCACTGGCAGGCAACTGCAATTATATTAAAGGGTAAAAATTAAATGACTTTTCTATCTGCAAGTTACTGTGCCACCCGATTTGAGTGGTGGTCAGTCGGCACAGTACAGTCTGTGGACCTGACACTCACTGGCAGGCAACTGCAATTATATTAAAGAGTACAAATCAAATGACTTTTTTTATCAGCAAAGTACTGTGCCACCCGATATGAGTGGTGGGCAGTGGGCACAGTACAGTCTGTGGGCCTGACACTCACTGGCAGGCAACTGCAATTATATTACAGAGAAAAAATTAAATGACTTTTTTATCTGCAAGGTACTGTGCACCCGATATGAGTGGTGGGCAGTGGGCTCAGTACAGTATGTGGGCCTGACACTGACTGGCAGGCAACTGCAATTATATTACAGAGAAAAAATTTAATGATTTTTTTATCTGCAAGGTACTGTGCCACCCGATATAAGAGGTGGGCAGTGGGCACAGTACAGTCAGTGGGACTGACACACACTGGCAGCAACTGCAATTATATTACAGAGAAAAAATCTAATGACTTTTTTATCTGCAAGGTACTGTGCCACCCGATATGAGTGGTGGGCAGTGGACACAGTACAGTCTGTGGGCCTGACACTCACTGGCAGGCATTTGCAATTATATTACAGAGAAAAAATTCAATTACTTTTTTATCTGCAAGGTGCTGTGCCACCCGATATGAGTGGTGGGAAGTGGGCACAGTACAATCTGTGGGCATGACACTCACTGGCAGGCAACTGCAATTATATTAAAGGGTAAAAATTAAATGACTTTTTTATCTGCAAGGTACTGTGCCACCCGATATGAGTGGTGGGCAGTGGGCACAGTACAATCTGTGGGCCTGACACACACTGGCAGGCAACTGCAATTATATTACAGAGAAAAAAATTTAATGACTTTTTTATCTGCAAGGTGCTGTGCCACCCGATATGAGTGGTGGGCAGTGGGCACAGTACAGTCTGTGGGCATGACACTCACTGGCAGGCAACTGCAATTATATTAAAGGGTAAAAATTAAATGACTTTTTTATCTGCAAGGTACAGTGCCACCCGATATGAGTGGTGGGCAGTGGGCACAGTACAATCTGTGGGCCTGACACACACTGGCAGGCAACTGCAATTATATTACAGAGAAAAAAAATTATGACTTTTTTATCTGCAAGGTGCTGTGCCACCCGATATGAGTGGTGGGCAGTGGGCACAGTACAATCTGTGGGCCTGACACTCACTGGCAGGCAACTGCAATTATATTACAGAGAAAAAATGTCATGACTTTTTTTATCTGCAAGGTGCTGTGCCACCCTATATGAGTGGTGGGCACTGGCAGTGGGCACAATACAGTCAGTGGACTTGACACACACTGGCAGGCAACTGCAATTATATTAAAGGGTAAAAATTAATAGACTTTTTATCTGCAAGGTGCTGTGCCACCCGATATGAGTGGTATGCACACAGTACAGTCTGTGGGCCTGTGGCCTCTCACACACGGGCAGGCAACTGCAATATATATATATATAAAAAATAAAAATAAAAGCAGACTGATGTACCAGCCCTAAAAACGGCTTTTTGGGGTGCTGTCAGGACGCTGTCCTTACAGCAGATGAGACTTTGGCTGCGTTCACACGGGCGAGATTTCCGCGCGGGTGCAATGCGGTAGGTGAACGCATTGCACCCGCACTGAATCTGGACCCATTCATTTCTATGGGGCTGTTCAGATGAGCGATGATTTTCACGCATCACTTATGCGTTGCGTGAAAATCGCAGCATGCTCTATATTCTGCGTTTTTCACGCAACGCAGGCCCCATAGAAGTGAATGGGGTTGCGTGAAAATCGATTTTCACGTATGGTTGCTAGGTGACAGTCTATAAACTGTATTACTTTCCCTTATAACATGGTTATAAGGGAAAATAATAGCATTCTGAATACAGAATGCATAGTACAATAGGGCTGGAGGGGTTTAAAAAAATAAACTCATTAACTCACCTTCTCCTCTTGATCTCAAAGTTCCCGGTCTCTTCTTTACTTGAGTTGTGGGCTAAAGGACCTTTGAGTTGAGTTTACTGATGAGTTGTGGGCTAAAGGACCTTTGGTGACGTCAGATCTCATGCTCCAATCACATGGTACATCACCACGGTGATGGACCATGTGATTGGAGCATGAGATCTGACGTCACCAAAGGTCCTTTAGCCCACAACTCATCAGTAAACTCAACTCAAAGGTCCTTTAGCCCACAACTCAAGTAAAGAAGAGACCGGGAACTTCGAGATCAAGAGGAGAAGGTGAGTTAATGAGTTTATTTTTTTAAACCCCTCCAGCCCTATTGTACTATGCATTCTGTATTCAGAATGCTATTATTTTCCCTTATAACCATGTTATAAGGGAAAGTAATACAATCTACACTACAACTAACCCAAACCTGAACTTCTGTGAAGAAGTTCGGGTCTGGGTACCAGTGTCGGTTTTTTATCACGCGCGTGCAAAAAACATTGCACCCGCGCGATAAAAACTGAACATCGGAACGCAATTGCAGTCAAAACTGACTGCAATTACATTCCTACTCGCGCGGTTTTGCCGCAACACACCGGGACGCATCCGGACCTAATCCGGACACGCTCGTGTGAACCCAGCCTTTGAGGACTGGAGTGGTTACAGAACACTGGCCTAGCTAACGATTTCCCTATTAATTCAGCAGCAGCAGCACTCTCCCTGCTCTAACTAACACTGCAGCTTCAGAATGAATCTAAGATGGATGCTGTCCTTGCTTTTTGATAGGAGGGGGGAGGGTCTGGGAGGGATGTTATGCTGATTGGCTGGAATGTGTCTGCTGACTGTGAGGTACAGGGTCAAAGTTTGCTCAATGATGATGTATAGGAGGCGAACCAAACATCGCATATGTTCGCCCGCCGCGGCGAACGCGAACAAGCGATGTTCGCCGGGAACTGTTCGCCGGCGAATAGTTCGGGACATCTCTAATGATATAGCCAACAAAAGAATTAGAGACATCTTAATAAATACTGGCCAATTCTTATGATGGATCCTGACCGGTCAGAGGTACTTTCACCCCGGCCTAGTATCACCTACAGAAGGGGAAGAAGTCTAGGCGATCGCCTGGTGTATAGTCATTATACAAGCCCAAGACATTCCGGTACTTGGCTTGATCGCAAGCCTCTGGGCACTTTTAAGTGCGGTTTTTGTCAAGCATGTAAGTTCATGAGGAGCACAAAAACCAACTTGTGTTCTGTCACTGGCCGTATATTTACGGTCAGGGACTTTATTAATTGCAGAAGTAAGGGCATCATTTACCTTTGTCAATGCAGATGTCCTAAGGATTCTATTGGTAAAACATATAAAGAACTGAGACACAGGATATGTGAGCATATTAATGACGTTAGGAAAAAGAATAACAATCCGGAGTTCCTTATGTTCTCACCTTTTCAGCATTATAATTGGTTCCTCAGTCCCCCACCCCAGAAAGGGTGACTTGAACCTTCATATTTTTCTAAAGGAATCTGAATGGATCTATCGATTCCATTCTCAGTCCCCAGGGGGTCTAAATGAAAGGCTTACATTTACTTGCTTTATTTGAAGTAGGGTTCTCCTTTTTCTGTGTGTCTGCTCTTCTTCAATGAGTTTCTAGTCTATTATCGATGCATGAAGTGTTAAGTTTTGTACATAGAAAAAGGGTTGTTTCTTCTTATTTGGGTAGTTTCAACCCTATATCCAATTGGCATCATTTAAATACCCAATTCCTAATTTTGGGTTGGTATTTATTTGGGAGGGATACATTTAATAGTCTACCATCTAATTTGCTGTGTATGTATTGGTTTGGAGCGCAGGTCTGTCGTATACAAATATCTGCTATTTATGTGACCTTCCTTAGCTCCATTTTCATACTCTGGTGTTAGATAAAATAATGTTTTTTAGATGGGTGTTAGGTACAGATACAATGGGGGGATCTTGTACTATTGGTATATTACCTTTTATCAGCAGGTAATTGTGTCTTTCTGCCACTTTAAAGAAGACCTTTCACTAGAATAAAACATCTAAACTAACTATACAGACATGTAGAGTGGCACCCAGGGATCTCCCTGCACTTACTGTTATCCCCGGGCGCCGCTCCGTTCTCCCGGTATAGCCTCCGGTATCTTCATAGTTAAGCTCCACCCAGGGAAACCTGCCGGCGTCTCATTCTCCCATGCTGTAGCGCTGGCCAATCGCAGCGCTCAGCTCATAGCCTGAGAGGCTTTTTTTTCTCTCAGGCTATGAGCTGAGCGCTGCGATTGGCCAGCGCTATAGCCTGGGAGAATGAGACGCCGGCAGGTTTCCCTGGGTGGAGCTTAACTATGAAGATGCCGGAGGCTATACCGGGAGAACGGAGCGGCGCCCGGGGATAACAGTAAGTGCAGGGAGATCCCTGGGTGCCGCTCTACATGTCTGTATAGTTAGTTTAGATGTTTTATTCTAGTGAAAGGTCCTCTTTAACATGTGGTTTATCACATGATTCATCATGTGTGTTCCTGTCATTCCGCAGCATATGATATATCACGTGATCTATCATGTCTCTTCTATTCCTCAGTATGTGATTTATCACATGACTTATCACATGATGTCTCACATGATTTTGAGATTCTTATAAGGAATGGCTGTTTTTACATCCACCCCTTGGTGCATCATTGTTCTAACCCTTCCCTAAACGGGTATTTAAACCCACATGTGGACGTTTTAAGGTAGCTGCTATCCTGCTCAATGGAGATCCTTATATTCTAAGGAAGTTGCGCACGTGAGTTGTCCACATGGACCTTGCTATATTGTATTGCCTTGTTAGGCCTCTTTCACACGGGCGTCGCAGATTTGCTCCGGATGCGTCGCGTGTGCATTGCGGGAAAACCGCATTAGTAGGCACGCAATTGCAGTCAGTTTTGACTGCGATTGCGTTCCAATGTTCAGTTTTTTCCGCCCGAGTGCAATGTGTTTTGCACGCGCGTGAGAAAAAACTGAATGTGGTACCCAGACCCGAACCCGGACTTCTTCACTGAAGTTCGGGTTTGGGTTAGGTGTTCTATTCATTTTATTATTTTCCCTTATAACATGGTTATAAAGGAAAACAATAGCATTCTTAATACAGAATGCTTACTAAAATTTTGCTTGAGGGGTTAAAAAAAAATAAAATAATAATTTACCTTGTCCTGTTGCTCGCGCAGCCAGCATTGTCTTCTTTCTTCATCTTTCAGGACCTGCAAAAGGACCTTTGATGATGTAATCGCGCTCACCACCCGACGTCAGCGCAGGTCCTGCTGAATGAAAATAGAAGACCCATCTATCTTTATTCAGCAGGACCTGCGCTGACGTCACTGCGCTGACGTGGTGAGCAAGATTACATCATCAAAGGTCCTTTTGCAGGTCCTGAAAGATGAAGAAAGAAGACTATGCCGGCTGCGCGAACAACAGGATGAGGTGAGTTATTTATTTTATTTTTTTTTTAACTCCTCAAGCAACATTTTAGTAAGAATTCTGTATTAAGAATTATATCATTTTCCTTTATAACTATGTTATAAAGGAAAATAATACAGTAAATGGACTTTTATCAATTTACTAACATCATCTCTTAGCAACCATGCGTGAAAATCTCATTGCATCCGCACTTGCTTGTGGATGCTATGCGATTTTCACTCATCCCCATTCATTTCTATGGGGCCTGCGTTGCGTGAAAAATGCAGAATATAGAACATGCTTTGATTTTCACGCAACGCACAAGTGATGCGTGAAAATCACCGCTCATATGAACAGCCCCATTGAAGTGATTGCATTGCACCCGCGCGGAATTCTCGCCTGTGTGAAAGGGGCCTTACTGGTTCTCCATGGCGCTGACTGTAAATAGCCTACATTGATCATTTTTGGAGCCTATATTATCTTTTTGCATCAGGTCGTTGCTGCATATTTTTTATGCTCAGGTATTGCTCTGTAAGGTCTCCAATAAAAGATGATTATCTTATCAATTGTTTATGTTGTATTGCCCTCTTTGTCCCCTAATGAACCTTTATCGATCTACCTGGGGAAAGGCGTCAGGGCTTGTTAGGGCCTCTAGGGGCATATTAGGCTTAGGTATGAGGTAGAAGGCATCCACCATCAGGGTGTGCCTTTGGGCTGAGCCACCATCTAGGGTTCCGACAGGGTCATATTTCCCGCTATGTAACCCTTATTCGCCCCTGATGCCAAGTTTATCATTGATTATCGGTAGTGATGATTGAGCATGCTCAGCCGTACACCTGTTCGGCTCGAGCATCTCGATGCTCGGCACATGGCGGTATCCGGGCGAATACCGCATGTGCTCTAGCACAATGCTGGAGTCTCCGACCCACATGTTTCTTGGCTGTTACGCAGCCAATAAATGTGCAGGTAGGTACTGCTCTCACTGTAATGCCGTAGCCATGTTGGCTGATGGCATTACAGTGATTTTCTGGCCGTAACGAGTAGAGTTGAGCGAACACCTGGATGTTCGGGTTCGAGAAGTTCGGCCGAGCTTCCCGGAAATGTTCGGGTTCGGGATCCGAACCCGATCCGAACTTCGTCCCGAACCTGAACCCCATTGAAGTCAATGGGGACCCGAACTTTTCGGCACTAAAAAGGCTGTAAAACAGCCCAGGAAAGAGCTAGAGGGCTGCAAAAGGCAGCAACATGTAGGTAAATCCCCTGCAAACAAATGTGGATAGGGAAATGAATTAAAAATAAAAATAAAAAAATGACCCAATATCAATTGGACAGAGGTCCCATAGCAGAGAATCTGGTTTCACGTCAGCAGAGAATCAGTCTCTTCATGCCATAGCAAAGAATCTAGCTTCATGTCAGCACAGAATCAGTCTCTTCATGCCATAGCAGAGAATCTGGCTTCATGTAAGCACAGAATCTGTCTTCATGTCATAGCAGAGAATCAGGCTTCACGTCACCCACCACTGGAACAGGCCACTGTCACACATTTAGGCCCCGGCACCCAGACAGAGGAGAGCGGTCCCGTAACAGAGAATCTGGCCTTATGTCAGCGCAGAATCTGTCTTCATGTCATAGCAGAGAATCAAGCTTCACGTCACCCACCACTGGAACAGGCCACTGTCACACATTTAGGCCCAGGCACCCAGTCAGAGGAGAGAGGTCCCGTAACAGAGAATCTGGCTTGATGTCAGCACAGAATCTGTCTTCATGTCATAGCAGAGAATCAGGCTTCATGTCACCCACCACTGGAACAGGCCACTGTCACACATTTAGGCCCAGGCACCCAGGCAGAGGAGAGAGGTCCCGTAACAGAGAATCTGGCCTGATGTCAGCGCAGAATCAGTCTTCATGTCATAGCAGAGAATCAGGCTTCACGTCACCCACCACTGGAACAGGCCACTGTCACACATTTAGGCCCCGGCACCCAGACAGAGGAGAGCGGTCCCGTAACAGAGAATCTGGCCTTATGTCAGCGCAGAATCTGTATTCATGTCATAGCAGAGAATCAGGCTTCACGTCACCCACCACTGGAACAAGCCACTGTCACACATTTAGGCCCAGGCACCCAGGCAGAGGAGAGAGGTCCCGTAACAGAGAATCTGGCCTGATGTCAGCACAGAATCTGTCTTCATGTCATAGCAGAGAATCAGGCTTCACGTCACCCACCACTGGAACAGGCCACTGTCACACATTTAGGCCCAGGCACCCAGTCAGAGGAGAGAGGTCCCGTAACAGAGAATCTGGCCTTATGTCAACACAGAATCTGTCTTCATGTCATAGCAGAGAATCAGGCTTCACGTCACCCACCACTGGAACAGGCCACTGTCACATATTTAGGCCCCGGCACCCAGACAGAGGAGAGAGGTCCCGTAACAGAGAATCTGGCCTTATGTCAGCGCAAAATCTGTATTCATGTCATAGCAGAGAATCAGGCTTCACGTCACCCACCACTGGAACAGGCCACTGTCACATATTTAGGCCCAGGCACCCAGGCAAAGGAGAGAGGTCCCGTAACAGAGAATCTGGCCTTATGTCAGCGCAGAATCTGTATTCATGTCATAGCAGAGAATCAGGCTTCACGTCACCCACCACTGGAACAGGCCACTGTCACACATTTAGGCCCAGGTACCCAGGCAGAGGAGAGAGGTCCCGTAACAGAGAATCTGGCCTTATGTCAGCGCAGAATCTGTCTTCAAGTCATAGCAGAGAATCAGGCTTCACGTCACCCACCACTGGAACAGGCCACTGTCACACATTTAGGCCCCGGCACCCAGACAGAGGAGAGCGGTCCCGTAACAGAGAATCTGGCCTTATGTCAGCGCAGAATCTGTATTCATGTCATAGCAGAGAATCAGGCTTCACGTCACCCACCACTGGAACAGGCCACTGTCACACATTTAGGCCCAGGTACCCAGGCAGAGGAGAGAGGTCCCGTAATAGAGAATCTGGCCTGATGTCAGCGCAGAATCTGTCTTCATGTCATAGCAGAGAATCAGGCTTCACGTCACCCACCACTGGAACAGGCCACTGTCACACATTTAGGCCCAGGCAGAGGAGAGAGGTCCCGTAACAGAGAATCTGGCCTGATGTCAGCACAGAATCTGTCTTCATGTCATAGCAGAGAATCAGGCTTCACGTCACCCACCACTGGAACAGGCCACTGTCACATATTTAGGTCCAGGCACCCAGGCAGAGGAGAGAGGTCGCGTAACAGAGAATCTGGCTTCATGTCAGCACAGAATAAGTCTTCATGTCATAGCAGAGAATCAGGCTTCACGTCACCCACCACTGGAACAGGCCACTGTCACACATTTAGGCCCCGGCACCCAGACAGAGGAGAGGTTCATTCAACTTTGGGTTGCCCCGCAATATAATGGTAAAATGAAATTAAAAATAGTATTGAATGAGGAAGTGCCCTGGAGTAGAATAATATATTGTTAAGGGGAGGTAGTTAATATCTAATCTGCACAAGGGATGGACAGGTCCTGTGGGATCCATGCCTGGTTCATTTTTATGAACATCAGCTTGTCCACATTGGCTGTAGACAGGCGGCTGCGTTTGTCTGTAATGACGCCCCCTGCCGTGCTGAATACACGTTCAGACAAAACGCTGGCCGCCGGGCAGGCCAGCACCTCCAAGGCATAAAAGGCTAGCTCTGGCCACGTGGACAATTTGGAGACCCAGAAGTTGAATGGGGCCGAACCATCAGTCAGTATGTGGAGGGGTGTGCACAAGTACTGTTCCACCATGTTAGTGAAATGTTGCCTCCTGCTAACACGTTCCGTATCAGGTGGTGGTGCACTTAGCTGTGGCGTGGTGACAAAACTTTTCCACATCTCTGCCATGCTAACCCTGCCCTCAGAGGAGCTGGCCGTGACACAGCTGCGTTGGCGACCTCTTGCTCCTCCTCTGCCTTCGCCTTGGGCTTCCACTTGTTCCCCTGTGACATTTGGGAATGCTCTCAGTAGCGCGTCTACCAACGTGCGTTTGTACTCGCGCATCTTCCTATCACGCTCCAGTGTAGGAAGTAAGGTGGGCACATTGTCTTTGTACCGGGGATCCAGCAAGGTGGCAACCCAGTAGTCCGCACACGTTAAAATGTGGGCAACTCTGCTGTCGTTGCGCAGGCACTGCAGCATGTAGTCGCTCATGTGTGCCAGGCTGCCCAGAGGTAAGGACAAGCTGTCCTCTGTGGGAGGCGTATCGTCATCGTCCTGTGTTTCCCCCCAGCCACGCACCAGTGATGGGCCCGAGCTGCTTTGGGTGCCACCCCGCTGTGAACATGCTTCATCCTCATCCTCCTCCACCTCCTCCTCATCCTCGTCCTCCTCGTCCTCCAGTAGTGGGCCCTGTCTGGCCACATTTGTACCTGGCCTCTGGTGTTGCAAAAAACCTCCCTCTGAGTCACTTTGAAGAGACTGGCCTGAAAGTGCTAAAAATGACCCCTCTTCCTCCTCTTCCTCCTGGGCCACCTCCTCTTCCATCATCGCCCTAAGTGTTTTCTCAAGGAGACATAGAAGTGGTATTGTAACGCTGATAACGGCGTCATCGCCACTGGCCATGTTGGTGGAGTACTCGAAACAACGCAACAGGGCACACAGGTCTCGCATGGAGGCCCAGTCATTGGTGGTGAAGTGAGTCTGATCCGCAGTGCGACTGACCCGTGCGTGCTGCAGCTGAAACTCCACTATGGCCTGCTGCTGCTCGCACTGTCTGTCCAGCATATGCAAGGTGGAGTTCCACCTGGTGGGTACGTCACATATGAGGCGGTGAGCGGGAAGGCCGAAGTTACGCTGTAGCGCAGACAGGCGAGCAGCGGCAGGGTGTGAACGCCGGAAGCGCGAACAGACGGACAGCACTTTATGCAGGAGCTCTGACATGTCGGGGTAGTTGCGAATGAACTTCTGCACCACCAAATTCAGCACATGAGCCAGGCAAGGGATGTGCGTCAAACCGGCTAGTCCCAGAGCTGCAACGAGATTTCGCCCATTATCGCACACCACCAGGCCGGGCTTGAGGCTCACCGGCAGCAACCACTCATCGGTCTGTTGTTCTATACCCCGCCACAACTCCTGTGCGGTGTGGGGCCTGTCCCCCAAACATATGAGTTTCAGAATGGCCTGCTGACGTTTACCCCGGGCTGTGCTGAAGTTGGTGGTGAAGGTGTGTGGCTGACTGGATGAGCAGGTGGAAGAAGAGGAGGAGGAAGCTGAGTAGGAGGAGGAGGAGACAGGAGGCAAAGAATGTTGCCCTGCGATCCTTGGCGGCGGAAGGACGTGCGCCAAACAGCTCTCCGCCTGAGGCCCAGCCGCTACTACATTTACCCAGTGTGCAGTTAGGGAGATATAGCGTCCCTGGCCGTGCTTACTGGTCCACGTATCTGTGGTTAGGTGGACCTTGCCACAGATGGCGTTGCGCAGTGCACACTTGATTTTATCGGACACTTGGTTGTGCAGGGAAGGCACGGCTATCTTGGAGAAGTAGTGGCGGCTGGGAACAACAAACTGTGGAACAGCAAGTGACATGAGCTGTTTGAAGCTGTGTGTGTCCACCAGCCTAAATGACAGCATTTCATAGGCCAGTAGTTTAGAAATGCTGGCATTCAGGGCCAGGGATCGAGGGTGGCTAGGTGGGAATTTACGCTTTCTCTCAAATGTTTGTGAGATGGAGAGCTGAACGCTGCCGTGTGACATGGTTGAGATGCTTGGTGACGCAGGTGGTGGTGTTGGTGGTACATCCCATGTTTGCTGGGCGGCAGGTGCCAACGTTCCTCCAGAGGCAGAGGAAGAGACCGAGGCGGCGGCCGCAGCAGCAGAAGAGGCCGAGGCAGCAGCAGAAGAGGCCGAGGCGGCAGCAGCAGAAGAGGCAGCAGGGGGAGCCTGAGTGACTTCCTTGTTTTTAAGGTGTTTACTCCACTGCAGTTCATGCTTTGCATGCAGGTGCCTGGTCATGCAGGTTGTGCTAAGGTTCAGAACGTTAATGCCTCGCTTCAGGCTCTGATGGCACAGCGTGCAAACCACTCGGGTCTTGTCGTCAGCACATTGTTTGAAGAAGTGCCATGCCAGGGAACTCCTTGAAGCTGCCTTTGGGGTGCTCGGTCCCAGATGGCGGCGGTCATTAGCAGGCGAAGTCTCTTGGCGGCGGGTGTTCTGATTTTGCCCACTGCTCCCTCTTTTGCTACGCTGTTGGCTCGGTCTCACCACTGCCTCTTCCTCCGAACTGTGAAAGTCAGTGGCACGACCTTCATTCCATGTGGGGTCTAGGATCTCATCGTCCCCTGCATCGTTTTCCACCCAGTCTTGACCCCTGAACTCCTGTTCAGTCTGCACACTGCAGAAAGACGCAGCAGTTGGCACCTGTGTTTCGTCATCATCAGAGACGTGCTGAGGTGGTATTCTCATGTCCTCATCATCAGGAAAAATAAGTGGTTGTGCGTTAGTGCATTCTATCTCTTCCACCCCTGGGGAAGGGCTAGGTGGATGCCCTTGGGAAACCCTGGCAGCAGAGTCTTCAAACAGCATAAGAGACTGCTGCATAACTTGAGGCTCAGACAGTTTCCCTGATATGCATGGGGGTGATGTGACAGACCGATGGGCTTGGTTTTCATGCGCCATCTGTGCGCTTTCTGCAGAAGACTGGGTGGGAGATAATGTGAACATGCTGGATCCACTGTCGGCCACCCAATTGACTAATGCCTGCACCTGCTCAGGCCTTACCATCCTTAGAACGGCATTGGGCCCCACCAAATATCGCTGTAAATTCTGCTGGCTACTGGGACCTGAGGTAGTTGGTTCACTAGGACGTGTGGCTGTGGCAGAACGGCCACGTCCTCTCCCAGCACCAGAAGGTACACTAACACCACCACGACCATGTCCACGTCCGCGTCCCTTATTAGATGTTTTCCTCATTGTTCCCGTTCACAAAATTTTGAGAATGGCAAATTTGGGAATGCTTTTTCAACCCAGAACAAAAAGTCTGCTTTTACGGTCACTACAAATAACTTGACCAGCTAAAACTGTGCAGATTTGGTTGAATAGAGATGTGAGACCTGTTTTTTTTTGCGCTGTGTGACAGTTATAGGTTTAATCACAGAATGACACTTCTATCAGCACGCTAGCGTGTGTCTTAGGTTTTTCTGAATCACACTATCAATACCTTCAATGTAAGATTTTCTTTTTGGGATAGATTTCAAGTAGGCCTCAAATACCACAAACTAGTTATTTTCAGAATGGCAAATTTGGGAATGCTTTTTCAACCCAGAACAAAAAGTCTGCTTTTACGGTCACTACAAATAGCTTGACCAGCTAAAACTGTGCCGATTTGGTTGAATAGAGATGTGAGACCTGTTTTTTTATGCGCTGTGTGACAGTTATAGGTTTAATCACAGAATGACACTTCTATCAGCACGCTAGCGTGTTGTCTTAGGTTTTTCTGAATCACACTATCAATACCTTCAATGTAAGATTTTCTTTTTGGGATAGATTTCAAGTAGGCCTCAAATACCACAAACTAGTAATTTTGAGAATGGCAAATTTGGGAATGCTTTTTCAACCCAGAACAAAAAGTCTGCTTTTACGGTCACTACAAATAACTTGACCAGCTAAAACTGTGCAGATTTGGTTGAATAGAGATGTGAGACCTGTTTTTTTTTTGCGCTGTGTGACAGTTATAGGTTTAATCACAGAATGACACTTCTATCAGCACGCTAGCGTGTGTCTTAGGTTTTTCTGAATCACACTATCAATACCTTCAATGTAAGATTTTCTTTTTGGGATAGATTTCAAGTAGGCCTCAAATACCACAAACTAGTAATTTTGAGAATGGCAAATTTGGGAATGCTTTTTCAACCCAGAACAAAAAGTCTGCTTTTACGGTCACTACAAATAACTTGACCAGCTAAAACTGTGCAGATTTGGTTGAATAGAGATGTGAGACCTGTTTTTTTTTTGCGCTGTGTGACAGTTATAGGTTTAATCACAGAATGACACTTCTATCAGCACGCTAGCGTGTGTCTTAGGTTTTTCTGAATCACACTATCAATACCTTCAATGTAAGATTTTCTTTTTGGGATAGATTTCAAGTAGGCCTCAAATACCACAAACTAGTAATTTTGAGAATGGAAATTTGGGAATGCTTTTTCAACCCAGAACAAAAAGTCTGCTTTTACGGTCACTACAAATAACTTGACCAGCTAAAACTGTGCAGATTTGGTTGAATAGAGATGTGAGACCTGTTTTTTTTTTGCGCTGTGTGACAGTTATAGGTTTAATCACAGAATGACACTTCTATCAGCACGCTAGCGTGTGTCTTAGGTTTTTCTGAATCACACTATCAATACCTTCAATGTAAGATTTTCTTTTTGGGATAGATTTCAAGTAGGCCTCAAATACCACAAACTAGTAATTTTGAGAATGGCAAATTTGGGAATGCTTTTTCAACCCAGAACAAAAAGTCTGCTTTTACGGTCACTACAAATAACTTGACCAGCTAAAACTGTGAAGATTTGGTTGAATAGAGATGTGAGACCTGTTTTTTTTTTTGCGCTGTGTGACAGTTATAGGTTTAATCACAGAATGACACTTCTATCAGCACGCTAGCGTGTGTCTTAGGTTTTTCTGAATCACACTATCAATACCTTCAATGTAAGATTTTCTTTTTGGGATAGATTTCAAGTAGGCCTCAAATACCACAAACTAGTAATTTTGAGAATGGAAATTTGGGAATGCTTTTTCAACCCAGAACAAAAAGTCTGCTTTTACGGTCACTACAAATAACTTGACCAGCTAAAACTGTGCAGATTTGGTTGAATAGAGATGTGAGACCTGTTTTTTTTTTGCGCTGTGTGACAGTTATAGGTTTAATCACAGAATGACACTTCTATCAGCACGCTAGCGTGTGTCTTAGGTTTTTCTGAATCACACTATCAATACCTTCAATGTAAGATTTTCTTTTTGGGATAGATTTCAAGTAGGCCTCAAATACCACAAACTAGTTATTTTCAGAATGGCAAATTTGGGAATGCTTTTTCAACCCAGAACAAAAAGTCTGCTTTTACGGTCACTACAAATAACTTGACCAGCTAAAACTGTGCAGATTTGGTTGAATAGAAATGTCAGGTCTATTTTTTAGGCGCTGGGTGACAGGCTCAACTTGCCCCTGATGTAATATATGGCCAAAAAATAACCACACTGTTGATGGTTAAATGCACTTGGGTGACACAGGCTCAGCCTGCAGCTGATGTAGTATATGGCCAAAAAATAATCAGACTGTTGATGGTTAAATGCACTTGGGTGACACAGGCTCAGCCTGCAGCTGATGTAGGATATAGCACAAAATAACCACACTATCGATGGTTAAATACACTTGGTGATAGCCAAGTCACAAAATGGCCGCCGATCACCCCAGAAAAAAAGTGATCTAAAAACGCTCTGGGCAGTCTCAAAAAAGTGAGCAAGTCAATAATAGCACTTCAATGATCCACAGCTGCAGATCGATCACAGTAACGAGTCATCGGGTGTTATGTAGGACCCGATGACGCATGTTCGGCTCATTCTTAGTCCGGTAAAGCTGTGCTGAGGAAGGGACAGACAGTGTAGGGAGTGATTTAAGAATATTATTACAACCAAAACTTTTCAGATACCCAAAAGTCCAGTGTAACGTGTGCGCTTCAAAAAGTTATCTGTGACATACAGTGCACTTTTCTCATAGATGCTGCATACAGTGACATCCCCAGTGGTACCTCTCCTGTATAATGTTTCCTCATCCCAAAAACCTGTAACATTCCGTGTCATTTTTCATTAACCGCTGGTGACAGCATTGACATTGTCTGCGGTATATCTCCTGTGTGACGTTTCCACATCCCAAATACCTTTTTAAATTTGTTTGCGCATACACTTCCAAATCCTACACTACTGTACGTGTGGGAAACAAAGAGAGAGAATGCACCAAACAGATATACCACTGACTATACTGGGAAGTCATAAATGCAGGTATTAAAAGCTGAGACTTTCGCCAATATATTCCAGTCAGGAAAATATCGGAGCCCATCATGCACCACGTCACGGTCACTCAGCATGGCAGAGGGTCCTAACCGCTGCTCTAACTATGGTGTGAACAAGGTCTGGGGGTGATGGTTTTTGTCTTCAACACTCTTCTGCACCTGGTAACCTCCATCACATGGTCTGGTGTAGGTGTGGCTCACAGTCTGGCCTCATTCACATTTTACTACCACAGTATTCATGCTGGGCTTTTGTGTGGAAGCTTGGCTGTGAGCTGAATTATATCACCCCCAGACCTTGTTCAAACCATAGTTAGAGCAGCGGTTAGGACCCTCTGCCATGCTGAGTGACCGTGACGTGGTGCATGATGGGCTCCGATATTTTCCTGACTGGAATATATTGGCGAAAGTCTCAGCTTTTAATACCTGCATTTATGACTTCCCAGTATAGTCAGTGGTATATCTGTTTGGTGCATTCTCTCTCTTTGTTTCCCATGATTATTTGCTACATTCTGTGTAGTTTGCTCTTGTGGTGCATGTGGACCGCGCCGACATCCTCCATTGTATGCATATTTTGCTGGGGTTAGTCGATTACTGCGGTCCACATGCGGTCGGGCTGCTCCCCCAATGAAAGACACGCCACAGTGTTAGGGGCTGAGCAGCTCCTCCAGAATTGCCACTATATTTCTGTGTTTTTGTACTACTATACGTGTGACCGACTTTCAAATATATATAACATTTTATATGAAGAAGGCGAGCAGTAAGGGACAGGGCAGTGGCCGTGATGCTGATGGTGCACGCAGAGGCCGTGGCCCTGGGCGTGGTGAAACTGTGCCTGAACCCAGAGCACAAGAAAAACAATCATCCACAATACCTACCTTCATGTCCCAGTTTGCAGGGCGGCGCAGGACACCTCTCTTGAAGTCAGTCCACTGCGACCAGGTGGTTGGTTGGATTGCAACAGAAAATGCTTCCAGTCGGTTAAGCACCACCCTGTCTTCCACCAAGTCCAGTCTCAGTAGCCAAGAGTCTGCTCAACCCAATCCTCACCCTGATCCTTCTTCCTCCTACCATGGAGAGTCTCAGCAAACAAGAGATCCCACACTCGGATATTCCGAGGAGCTCTTTTCTGCACCATTCCTTGAGTTGGCCCTCTCGCCAAGCACGCTTGAAGAGGGACAGATCTTGTGCCCTGATTCCCAAACTCTTGAGCATCACAATAAGAGCATCACAATCACAAGAAGATGACGATGGGGAATGGCAATTACTGTTTCATGAGGTGGATGATGATGAGACACAGTTGCCAATAACTCAACGGCAATTACTGTCTCAAGAGGTTGAGGAAGAGGATGAGACACAATTGTCAATCACTGATGTAGTGGTTAGTTCAACAAGTTAGGAGGATGAGCAGAATGAGGAAGTGGAAGAGGAGGTGGTGGACGATGAAGTCACTGACCCAACCTGGGAAGTGGCAAGCCGAGCGAGGACAGCAGTAAAATGGGGGAGGGATTTGCTGCACCGCAACAGGCTGGAAGAGGCAGTGGGGTGGCAAAAGGAAGAAGGCGGGCCACGCCAAACAGGCCTGCAACTGTTCTGCTGAGCACCCCCTTGTGGCAATCTCCCTTGCCAAGGGGTAGGGTTTCAGCAGTCTGGCGCTTTTTTAAGGAAAGTGCGTACGACAAAAGAATTGTAATATGCAACCTGTGCTATACAAAAATGAGCATTCTTTAGAGGGTAAGCTCACCAGCAGGCCCTCACCTACAATCATTTACAGGGTCAGCTCACCAGCAGGCCCTCACCTACAATCCAGTCTCACTTTACAAGAGTCTGCTCAACACAATCCTCACCGCCGTGGGTCGTGTAACTAGTTATCACGGAGGAGTCTCATTCGTTATTGGAATTAACAAGACAAATAGCTGCACCAACTAATAATGTCCATGTACCACCACCCACAGAATCGAGAAAGAGCTTTAAATCTGTCAATCCTTTCCGTGTCCGGGCCTTGTGACGTTTCCCGTGTGGGGTCAAATTAAGCCATAGGCTCCACTGCTGGTGGTGCCCTTCCATCAATTCCTTTAAGTTTCAGCTTTTGCAACCATACTCCCCCCGGAACCCAAAGACTTTGGTTTCCCGGAAGCTGCTCGGCGGGTCATGGGAATAATGCAGTCGGCATCGTTTATGGTCGGAACTACGACGGTATCTGATCATCATTCGAACCTCCGACTTTCATTTTTGATTAATGAAAACATTCTTGACAAATGCTTTCGCTTTGGTTCGTCTTGCGCCAGTCCAAGAATTTCACCTCTAGCGGCGCAATACGGATGCCCCCGGCCGTCCCTCTTAATCATGGCCCCAGTTCCGAAAACCAACAAAATAGAACCAGAGTCCTATTCTATTCCATTATTCCTAGCTGAAGTATTCAGGCAACCTGGCCTGCTTTGAACACTCAAAATTTTTAAAATGGTCAGCTCAGCAGCAGGCCCTCATCCATAATGTTTTAGAGGGTCAGCTCAGCAGCAGGCCCTCGCATATAATTTTCTAGAGGGTCAGGTCACCTGCAGGCCCTCGCATATAATGTTTTAGAGGGTCAGCTCACCAGCAGGAGTTCACCTAATTATACCTAATAGGTAATTTGCGAGCATGCTGCCTTGCTTGGAAGTTGTAGCCGTAGCTGTTTCTCAGGCTCCCTCTCCGGAATCAAACCCTGATTCCCAGTTACCCATGGTCACCCTGGTTCACGCTGAAAATAATATCGAAAGTTGATAGGGCAGACATCCAAATGGATTGTCGCCGTTACTGGGACGTGCGATCGGGCCCGGGTTATCTAGAGTCACCATAGCTGCAACAGGCCCTTGCCCATAATGTTTTAGATGGTCATATCAGCAGGCCCTTGCTCCAAATGTTTTTGAGGGTCACCAGCAGGCCATCAATCATAAATTTTCAAGGATGTGTATGATGCCCTCCTTTATGTGTAACAAAGGGTGTATTGTAGTGCCGGTTCCTTGTAATTTTTGGCAGCCCTTCCACGAGCGCTATGGTGCTCGATCAACACTAATTATCGGTATAGCAGTGCTAAGTTGGAATGTACATTGATAGTCCTAATTGGTCTCTTTTATATATACAATATATTAAAAGTTATGTTTTAATTAATTTTTGCTTTCCGTGATAGTACTTTGATTTTTGCATGACCGACATATGTGATTATCTACTTAATTTTTTTGTATTTCATCAACTTTTCATTTCGCTCATCTCTAGTTATCAGTCATGGATTTGTATTTCAAAGCAGTTGTCTTATGTATTTCCAGTCCCTCATTAGAAGATGTTATGGATACATTACACATGGATGCTAAATACGGACAAACATGCATTCCAGATATAAACTCATCTTTTAGACTTGTTTGGAAAGGTTGTGCATTCAGTGCTATATTTCCGTGGCACATTTTGTCATTTAGCTTAATGACGCAATGCTTCCTGACTTTGTCCAATTTAACATCTTTATAAAATGCCCTTTTCACACTTATTGGTAAATCATAATCTCATTTTATGTCATAATATATCATATTTAACTACATTTACAAGTCTCTTGCATAGCATCAGCCTAAAATGCTTTCATAAAATTAAGCAATGAAAATAATAAATGGTTTGAAGAAGATATACTGATTAACGAGGGCTACTTGCAAGAAATCTCATTTCAAGGAACGAAGCAGCAATTTCAAGTAATAAAACCAGTTTCAGCTACTCGTTTTCTATGTATCATCACCATATACAGCATTATTACCAAAGAACTGGAGGAAATAAATGTACTTCCAGTTTTTGGGCACATTCCAAGGTTCCCAATATAAAATTTCTCTCTTGATGGCAGAAATATTAATCGTATAGAAAAACAAACACTGTGGAGTTCATAGAAATAACATTTAAATACCTACCAGCCCCTGTTTAATAAAATACTCTAGTAAAGTTATGTTTTCTTACATAAAGTTAAAAATTAAGCAATTAAATATTATGGCTTTTTCAGTTTTGCACTATTGATTTGGGAAAAGATATGAAGCTGCAGTAAAATGTCTATGCAGAACAATGGAAAACAATTTAATGTATATAATTTCAACATTAAACTAAATATTAATGATAGAGATGACATCAACCCTGCAAGTTCTTAATTTAACTGATTTGTAGATTATCCAAATTCTGATTTTGGAGTTTTACAGATACCTCTCAATAAAAAAAAAAAAATATGATTGAAAAGTTAGTTTATTACAGTAATTCAATTCAAAAAGTGATATGTATATGGATTCATTGCACACAGAGTGATCTATTTCAAGTGTTTATTTATTTTAATGTTGATGATTATGGATTATAGCTAATGAAAACCCAAAAGTTTGTATCTCCGAAAATTCGAATATTATTATTAGTCTTGAGCAAATCGAGCTTCGGACCATAGACTAGAAGCCGAGTTTGGTTCCAAGTTTTAAAGTGGTTTTCCACTTTAAAAATCAAATGCTGAAGTTATTCAATGAAGTTTTGTGCGACTTTGTGAGGCTGTACATTTTAATGCTGTAGGCAGACGAATTTCTGAAGTTTTCAGCGAAGCAACTTTGGATCTAGCGACTTCGAAGCCCGTGGAACCTGCATTTTTTATTTTTTTGTAAATTGGGTTTGATTGAACCAACCCTTTGTTCCTCAATGCTCCTTTCCCCTATATAGATTTGTTGCCGGACAATTACAAAGTTCACTTGTTGATTCATTTTTCCATCACATTATCCAATGCTCATATCCAGGGCTTACAACCACCCTGCAATCCAGCAGTGGTGGTCGTGCTTGCACACTATACGAAGAAGTGCCAGCCTATGCACACTCCCACATTCCCGCCCACCAGAGAGTTCAGATCATTTTTCTATAGTGTGCAAGCACAGCCACTACTGCTGGATTACAGCGTGGTCATAACCCCTGGATACAAGCAGTGTATAATGTGATGGAAAAATGAATAATCCAGCAAAGAAGGCAATATGAACAAGAACAATATGTTACAAAGTGTATTAACTATGTCTACACAATAAATGCCAGTTGCTGAAGTGAGACAACCCCTTTAAGTTCAGATTAAGCAGATATATAAATGAATTAGAGATCAGCAAACCTGTCCAGATTTGCTTTGGTTCTGAGTCATAGAATGTTTGGAAAAGTTTGGTTCAGACCCAAATCGATTGGGGCTAAAACTAATTGGCTCAAATTGACCTGGAAATTGGTATACATTGCCCTCTAGTCTCCTAGGGCTTACAATTGTTATGAAAACATATTTGTGCTGTTCATTTTTTATGAATTTTTGCCCCTCCCCCCCTCCCTAAACTCTTGAATGGAATGTCATCAAAAGTAAATTATCCCTGAGTGACTCTGATATACATAGCTATGTTTGATGGCATTAATAAACAACGTGTTTAGAAGTACTTCCCATTGTGGTATGTGTTATGCTTTTTCATCTTCCAAAAATGTTCCTTTATCAGTGACAGACGGTGTTTAAACACACACTGTGTTCTGGGAAAAAGAAATGTGAATTGCTGGTGGACCAAGCTTCCAAAAATTATGCCATGATAGGATCATAATGCCTGCTCTTACAACACATAGAAAAAATGGTTTGTTGTGAACCAGTTTCCATTTTAATTAGTAGCAACAGCAGTACAGTGTGGATGTGCAAAGGGTAGGGAATTAGAGGCATATTTAAAAAAAAAAACTGTTCTTAATCATGACTTGTGGGATTTATCTCCATAGCTGGGTTTATAGAGGAAATTTCTGTTTAGGTCCCCTCCCCTAAATGGGGGGGGGGGTGGAAAGAAAGGAGGATCATGTTTGATCACTCATTCAGCTAATGGGATTCAGTTGACAGCATAAAAAAGCATACAAAAAAACATACAAAAGTTATCAAATAAAACCATGGTCATCATGTGGTTAAAATAGAGAACATATGCTATAAAGACTATGCAGATAAGTCAGCAAAAAGAGACTTTCAGTTTTGACAAGTTTATCCAGTAGATTCGAAGATCTCCTATACAACATAAGAGGAGGGGCCTGTAATTCTTTCACAGAATGTAAATTACTGCGCAGAATAGGCCAATGCTTCTTGATGACCGCAGCTATTTGACCGCTGCACCCCGTGAATGCATGTCTCAGCCTCCCTTTTGGTTACTGGATTAACCGTTTCCACCTTATCTAAGTGTAATTGGATCAACTGTCTGGGGTATCCCCTACGTATAAATTTGCTAGCCATACCTTGCAATCTCTTTGCGTTGCAGGATCTTTCGCGATCCGCTGTACGCGTAGAAGTTGACTTCTTGGAAGGGACTTAACCATTGCCCGTGGATGACAGCTATCAAAGTGTAGCATAGTGTTACAATCTGTCGGTTTGATGAACAGGTCCGTAATAAGGGATCCCCCTTGTATCTTAACCATAGTGTCAATAAACTGAACTTGCTGAGTAGAGTGGATGAGAGTAAACCTGATTTCAGGATCCATGGTATTGAGGAAGCATGGAAGTCCAACAACTCATCCTCACTGCCATCCCAGACGACAAACACATTGTCTATGTATCTCCACCACCCAAGCACATGGCCATAGTGGTGGGGCACATAGACGTGGTCCGTCTCCAGGCACGACATGAAGATGTTGGTGTAGGTAGGCACCATGTTTGACCCCATTGCAATTCCTCGCAATTGGAGATAGTAGCCATCTTGGAACGCAAAATAGTTGTATCACAACACAATGTTAAGTAATTCAATAATTAAACCCTTACATTCCGTTGTATACTGAGTGTGGATTAGACATTTTCGAATAGCCTCCACACCCCTATCATGGTCGATAGAAGTGTAGAGGCTAGTCACATCAAAGGATGCCAGAATCGTGGTGGATGTCACTGTGACACCAGAGATCTTATCCAAAAAATCACTAGTGTCACGTATATATGAACGAGCGGACACAGCAAAGCTACGTAAAAGTTTGTCAAGAAAAATGGCTATCTTGGAAAACACAGACTCCCTACCTGAAACAATAGGTCTTCCCAGGAGGGTTGTCTAGCGTCTTGTGTATTTTTGGTAGTATGTATATCAGTGGAGTCTTGGGATGTGTCACCAGTAGGTAAGTATACAGAGAGTCATCAATGATACCAGCAGCCTTAGCCCTCATCAGTGTGTTAGTAATCACTTTAAGTACATCAAACTTAGGATCATGTTGTAACCGTTTATATACTGCACCATCATGTAGCTGCCACATACCAATGAGTGTCCATGACAACAACGGCTCCTCCCTTATCAGCGGGTTTGATAATAAGGGAGCCGTTGTCACATAGTTCCTCCATTGCCTGCAAATCAGCTGTAGTCATATTGGGATGCAACAGGCCACCAGTAGCTGCTGCACTTTTCAATACCTCAATATCATGATTGACCGCATTAATAAATGTGTCTATAGCAGGACAATTCAGTATAGGTGTGAAGTCACTCTTGTTGCGGAGGCCAACTGCAGCAAGACTGAGTTCACTATTTCTCATGTCTGTCTGTCTATTGTAATTATGACCAGCTGCATCTGCAAACCATACTTTTAATTTAATGTTGCGATAAAAACGATGTAATTCCAATTCTAGTTTGAACCAGTCAATATCATCCGCCGGACAATATGATAGGCCCTTGGTTAGCAAATCTAGCTGTGATTTGGTAAGTATACAGGAGGAGATATTTACCACATTAGGTTTTTCTTTCTCACAGTCCGGCTCTTCTGAGGGAACCTCTGTTCTTGTGTTTGGACTTTGGATTTTTCTCCATCTGTGTTGCCTTTTTCCCCCTCGTCTGGTCCTTTTGGTTCGGTGACCGCCTCTAAAAAAGGCAAGTTCTGTGGTGATACTCAGTCGATGTTTTGAAATTATCTTGAGGTGTACGTCTTTGACTTTTCTGTGTTTGCCACGTATAGACATTACCCCTCCTGTAGTCCTCCTTATCTCTCTGCCATTTGCGTCTCTTGGTCGATTCTTGCTCCTTGACAAATTTCTGAAGATAAACAGAATGGTTTGACACATATGTATCATAATCCTGTGTAGTAAGTGTCGATTGCAACTCATTGGTAGTTACTGCATGCCATTTTTGAGAAATGCCCAGTTCATGTTAAGATATTCAAGATTCAATAAAATCACATCAAGTGCATATTTATTGGAGATCTGTGTAAACCTCTGTGTGAACACAGTATCAGAAAATAAATTTGGCTTGAGCTGGGAGCGCATGCCCCTGGGTATCCTATGTGCTTTGTAGTATTCTGCTAATGTCGTCAGATGTAACTCCATTGAGGCAATACGTTTGCTGTGTGCCTCAAAACGTTTATTTAATTCAATCACAGACGGGGTAGACAAAAAGGAGTTGTCGCTCACCAGACTCTGAAAAATACGCTCCTCATCCTGCTTGGTATATGAAAAGACATTGGGAGGGTCCAACTCGGTGGACATGTCATAAAAAGTATTCAGTGCTAAGCTGTAGCGTCCTAGAACATACAAAAACCAGATAGTAACAGCAGCACAGTGTACAAAAAGTAGTTAGAGTGCAAAATCCTTTGAAAAGGTGGACAACCTTTCCTCCAGTATAGAGTATCCAAAGAATAGGCAGCACTCCAAATGTGATAAAAGGTGATGACTAGAGTTGAGCGGACACCTGGATGTTCGGGTTCGACGGGTTCAGCCAAACTTCGGAAAAAAGTCATGTAAAAAGGCTGTAAAAATGTCATGGAAAGGGCTAGAGGGCTGCAAATTACATCAAAATGTGGTTAGGAGCATGGCACGTGCTCTGCAAACAAATGTGGATAGGGAAATTACTTTAAAAAACATAAAATAGGTAAAAATATAAAATAATAATCTTGATCTAGGAGGACCAGGTCCATATGGAGTAGGAGGTTGAGGAGGCGGTGGATGTGGCGGTGGCGGTGGAAGCGGCGGTGGAGGAGGAGGTAGCCTACACTGGTTTTTGGTTTAAAATTTTATTTTTAAAATTTGGGTACACCCCAAAACATTGGGAAATATAACCTGTGATAACCCCCTCCAGTCATGCTAAACACACGTTCAGACAATGCACTGGCTGCAGGGCAGGCCAGCACTTCCAAGGGGTAAAGGGCAAGCTCAGGCCATGTGCCCAATTTGGAGACCCAGAAGTTGCAGGGGCTGACCCCTGTCAGTCAGTTCGTGTAGGCATGTGCACACTTACTGCCCCACCATGTCGCACGTCCCCGTGATGTTCACGATCCAATTTTATATCTGCTCTATCAACTTTCGATGTTCTTTTATGCACCTACCATGGTGATTACGGGTGGCGGGGAATCAGGGTTCCACGCCGGAGAGGGAGCGTGAGAAAAAGAGACCAAATTTAAGGGAGAATCAATTTTTTCTAATTTTAAATTAGAGTTAAAATATGGAAGAAATGATTAAAGCATAAAAGTGTGACAACTTTTCAAAGTTTAAGCATTGAATGTAAGGATGTGGTGCGCATTAATTACTGAATAATTTATTAAATTTTATTCCCTGTCACCTATGCATACCAGGTGTTTATTCACGTCTAAAATTGTATAATGTCAACCCAAGAATGTAACAGAAAAATTATTGAAATTAATTAAGCTGTCAACTAGGTAGAGAAGGGGTATATTACACCCAAAAATTTGTTAATTTTACCATAAAATGTAACTGACAATTTTTTTTTTTTTTTTTTACCGGTCTACTAGGTATAGCAGTGGTACTATACACCCAAAAATTGGTGAATATCACCCGAAATTGTAAATGACAAAGTAGTGAAATGATGTAAAATAAAACACGTACAAAAAAAATTATGTATTTATGAGGTGGAGTTCCATATGGAGTAGGAGTTTGAGGAGGCGGTGGACTTAGCGGAGTAGGTGGAAGCGGCGGTGGAGGAGGATGAGATAGCCAACACAGGTTTTTGGTTTTAATTTAATTTAGTAAAATTAAGGTACACTCCAAAAGAGTGTGAAATATCCAAAAAACAAACATGAGCAATTGCGCTGCAGTATAACAATGGCTGCTTAGTGCCGGTATACATGCCTATTCTGCACAAGGTACGGACAAGTCCTGAGGGATCCATGCCTGGTTCATTTTAATGAACGTGAGCTTGTCCACATTGGCTGTGGACAGGCGGCTGCGCTTGTCTGTGATGATGCCCCCTGCCGTGCTAAACACACGTTCAGATAATACATTGGCTGCAGGGCAGGCCAGCACCTCCAAGGCGTAAAGGGCAAGCTCAGGCCATGTGCCCAATTTGGAGACCCAGAAGTTGAAGGGGGCAGACCCGTCATCCAGTATGTGTAGGCGTGTGCACACATACTGCTCCACCATGTTGGTGAAATGCTGCCTCCTGTTAAGACGTTCCATATTAGCTGGTGGTGCTGGTTGTTGTGTCGTGCTGACAAAGCTTTTCCACATTTTGACCATGCTAACCCTGCCTTCTGAGGTGCTGGCGGTGCCCCAGCTGCGTTGGCGACCTCTTGCTCATCCTCTGCCTTCGCCTTGTGCTTCCACTGTGCCCCCACTGTCAGGTGGGAATGCCACCAGCAGCGCGTCTACCAGCGTGAGCTTGTACTCGCGCATCTTACGATCACGCTCCAGTGACGGAATTAAGGATGGTACGTTTTCCTTGTAACAGGGATCCAGCAGCGTGGCCACCCAGTAATCAGCACAAGTTAGAATGTGGGCAACTCGGCGGTCATTGCGGAGACACTGCAGCATGTAATCGCTCATGTGTGCCAGGCTGCCCAGAGGCAACGAAAAGCTGTCCTCTGTGGGAGGTGTATCGTCTGTGTCCTCTGTATCCCCCCATCCATGCACCAGTGATGGCCATGAGCTGGTCTGGGTGCCACCCTGCTGTGAACATGGTTCCTCCTCCTCCATCTCCTCCTCTTCCTCATCCTCCACCTCCTCATCCTCCAGAACTGTGCCCTGGCTGGACAATTGTGTACCTTGGGTTTGTGGGTGCAGGAACCCACCCTCGGAGCCACTTTGGAATGATTGGCCGGATACCCTACAAAATGATCCCTCTTCCTCCTCCTCCTCCTGTGCCACAACCTCTTCCATCATCGCCAGGAGCATTTTTTCAAGGAGGCATAGAAGTGGGATAGTAACGCTGAGAATGGCGTTATCGGCACTGGCCATGTTGGTGGAGTACTCGAAACAGCGCAACAAGGAACACGGGTCTCGCATGGAGGCCCAGTCATTGGTGGTAAAGTGGTGCTGTTCCGCCGAGCGACTCACCCATGTGTGCTGCAGCTGAAACTCCACTATCGCCTGCTGCTGCTCGCACAGTCTGGCCAGCATGTGCAAGGTGGAGTTCAACTTGTGGGCACGTCGCATATGAGGCGGTGAGCGGGAAGGCCGAAGTTACGCTGCAGCGCTGATAGGCGAGCAGCAGCAGGGTGAGAACGCTGAAAGCGCGCACAGACGGCCTGCACTTTATGCAGCAGCTCTGACATGTCAGGGTAATTTTTAAGGAATGCACCTTTAAGGAATGCACCACCAAATTCAGCACATGCGCCAGGCAAGGGATGTGCGTCAAACTGGCTAGTCCCAGAGCTGCTACGAGATTTCGCCCAATATCGCACACCACCAGGCCGGGTTTGAGGCTGACTGGCACAAACCACTCATCGGTCTGTTGTTCAAGGCCCGTCCACAGCTCCTGCGCGGTGTGGGGTTTGTCCCCCAAACAGATAAGTTTTAAAACTGCCTGCTGTCGTTTACCCCTGGCTGTGCTGAAGCTGGTGGTGAAGGTGTTACGCTGACCGGATGAGGAGCTGGTAAAGGATGAGGAAGCAGAGTAGGAGGAGGAAGCAACAGGAGGAAAACTGAAGCGCCCTGCAATCCTCAGTGGTGGAAAAACATGCGCCAAACTGCTATCCTCCTCAGGCCCAGCCGCCACGGCATTTACCCAGTGTGTTGTTATGGAGATATAACGGCCCTGACCGTGCTTACTGGACCACGTATCCGTAGTCAGGTGCACCTTGCCACAGATGACGTTGCGCAGTGCACACCTGATTTTGTCCCTACTTGGTTGTGAAGGGAAGGGATGGCTCGCCTTGAAAAGTAGTGGCGGCTGGGCACGACGTACTATGGGACAACCATCGCCATAAGGCCTTTAAAACTATCCGTCTCCACCAGACGGAATGACAGCATTTCAAAGGCATGTAATTTAGAAATGCTGGCATTCAGGCCTAGGGATCGCGGGTGGGTAGGGGGGTACTTCCTCTTCCTCTCCAGCGTTTGGGATATGGAGAGCTGAACGCTTCCGTGGGACATTGTGGAGATGCTTGGTGACCCAGGTGTTGGTGTTGCTGGCAGATCCTCCTTTTGTGGGGTGCCAGGTGGTACTGTCACTCCAGAGGTGGATGAAGAGGCCGCGACTGCAGCAGAAGAGGAAGCAGGAGGAGCCAGAGACCTTTCTTGGTTTTTGAGGTGTCTACTCCACTGCAGCTCGTGCTTTGCACTTAAATGCCTGGTCATGCAGGTTGTGCTCAGGTTGAGAACGTTTATGCCTCGCTTCAGGCTCTGATTGCACAGCGTGCAAACCACTCGTGTCTTGTCGTCAGCACATTGTCTGAAGAACTGCCATGCCAGGGAACTCCTTGGACCTGGCTTTGGTGTGCTCGGTCCCTTGCTGAGGTGGGCAGTAGGAGGTGTACTGTCTAGAGGACAGCCGCTCCGCTTTTGCACCCTGCTCCCTCTTCTGCTGTGCAGGTGGCTCTGTGCGACCACCGCCTCTTCCTCCGAACTACATGGGTCACTCGCATGACCTTGATTCCATGTGGGGTCGAGGACCTCATCGTCCTCCACATTATCTTCCACCCAGTCTTCACCCCTGACTTCCTTGTCGGTCTGCACACTTTCGAAAGCCCCAGCAGTTGGCACCTGTGTTTCGTCATCATCCAAGACGTGCTGCGATGGTCCTCCCATGTACTCATCTTGAAAAATAAGTGGTTGGGCATCGGTGCACTCAATCTCTTCTGGGGCAGGGCTAGGTGGATGACCCTGGGAAACCCTGCTAACAGCAGAAAGCAGAAGAGACTGCTGCATGACTTGGGGCTCAGACTGCTTGGCTGATTTGCAAGGGGGTGAGGTGAAAGACTGATGGACATCGGCTGCAGGTGCCAACTGTGGTCTTTCAGCAGGAGACTGGGTGGGAGACAATGTGAAGGAACTGGATCCACTGTCAGCAACCCAATCTACTATCGCCTGTACTTGTTCAGGCCTCACCATTCGTAGAGCAGCATTAGGCCCGATTAAATACAGCTGCAGGTTTAGTCGCCTACTCGCACCTGAGGAAGGGGTTTCATTTGTGCGTGTAGCTGGCACAGATCAACCATGTCCTCTCCCTGCAACAGGAGCTCCACCAGCAGCACCACGACCTGGGCCACGTCCCTTATTTGACGCTCTTCTCATATTTTTCAAATTTAGGATCTTGCCCTAAATGGGTGTTAAATTAATAGTATAATAGAACGACAGTATGTAAAGGGTGTATCTCACACGGTCTGAACCAGTGTAGGCCTGAATTAAATATTTCTTTGCCCAAAATGGCTGTATTTTAAATGTCTGTATTTCAAATCCCTATTTCAAACCCCTGTATGTAGAGGGGTTATCTAACACAGTCTGAACCAGTGTAGGCCTGAAGTAAATATATCTTTGCACAAAATGGCTGTATTTCAAATGGCTGTATTTGAAATGTTTGATTCAAACCCCTATATGTAGAGGGGGTATTTCACACAGTGTGAACCAGTATAAGCCTGAAGTAAATATATCTTTGCACAAAATGGCTGTATTTCAAATGGCTGTATTTCAAATGCCTGATTCAAAACCCTGTATGTAGAGGGGGTATCTCACACGGTCTGAACCAGTGTAGGCCTGAAGTAAATATATCTTTGCACAAAATGGCTGTATTTCAAATGGCTATATTTCAAATCCCTGATTCAAACCCCTATATGTAGAGGGGGTATTTCACACAGTGTGAACCAGTATAAGCCTGAAGTAAATATATCTTTGCACAAAATGGCTGTATTTCAAATGGCTGTATTTCAAATGCCTGATTCAAAACCCTGTATGTAGAGGGGGTATCTCACACGGTCTGAACCACTGTAGGCCTGAAGTAAATATATCTTTGCACAAAATGGCTGTATTTAAAATGACTGTATTTCAAATCCCTAAATCAAATCCCTATATGTAGAGTGAGTATTTCAAACGGTCTGAACCACTGTAGGCCTCTAGTAAATATATCTTTGCACAAAATGGCTGTATTTAAAATGGCTGTATTTCAAATCCCTGATTCAAACCCCTGTATGTAGAGGGGGTATCTCACACGGTCTGAACCAGTTTAGGCCTGAAGTAAATATATCTTTGCACAAAATGGCTGTATTTCAAATGGCTGTATTTCAAATGCCTGATTCAAACCCCTGTATGTAGGTTTTTTTTTTCACACGGTCTGAACCACTGTAGGCATGAAGTAAATATATCTTTGCACAAAATGGCTGTATTTCAAATGGCTGTATTTTAAATCCCTAAATCAAACCCCTGTATGTAGAGGGAGTATATCACACGGTCTGAACCACTGTAGGCCTGAAGTAAATATATCTTTGCACAAAATGCCTGTATTTCAAATGGCTGTATTTCAAATGCCTGATTCAAACCCCTGTATGTAGAGGGAGTATCTCACATGGTCTGAACCACTGTAGGCCTGAAATAAATATATCTTTGCACAAAATGGCTGTATTTCAAATCCCTGAATCAAACCCCTGTATGTAGAGGGAGTATCTCACACGGTCTGAACCACTGTAGGCCTGAAGTAAATATTATGTAGGTTTAGTGTAGGACCCGCCTGACCTGAGACCACCTTGGCACTTGGTAGGTGGGCTCAGATGTGTTTTTATCAAAATATATTGGCTAAGTGTCTCAGATATTATCATTTCAGAGTGAGGACTTTGTCCATATATAATGCTTGCATCTACTTTACTAAGTGCAATATGATCTTATTTCTGTGATTTTTTTCATTAATATGGCCATTGACATCTGCAGATTTGTATATCATACCGTGTAGGATATTTTTTCTGTGATTTTTTTTGTAAATATATCTTTGCACAAAATGGCTGTATTTTAAATGGCTGTATTTCAAATCCCTTATTTAAACCCCTGTATGTAGAGGGGGTATTTCACACGGTCTGAACCACTGTAGGCCTGAAGTAAATATATCTTTCCCCAAAATGGCTGTATTTTAAATGGCTGTATTTCTAATGCCTGATTCAAACCCCTGTATGTAGGGGGTATCTCACACGGTCTGAACCAGTGTAGGCCTGAAT
Source organism: Bufo bufo (assembly GCF_905171765.1). Lineage (NCBI taxonomy): Eukaryota > Metazoa > Chordata > Amphibia > Anura > Bufonidae > Bufo > Bufo bufo. The sequence goes on along the minus strand of NC_053395.1, from coordinate 79,925,827 downwards.
ACAATATTGGTGCACCAAATGGCGGTATTTAAAATCTCTGAATGTAACCCAAATGTATTAAGGGTGTATCTCACAATGACATCTGCATCAAAGGCTGCCAACTAAATTTTTTCTGACCAAACGAGTGTTTGTTTAACAACTGAATTTGACAGCAGTATATAAGCCTGTAATTTCACACGTGCTGATGCTGCAAGGCCTGAAAATAGTGTTTTTTGGCAAAAAAGTGTTTTTTTAAAACCCCAGAAAATGATGGGTGTATTTCTAGCTTAAATTGCACACTGACTAATACAGATGTTGTAGATTGCCAAAAAAGTATTTTTTTTGCTAACAGAATATGAAAGCTGTATTTATTAAACTTGAAGTTAACACTTGCAGATCTGGAAAATACAGTTTTTTGAAAAAAATAGTGTTTTTTTAAAACCCCAGAAAATGATGGGTGTATTTCTACCTTAAATTGCACACTGACTAATAGAGATGTTGTAAATTGCCAAAAAAAGTCTTTTTTTGCTAACAGAATATGAAAGCTGTATATATTAAACTTGATTTTAACACTTGCAGATCTGGAAAATATAGTTTTTTGAAAAAAATTTTGTTTTTTTAAAGCCCCAGAAAATGATGGGTGTATTTCTACCCTAAATTGCACACTGACTAAGGCCTCCTGCACACGACCGTTGTGTGCACCCGTGGCCGTTGTGCCGTTTTCCGTTTTTTTTCGCGGACCCATTGACTTTCAATGGGTCCGTGGAAAAATCTGAAAATGCACCGTTTTGCAGCCGCATCCGTGATCCGTGTTTCCTGGCCGTGAAAAAAATATGACCTGTCCTATTTTTTTCACGGCCAACGGTTCGCGGACCCATTCAAGTCAATGGGTCCGTGAAAAATCACGGATGCACACAAGATTGGCATCCGTGTCCGTGATCCGTGGCCGTAGGTTAGTTTTTATACAGACGGATCCGAAGATCCGTCTGCATAAAAGCTTTTTCAAAGCTGAGTTTTCACTTCGTGAAAACTCAGAACCGACAGTATATTCTAACACAGAAGCGTTCCCATGGTGATGGGGACGCTTCTAGTTAGAATACACTACAAACTGTGTACAAGACTGCCCCCTGCTGCCTGGCAGCACCCGATCTCTTACAGGGGGCCGTGATCAGCACAATTAACCCCTTCAGGTGCGGCACCTGAAGGGGTTAATTGTGCTGATCACGGCCCCCTGTAAGAGATCAGGGCTGCCAGGCAGCAGGGGGCAGACCCTCCCCCCCCTCCCCAGTTTGAATATCATTGGTGGCCAGTGCGGCCCCCCCCCCCCTCCCTCTATTGTAATAATTCGTTGGTGGCACAGTGTGCGCCCCCCCCCCCTCCCTCCCGCTATTGTAATAATTCGTTGGTGGCACAGTGTGCGCCCCCCCTCCCTCTATAGCATTAACAACATTGGGGGCCAGTGTGCGGCCTCCCATCTCCCCCCCCCCCCCCCCCATCATTGGTGGCAGCGGAGTTCCGATCGGAGTCCCAGTTTAATCGCTGGGGCTCCGATCGGTAACCATGGCAACCGGGACGCTACTACAGTCCTGGTTGCCATGGTTACTTAGCAATAGTACAATAGTAGAAGGTTCATACTTACCTGCTCCAGGCTGCTGCTGCGATGTTCGTGTCCGGCCGGGAGCTCCACCTACTGGTAAGTGACAGGTCTGTGCGGCGCATTGCTAAATGAACTGTCACTTACTAGTAGGAGGAGCTCCCGGCCGGACACGAACCTCGCAGCTCCCAGGTAAGTATGAATCTTTACTATTGTACTATTGCTAGTAACCCGCTGCCACCAATGATCGGGGGGGGGGGGGGGGGGGGAAGATGGGAGGCCGCACACTAGCCACCAATGTTGTTAATGCTATAGAGGGAGGGGGGGCCAATGGGGGGCGCACACTGTGCCACCAACGAATTATTACAATAGAGGGAGGAGGGGGGGGGGGGGGGCCGCACTGGCCACCAATGATATTCAAACTGGGGGGGGGGGGGTCTGCCCCCTGCTGCCTGGCAGCCCTGATCTCTTACAGGGGGATATGATAGTACAATTAACCCCTTCAGGTGCGGCACCTAAGGAGTTAATTGTGCTGATCACGGCCCCCTGTAAGAGATCGGATGCTGCTAGGCAGCAGGGGGCAGTCATGTACACAGTTTGTAGTATATTCTAACTAGAAGCGTCCCCATCACCATGGGAACGCCTCTGTGTTAGAATATACTGTCGGAAATGAGGTTTCACGATCTCACTCATATCCGACAGTATATTCTAACATAGAGGCGTTCCCATGGTGATGGGGACGCTTCAAGTTAAAATATACCATCGGATTGGAGAAAACTCCGATCTGATGGTATAAAAGGGACTCCAGACTTTACATTGAAAGTCAATGGGGACGGATCCGTTTGAAATGGCACCATATTGTGTCAACGTCAAACGGATCCGTCCCCATTGACTTGCATTGTAATTCAGGACGGATCCGTTTGGCTCCGCACGGCCAGGCGGACACCAAAACGACTTTTTTTTCATGTCCGTGGATCCTCCAAAAATCAAGGAAGACCCACGGACGAAAAAAACGGTCACGGATCACGGGAAAACGGAACCCCGTTTTGCGGACCGCAAAAAAATACGGTCGTGTGCATGAGGCCTAATACAGATGTTGTAGATTGCCAAAAAAGTCATTTTTTGCTAACAGAATATGAAAGCTGTATATATTAAACTTGAATTTAACACTTGCAGATCTGGAAAATACAGTTTTTTGAAAAAAAAAATAGTGTGTTTTTCAAACCCCAGAAAATGATGGGTGTATTTCTACCTTAAATTGCACACTGACTAATACAGATGTTGTAGATTGCCAAAAAAGTCTTTTTTTGCTAACAGAATATGAAAGCTGTATATATTAAACTTGAATTTAACACTTGCAGATCTGGAAAATACTGTTTTGTGAAAAAAATAGTGTTTTTTTAAAACCCCAGAAAATGATGGGTGTATTTCTACCTTAAATTGCACACTGACTAATACAGATGTTGTAGATTGCCAAAAAATATTTTTTTGCTAACAGAATATGAAAGCTGTATATATTAAACTTGAATTTAACACTTGCAGATCTGGAAAATACTGTTTTTTGAAAAAAATAGTGTTTTTTTAAAACCCCAGAAAATGATGGGTGTATTTCTACCTTAAATTGCACACTGACTAATACAGATGTTGTAGATTGCCAAATAAGTATTTTTTTGCTAACAGAATATGAAAGCTGTATATATTAAACTTGAATTTAACACTTGCAGATATGAAAAATACTGTTTTTTGAAAAAAATTTAGTTTTTTTAAAACCCCAGAAAATGATGGGTGTATTTCTACCTTAAATTGCACACTGACTAATACAGATGTCGTAGATTGACAAAAAAGTCTTTTTTTTTGCTAACAGAATATGAAAACTGTATATATTAAACTTGAATTTAACACTTGCAGATCTGGAAAATACTGTTTTTTGAAAAAAAATAGTGTTTTTTTAAAACCCCAGAAAATGATGGGTGTATTTCTACCTTAAATTGCACACTGACTAATACAGATGTTGTAGATTGCCAAAAAAGTATTTTTTTGCTAACAGAATATGAAAGCTGTATATATTAAACTTGAATTTAACACTTGCAGATCTGGAAAATACAGTTTTTTAAAAAAAAACAATAGTCTGTTTTTCAAACCCCAGAAAATGATGGATGTATTTCTATGTTAAATTGCACACTGACTAATATAGATGTTGTAGTTTGCCCCCAAAAAATGGTGATTTGCAATGTCCCAAAAGCTCAGATGCAGTGCTGGTGCACTGAGCATGCATAAAATGGCCGCCGCCACCCACCTAACTAACAGAAATATAAAAGTTATTTTTTTTTTGGTCAATGGCCTCAGGGCAGGATAGAACGATTGTGTCCTGCCCCCACACAACTATTTCTAGGTAGATCGCTGAGTTAAATTCTCTCCTATTCTCTCCCTGAAATCACAAGTCTAGCAGCATCCTCTCCCTACACTTGTAACAGCAGAGTGACGTACAGCGTGACTCAAGCTTATATAGAGCCTGGGTCACATGCTGCTCTGGCCAATCACAGCCATGCCATTAGTAGGCATTGCTGTGATGGCCTCTTGGGGCAAGTAGTATGACGCTTGTTGATTGGCTGCTGTGCAGCCTTTCAAAAAGCGCCAAGAAGGCGCCGAACACCGAACCGGAACCCAAACTTTTACGGAAATGTTCGGGTTCGGCCTTGGGGTCCAAAAATCCTAAATTTTGTCACGAACCCGAACTTTGCAGTTCGGGTTCGTTCAACCCTAGTGATGACCCGTTTATTCCCAGGCAACATTTCAGCCCACACACTGGGGCCTTTGTCAAGCAATTACAATAGTGCCTCACATGTTTTTCTATCTCTTTTTAGATGGGTACACTTTGTCATATCCATTTAGCGTGCCTGAGGAGGTTCTTGGTCTCCGGATGGTGTGGCTGTTTCAAATCGTCACTCTGGACTGATTGTGCATCAGTGGATTTGTGTCGCGACCATGGTCATGGTGATGTGATGAAGATGTGTCTGTTGTATGTTTCTTATTGCAGCTTATGGTCCTGGGTTCCTGTGTGAGGTGTGTTGTGTGCTGTGTTTGTTTCTGTGTTAGGACAGCAGCACTTGTGCATGGGTTCCAGGCTTTGTGTCTGTGGCAGGTGGGTGTTGTGCTTATGGCATTTACCTGCCACTGCCATGAGTTGTATATGTTCCCCTTTATTGTAGCCTGGCCTGTGAGACTCCTGTTCCTCCGTGTCTAGGAGGAACGGGTCGTCTTACCCTGCTCCTAGCTTTAGGGAACGGCAGAGGGTTACTAGGGATCCGACGTTCCGGTGCATGAGCCCTCCTACCTTCAAGGTCGGCTCATGCAGCTAGGAGTCAGGGTCAGATTAGGGATGCATTAGGAGGTGACCTGCTCCCTAATTCTGTGCTCCTGGCCAAGCAGCGACCACCATCTTCCGTTATCGCACGGCTGAGGGTTTTCCCCATCCTCAGCCGTGACAGTATGACCACAAAGGCTCCTCACGTGGCGTTCCCTCGAAATAGGGTGAAGCATGCATCGCCATATGCTTATGGGGTGCATGCGCGTTCTCCGGAGGGAGATCGTTGTGGGGGTATCGCCGCCGACGGCGCGGTGAGTGGCTTTTCCCCGCCATTCCTTCACCGTGTTCTGTTTTGGGTTCCTCTTATTTTTATTCCCTCACCGTGGTGTTTTTTGGGGTGAGGTTGCACGCCTTCGAAAGAATGTGCAGCATGTATGGCCTGCCGTTTTCGGCATACATGCGCGTTCTCCGGAGGGAGAGCGTTATGGGGTTCACCGCTTACGGCGCAGTTGGTGGCTTATTCCCCGCCACCTTGCTAACCGTGTCCGTGTTGGTGACCCCTCGTCCCTCTCAGGGTTCCTTGCTCTGGTCGTCTGCTGGCAGCATTCCGTTGGTGTTCCGGCGGTGTGCTGGTTTGGAGTGGCTGTTGGCAGCGACCTGGAGTAGGAACGTTTTCCTGAGTTGGACGCGGTGTCCAGTGTCCCTCCTCCAGACTGCTTTGGTGGCTGGCTGCCTGAGACCTAAGTGACGGTCCAGGTAGGTTGGCGGCAGTTCTGGAGGGAGATACGGGTACCTGTCTGGCAGTGCCTACAGTTGCTCTTTTCTCCAGTCTGCTTTGGTGGCTGACTACCTGGGACCGTTGTGTCGGTCCAGGTTTGTTGGCGGCACTTCTGGAGGGAGACACTGGTGGTTTTCAGGCATTGCCCCTTCCCCATCCCTGTTCTTAGTTCCTCACTATTTTTCTTTTTTTTTGGTGAGGGGGGCTTTGAGGGGTGGGAGTGTCACGACCATGGTCGTGGTCGTGACTCAGGATCCGCATGCAGTTGCCTGCGGTTTGGTTTTATTGTCAACCACATGGTGAGGGCTGCTGGTATGTTGCCTCATGTGTGGTTGCCGCTGGTAACATGGTTGTACTTTGCAGTATAGCAGCCTGAGCTGTTGCTGGGCAGCTTGCTGTCAAGTGCATGCGGTAACTCCTGGTTGTGTGTGTGTATGTTATGCACTTTGTATGTCTGGTGTGCACGAGGTTTATGTAGGTGTGCACTGTGACACTTCCCTTCACTGTGGCTGCCCATGGCAACGTTTGGTATGGTGTACATGTGGTGGCAGTGTCCCGGCCTTCAGGCTGACTCCCAGGACATGGTTGCCACGCATGTCGTTGCCTGCGGTAACAGCTGCAGTGTGATGTTCATTTGGACACGTTCTCCTTTAAGTGGTTGTCTTCCCTTCCCTGGTGTGAGAAGGGTTAATTCCCTTCTGTGTGTGTGAACACTGGGTGTGTCTGTGTGGGTGTGGCTACTTGGGCTATAAAGCCTCAGTGGAGACCTGAAGCTGAGAGGTACTCCAGCCTTTTTTGTAAGCTGGAGGCACCCTCCTGGTTTATACCATCTGCCACTGAGAGCCACCCTTGTGGTCATAAATCTTGTTTGATGTGATGAAGATGTGTCTGTTGTATGTTTCTTATTGCAGCTTATGGTCCTGGGTTCCTGTGTGATGTGTGTTGTGTGCTGTGTCCGTTTCTGTGTTAGGACAGCAGCACTTGCGCATGGGTTCCAGGCTTTGTGTCTGTGGCAGGTGGGTGTTGTGCTTATGGCATTTACCTGCCACTGTTATAAGTTGTATATGTTCCCCTTTATTGTAGCCTGGCCTGTGAGACTCGTGTTCCTCCGTGTCTAGGAGGAACGGGTCGTCTTACCCTGCTCCTAGCTTTAGGGATCTGCGGAGGGTTACTAGGGATCCGAGGTTCCGGAGCATGAGCCCTCCTACCTTCAAGGTCGGCTCATGCAGCTAGGAGTCAGGGTCAGATTAGGGATGCGATAGGAGGTGACCTGCTCCCTAATTCTGTGCTCCTGGCCAAGCAGCGACCACCATCTTCCGTCATCGCACGGCTGAGGGTTTTCCCCATCCTCAGCCGTGACAATTTGTCTGTTTGCCATCCAGTTATATATTTAATTTGCTATTTATGTTTCTACAACACAGGACCTTTAGTGACTTGGCATTTGAGACCGGTTTGTATGTGGACGGTGTTGATGTTTTCCACTAAGGATGGGACACTAGCGTGTCTTGTCACCTGTGGAGACAGTTGCATCGGATTAATTGTCCTGACAGGGATGGTCTGTCTTATGCTACGCCTGTACCACTAACTTGTACGGTCTACTTCAAGTCTGTCTGGTCCTATACGTGATAACTTTGTATTCCAAGGGATGACATATGTGCTATTGCAAAACGTGTTGTGCCGCTCTACACTGACATGGGGGGCGACGCTCTACTATTGGTTCCTACTGGGCCACTGCTCAGGGAGCCCCGTGGAGCCCTTAATGCACCGCATGTCAAATCCTATTTCCAGTGTACTTATACTTCGGACAAGCGATTCCACTGATGACATAGTCTTTGTATTGTATGCAGCGCCCGTATGGCATAAACACTTTGGTCACCTAGGTGACTGACACACCCCTCACTCTGATAGGTCAGGCCGCAGTCATGTGGCTTGTCCTCTCCCTCTGATGCAGGGAGCGTCTTCCTGCCGGCGCGTCCTCTGTCATGTGGACGCTGCTGGGGGTGGCGCTGCTGCGTCCGTGGGAGGAGATTGATCCTATTGACTCTGCGCTTGCGCAGTGGCTACAGGGGAACGCCGATTCCATGCGGACACATCGATCCTCTAATGGTACGCTGATTTGTTATTTCTCTATACTGAATATAGGTCAGCTGCGTATGTTCAGCTGAGCCTATCCTCTTTTTAACCCTTCACTTACCTGATGCACTAGAACTTTATATGTTTATATTAATATCGATATGATATATGTATTTAATCACGTTTTTAATCATGGAAATACTGTATGTATACACTGTAATCATGCACTTTCATATTATCTGTTATGATGGAATATATTATCAGAAATTGTTATCACTGATACTCTGAATGGTTAAATGACACATTTTATCACGTGACTGTATCCGGGTATTTATACCCATGTGAGACACTATTGTAATTGCTTGACAAAGGCCCCAGTGTGTGGGCTGAAATGTTGCCTGGGAATAAATGGGTCTTTTATCACATTTGGAGTGCTGCCTATTCTTTGGATACACTATACTGGAGGAAAGGTCGTCCACCTTTTCAAAGGATTTTGCACCCTAACTACTTTTTGTGCACTGTGCTGCTGCTACTAGCTGGTTTATGTAAACCCAGCTATGGAGATAAATCCCACAAGTCATGAATAAGACCAGTTTTGTTTGAAACGCGTTTACTTAACAGATGGATGTCACTGAATTGTTGTTGATTTGCTGCATGAATTTTACCACTGTAATAAAGGAAGGCACAGCTTTACATTTCCTTGGTGCTGGATCTTTTCTATTTGCCATGTGGCCACAATAGTAGCATAGCATGGAACATACAAGGCAGTAGATCAGCTGTCTATGGGTGGTAGTACTAGTGGCAGTAGTGGCAGATGTGTAGCGTTAATAGTGGTGACAGTAGAGCATGAGCAGTGAGGAGAGGCAGCGGAGGCGGTGGTGGCAGCAGCAACCATAAGGTAAATGTTGGCAGGCTGCCGCATGAAGCAGCCAGCAGCAGCCATACGGAACATGAAAGTAGGCAGGAAGTAGCAGTGCCATGAAGGCTGCAGTGGCATTATGGAGGCAGTAGCTGTATAAAACATGATAGCAAGCAGGAAAGCAGGCAGACAGCAACAGTGGCAAGATGGGGTACCGTCAGCAAGGCCAACACGGCTGCAGTTTCTGCTGCTTGTGGCAGAGGACAGGGAGGGTCCTTCATTTCAGACACGCTGGTGACCGGTGTCTTTTTTTCCGAAAGCTGCATACAGTGTTTCCCGTTAATAATGTAATTTGGCCTCACTTCTGGCGGGAGGAAAACATTTGCACATTCTGCTTTGATGGCAAGGGTCTAAAAGCATGGCTTTCCAGTAATCATTAGACTGTTTTATGTCAATGAGATGCCTGTCACTGCGTAAGCAAGCAAGCGAGCATACAGCTTGCAATTCTCACCAGCGTGCCTGGTTTTCTTCCTTCGTCCCCCACTGAAATGACCGGGTGTCGTGGTGAGTCCAGACATCAACTTCCTCCTGATTCTCCTCTTCTGACTCCTCCTCCAGTGGCAGATCCTCATCCTCCTTCTCCATGGGATTTGCTCCTTATGGGTACCCAACAGCTAACACCTTGCACAAGCCAGTGTACTTTTTTAAAAAGTGTTGCATGACTAGGTTAATGACATGCTCTATTTAGGGACCAAGTGTTATTTCCCCCAGGTTCAGGGCAGCCACAATGTTGTGGCCATTGTGGCTGACTACCTTTCCCAGTTGAAGTCGGAGGGATGACCGCGAGTGGGATGTTTATTGTTTGATATACTTAATGTCACGGCTGAGGGTGGGGGAAACCCTCAGCCGTGTGCCAGAAGGAAGAAGGTCGCTGCTTGACCAGGACGAACAGGATTAGGGAGCAGGTCACCTCCTAACAGCATCCCTAACCTGACCCTAACTCCTACCTGCATGGGCCGACCTTGAAGGTAGGAGGACCCATGCGCAGGAACCTCGGATCCCTACTCGCCCTCCGCCGGTCCCTAGGCTAGGAGTCAGAGTAAGACATCCTGTTCCTTCTGGATCCGGAGGAACAGGAGTCTCACTGGCCAAGCTGCAAGCAAGGGGAACAAGTGCAACCTGTGGCAATGGCAGGTACTTGCCACAAACATCACACTGACCTGCCACAGACAACCAAGCCTGGAACCCATGTGGGTGTACTGCCCACAGACAGCAGGACTCAGCACACAAACATACAACACACGGGAACCCAGGACCACAGGTGCAATAAAGAAACATAAAAGCAAACAACATCTTCCAGACACCAAAGGACATATATAAAGCTTATGACCAGAAGGTTGGCCCCCACTGGCAGTTGGTAAGTAACCAGGAGGATGTCTACAGCCAGCATGGCTGAAACACCCTCTCTGGCTACTGCCTAAAACTGAGGCTTTATAGGGCCAAGAGGCCACACCAAACAGTCAGACACACCCCGTGACTCAGACACACAGAAAGGGAGTTAACCCTTCCAATACCACAGAAGGGAAAACATGACTTAAAGGGGAAGTGTCAAAACTACAAACACACTGTGGCTGTTGCCGCAGGCAACGACATGGGTGGCAAGCGTGTCCTGGGAGTCAGCCCGAAGGCCGGGACACTGCCACCACATGTACACATACAACCAAACGTTGCCACGGGCAACCACAGTGAAGGGAAGATGTCAGTGCACACCACACACAAAACAGAGTGCACACAGACATACAAAAGTGCAAACAAACGTGCACATAACTCCAAGGGAACCGCACACATAGCTGTTGTCCGCGGCAACCGCACCTGAGGCTAACTACATTATGCCTCAAGCTGCGGTTGACACTACAACCAAAAACCGCGGGCAACAGTATGCGGCTCCCAAGGAGTCACGGCCATAACAGTGGCCGTGACACTCCCACCCCTCAAAGCCCCCCCACCAAAAAAAAAAAAAACACGTGAGGGACTCACACAAGGGGATGGGAGAAGGGGACGTCCACTCTCAGACACGGTTCCCAAAAAGTCGCTGTCAGCTGCATCCTCTCCCAGCACACAACACAGCCAGTCCGACGAGGCCTGCAGCCCGCACCAGCGACACCGGGGAGAGAACCACCGAGAGATGGACGAGGGGACTCTCCACTCACGTCCCCACTCCAGTCGCTGCCAGCAGACACTCCTAACCAGCACGCAGCCGGACCACTTACGGAGTGCTGCCAGCAAACGACCAGAGATGGGAACATGGAGAGGGACGAGGGATCCCCAACACAGACACGGAAGGTAAGGTGGCGGGGAATAAGCCACCAACCGTGCCGTTAACGGAGAACCCCCAGGAACGCTCTCCCTCCGGAGAACGCGCATGCAGGCCACAAGGGGATGGCACTGCATGCTGCACCCTCTTTCGAAGGTATGCATACCGCATACCAAACACATACCACGTGTAATAAAATCAGGGGGACGCCAAACGAGGCAACGGTGAAGGGATGGCGGAGAAACGCCACTCACCGCGCCCTCAGAGGCGAAAACCCCCAGAACGCTCTCCCTCCGAAGAGCGCGCATGTACCCCTTCCGCAGACGGCGGTACATGCTTCACCCTCTTTCGAGGGAACATACTCCCACCCCTCAAAGCCCCTCCCAACAAAAAAGGGGAAGGTTGGTGAGGCATAGGAAACAATGGGAGGGGGGGAGGGGAAAGACAAACAAAAGGGGACACCAACACGGACAACGGTGAGCTAGGAATGGCGGGGAATGCCACTCACCGCGCCAATAAATGATGAAAGCCCCATAACGCTCTCCCTCCGGAGAACGCGCATGCACCCCATCCGCAGATAGCGGTGCATGCTTTACCCTCTTTCGAGGGAAGGACCAGGTGAGGAGCCTTTCTGGTCATACTGTCACGGCTGAGGGTGGGGGAAACCCTCAGCCGTGTGCCAGAAGGAAGAAGGTCGCTGCTTGACCAGGACGAACAGGATTAGGGAGCAGGTCACCTCCTAACAGCGTCCCTAACCTGACCCTAACTCCTACCTGCATGGGCCGACCTTGAAGGTAGGAGGACCCATGCGCAGGAACCTCGGATCCCTACTCGCCCTCCGCCGGTCCCTAGGCTAGGAGTCAGAGTAAGACATCCTGTTCCTTCTGGATCCGGAGGAACAGGAGTCTCACTGGCCAAGCTGCAAGCAAGGGGAACAAGTGCAACCTGTGGCAATGGCAGGTACTTGCCACAAACATCACACTGACCTGCCACAGACAACCAAGCCTGGAACCCATGTGGGTGTACTGCCCACAGACAGCAGGACTCAGCACACAAACATACAACACACGGGAACCCAGGACCACAGGTGCAATAAAGAAACATAAAAGCAAACAACATCTTCCAGACACCAAAGGACATATATAAAGCTTATGACCAGAAGGTTGGCCCCCACTGGCAGTTGGTAAGTAACCAGGAGGATGTCTACAGCCAGCATGGCTGAAACACCCTCTCTGGCTACTGCCTAAAACTGAGGCTTTATAGGGCCAAGAGGCCACACCAAACAGTCAGACACACCCCGTGACTCAGACACACAGAAAGGGAGTTAACCCTTCCAATACCACAGAAGGGAAAACATGACTTAAAGGGGAAGTGTCAAAACTACAAACACACTGTGGCTGTTGCCGCAGGCAACGACATGGGTGGCAAGCGTGTCCTGGGAGTCAGCCCGAAGGCCGGGACACTGCCACCACATGTACACATACAACCAAACGTTGCCACGGGCAACCACAGTGAAGGGAAGATGTCAGTGCACACCACACACAAAACAGAGTGCACACAGACATACAAAAGTGCAAACAAACGTGCACATAACTCCAAGGGAACCGCACACATAGCTGTTGTCCGCGGCAACCGCACCTGAGGCTAACTACATTATGCCTCAAGCTGCGGTTGACACTACAACCAAATACCGCGGGCAACAGTATGCGGCTCCCAAGGAGTCACGGCCATAACAGTGGCCGTGACACTTAAACAACTGTTTGTTTTTGTATCTACTCTTGCCCAGGCCGATAAGCTCCACCACCGCATGGCAATGCTTGACTTGAGACATGTGATAGGAAGGTGGGGGACGTTGTTCCCTGCTGCTGTTGTGGAGTGGAGCGTTTCCATGGAGGAAGAGGAGGTGGAGGAGGCAGATAAGGTGTGGGAGCCATGGGGCAGTCAAAAGGACCTGGCTGCCTTGCCACTGCAGCACAAAAAGTTGACCCAGTGAGACATGAGACATGTACGGTCCATGCCCGGTACAGCTGCTCCAAGTGGGGTGCATCTTGCCGCACAGTGATAATTGCAAGGAGCGGCCCTCGTTCTCAGCCATGTGAGAATACAAGGCAAGAATGGCTTTTTCGGAGAAATAACGCCAGCCATCAGCTCCCCGAAGGCATCAGACTACACTAAATGGTATGGCAGTGACTGCACCACCAGCAACGTAGCCAAGTAGGAAATAAGCTTGTGCACCAGTGAATTTCTGGGCTTGTAAAGTTGTTTCCTGGCCATGCAGTCCGTTATCGATGGCTGAGAATGGGCAGAGGTGGAGGACTCTGAGCCAGAGATGCAGAAAGTGAGGACAAATATGTGAAAGACATCGTACTGACCATGAATACGGCCTGGCTGCCTCAACAGAGACCAGAAGAAGGAAGGAGCTCTTGTTCTAGTAGCTGGCTTTCACTTTTTTTTCCCCATGGGATGGGAGTGATGCCGCTTCATCTCGCGCTTCACTAGAGCTGTAGTGCCTATGTTTTATGTTTTTCTACACACAGCTTATTTGATTCTGGCAGAGTTTGCTGCACAAATGCTTCTGTCTTCTGACAGCATGGAGGAAAACTGCCAGATGGCAGATACTCCTGCAGAGTTACAGACAGATGAACTTGGCTTAGCTCTGGCATGTTTTGGGCCTAACTGACCCACAGTGTCAACAACATCTACAGATCACAAAGCAAACATGGTCCTGGCTGTTTTTTGGGAGGTATGTCGCCTCTGCTTTTCACTGCTGATGCCGCTACCCTCTTCCTCAGATGTTGCTTCCTCCTCCACTTTCAAAATAATCCTTCAGCGGGGCGAATAGATGCCGGATGACTGGGATGCTCCATAACCTTCCCAGGAGCTTATGTATAGTGCGGGGGGTATCCTAAGACCCTCTCCATCTCTGTTCACCACAGGATGTCATCCTTCCCATCCATGATTGACTGGAAACTCATGATGTTTTCCCTGATGTAGAGACCAGGGGCTGGTAGTTATGGTGTGAATCTTGATCAACTTTGTGACTCTTCCTAGCTCCAAGAAATCTTGAAGCTTTGTCTTCTCATTGTCTGTAGCTACTGGAGGCTTGTTCATGCCAGGCAGGTTTCCCCAGAAGTATCTTGGTCGATTAGCAGCCAATACCGCACTTGCATCAATCTTGACAGAATTTGTCTCCAGGTGGAGAGAAATTGTTTTTTGGAATGCTTTCTCCATCGCAACCATGTTCTCGAATAACCAGAAGACTGGCCGATTCTCTCCTGTCTTAGGCATCACTTTATTGAGTAATCGTGGTAAGTCAAAAAACAGTTGTTCACTGCCCCCCATAAAAGCCTTTCTGGTGTGGGTTAACCACAGACAATTCATTACAAGGACTGCCGCCAATTATCAGATCGAATTGTCCCCATTCATCAATCTGTTTCCTCTTTATATTCTGTATGTCGCCCACATATGCAATCCGCCCTGATGCCATATATTTTTTAACATTGATTCTAAGCTTTTTCCATGATAACTGGGAACTCGTGATATTTTCCCTGACGAAGAGACCAGGGGCTGGTAGTTATGGTTTGAATCATGATAAACTTTGCAACTCTTCCGGGCTCCAGGAAATCTTGAAGCTTTTTCTTCTCATTGTCTGTAGCTCCAAGAGGCCTGTTCATGCCAGGCAGGTTCCCCTAGAAGTATCTGGCTCGATGAGCTGCCGATACTGCACTTGCATCAATCTTGACAGGATTCGTCTCTAGGTGGAGAGATATTGTTTTTTGGAATGCTTTCTCCATCGCAACTATGTCGCCGAATAATCAGAAGACTGGGCGATTCTCTCCTGTCTTAGGCAACACTTAAATATTTTATAAATTTAAAAAAAAAAATATATATATATATATATATATATATTAAATGGAACCAAAACTTGATTAAAATTATACGAAACTAAACCTAAATTCACCAATATATTATCCCAATCTTCGATGGAAATTCCCAGACAATCAATTTGCCAAGTCTTTTGTGCCAGAGAACGTGTATTATTAAATTGTGCAGATCTGAATTGGCCTCCTCATGCTGCTGCAACCTCCACACTTTGTCGTTGTGCTACTCTGTGGCCTCCTCATGTTGCTGCCGCCTCTACACTTTCATTGTGCTACTCTGTGGCCTCCTCATGCTGCTGCCACCTCCACAATCTCTCGTCGTCATGCCACTCTGTGGCCTCCTCATGCTGCTGCCAACTCCACAATCTCTCATCGTCATGCCACTCTGTGGCCTCCTCATGCTACTGCCACCTCCACAATCTCTCGTCGTCATGCCACTCTGTGGCCTCCTCATGCTGCTGCCACCTCCACAATCTCTCGTCGTCATGCCACTCTGTGGCCTCTTCATGCTGCTGTCACCTCCACAATCTCTCGTTGTCATGTCCTCTGTGGCCTCCTCATGCTGCTGCCACCTCCACAATCTCTCATCGTCATGCCACTCTGTGGCCTCCTCATGCTGCTGCCACCTCCACAATCTCTCGTCGTCATGCCACTCTGTGGCCTCCTCATGCTGCTGCCACCTCCACAATCTCTCGTCATCATGCAACTCTGTGGCCTCCTCATGCTGCTGTCACCTCCACAATCTTTCATTGTTGTGCTACTCTGTGGCCTCCTCATGTTGATGACACCTCCACACTTTGTTGTGGTGTCATTTTGTGGCCTCCTCATGCTGCTGACACCTCCACATTTTGTTGTCGTGCCACTCTGTGGCCTCTTCATGCTGCTGCCACCTCCACAATCTCTTGTTTTTGTGCCACTCTGTGGCCTCCTGATGCTGCTGCCACCTCCAGACTCTGTCATTGGGCCACTCTCTGGTCTTCTTATGCTGCTTTCACCTCGCCACTATGTCATAGGTCCACTCTGTGGACTTCTCATGCTGCCTCCACCCTCCCCACTTCATGACTGGTCCACTATTTCGGCTTTCGGCCTGTCTGATATAAACATTTATTTTACCTTTATTCTGATCTGTCAGAAGGAAAGAAAAATGAGACGCACAACGGATCCTGTCTGTGTAGCAGCTGTAAGGCCTGTATGGTCACATCAGAATTGGCTTATGATTTGGTAGCCAAAAGCAGACGTGGGTACAAAACACAAAAGACATGCAAATATTCTATTCACATGCCATCTCTAATTAAACACGGTTAAAAATACTTAAATGACATAAAATTCACATGTATGTGACATAAAGCGCAAAATAATATACACCATACAATGTAAGAAAATAAAATACTCATAAAATCACATAAATTCACAAGTAGGAAGGATCCCTGATAACCACAGTGATTGGCTGAAAATTCTGTATTACTGCAAACAGATGAAGTGCTCTGCAGTTATCCAGACTCAAATCTGTATATACAGTATATAATTATACACGCACTGGGGTTATGTAGTCAATTCTCTCGTTTGTAGACAATCTTGGATGGTAGTCTCCGTTCACACAGTATTGCACATGTGATTAAGTTCCTTTTGGTAAATGACACAAGGTCATATATTGCGTTTTTTGCCGTCTTGTACCTGTGGTATGCAGGTTTTATAGCAGAAATAAGCAGGTTTTGTTGCCGGTTTTTAGGCAGGATTTTATAGGTAAATGCTTCTTACCTTCCTTTTTGTTGTTCTTTCATGCCTTTCTCTGGTTTGGCGAGGGCAGCGCGGGACACAGTCGGCTTCTCTCTGCGCGCTCCTCCAGCCAACTTACCAGAGTTCTCGAGTTGAGGCAATGTTCCGGCTTTAACTGGCTCACGTGACTTCCGTCTAGCGCAATAAGGAAAGAGAAAGTCTAACTCGATTCTTGATATTAATTATGATCGTTTCAACATTCGCATGGCCATGCTAATTATTGCGGAAGTACTTCTTCTCCAGTTTGTGCGATCCAGCCTAGACGCGTTTCGGGAACACTCTTTCCCTTCATCAGTGGTATTGCACTCCTGTTTGCCTCCGCCTTTTATATCGACGATCAGTACCAAGCTGTGGATTTCTGGATTTCATTAATTAATTCATGTGCGTTTTCTGTGCGTTTCTTTTGCGTCTTTTTTTGTATATATGCGTTTTTTGTATTATGTACTCGTTTGATCCTTCTGTACCTTTTGTATAAAGGAAACTCATATCTGAGATTGCATATGAGAATTATTCATATTACAAATTATGGTCTTTTACAAAGGGAACTCAGATGGTGATATGTAATGTCCGTAGTGGCCTTAGGTGCCGCAGATCACACATCTGAAGATACCTTGTACAGATAATACAATGGATTACTCATTTAAAAATTTAAAACAAATATATAAAATATATAAAAGATATATATGTAAAAAATACGTAAAACTACGAATAAGAGTGTCCAATCAGGTGTGTTTCTGCGATAGTACATATTCTGACTGTAAGTATAACTATATAGTTTTCTTGGAAATGTTCATTCTATAGGGTTTCAGACCGGGACAGTGACCCAAGAAGGTGCCAATATTAATCAGTGCCAAAATTGATACTGATTTTTGATAGTAATTTTCTACTGGTGGCTGATGGACTTGGTCAAGTTGTGAGAGGGTGGGGGCCCCCGCTCTAGTCCACGACGCAGTGCCGATAGACGGCCAGACTGCGGTGTGAGAGTCGAATCGGGGGCACCCAACCTACAAAAACCCGAACAACTCCAACTCTGCATTTAATCCAGCTGGTAACATCGATCCAAACTCATAAATGCGGCACAATTCTATTTTTGACATCTGTTTGATATAGTTGCCTCCTCGCCAATGTCTATCTACCTTTTCCAATGCCATGAAGATAAAATTAGATGGGTCTTTATTATGCACCTCTCTGTAGTGTTTGGATAGACAATGTTTGTCATATCCTTTTCTTTTGTTGGCTATATGTTCAGCCAATCTCGTTTTCAATAGGCGTTTAGTTCTGCCTATATATTGTCTCTTACATTGACATTGGATCTGGTAAATGACTCCGGCGGTATTACAGGTTAGGCAGTCTTTAATCTCCCATGTATGGGTGTTCTGAGTGGAAGAGATTGATGTTGTTTTTCTAGGTGTAGAGTTAATTCTACATGCCACACATTTCCCGCACTTAAAGAAACCCTTGAGGTTCATCCATGTGCCCAAGATGGTCTTTTGATTATTAGTTATTGTTTTGGGTGTTCTGATAGATGGGGCTATTTTTAGACCTAAATTAGGTGCTTTTGTAAATGATACCGATGGGGTAACTGGTAAGAGGTGGCCTATCTTCTTGTCACTCAGAATATGGTGCCAATGGGTTCTTATGATTTTTTGTACTCTCTTGTAATTGTCATTGAACGGGAGAATAATTCTGGTATTTATAACTTCACTTTCTTGTTTTGTTTCAGTTATTAATTCCCTTTTTGTGAAACAGGTTTGTCTGTCTAATTTTCTAGTTCTTTCTAGGGCCTTTCCACAATTTTTTCAGGATATTCCCTCTCTAGAAACTGAGTCTTCATTTTTACTGCTTCAACCTCGAAGTCTTGATCTTGTGTATAGTTTCTTCTTATTCTGCGAAATTGGCCGAATGGGACATTAATCAGCCAATTTGGCAGATGACAGCTCGAAAACTGTATGAAACTGTTCTTGGACACAGATTTAAAAAAAGTATTGCATATATCTTTTTCCTTCTTTTCTTATCTTTAAATCCAAGAACTCGGTTTCTTCTGTGATATTCGAGGTGAACTTTAGATTAAATTGGTTCTGGTTTATTTCTTTAAGGAATGACTCTAGGTCTTCCCTTCCTCGTTTCCAAATGAAAATAATATCGTCAATAAATCGTTGCCATAGGGCCAGATCCGCCCCTAGCCTTGGTGTAATATAATTATGTTCCCATTCTGCCAGAAATAAATTGGCATAGCTCGGGGCGAATCTGGTCCCCATGGCGGTCCCACATTTCTGTAGATAATAATCTCCCTCGAAATAAAAATAATTGTGGGTAAGGATGTACTTAATGCCCTCTATGATGAATTCTATATGTGGTTCATCCATTATTCCATCTCTAGTTAATTGTTCCCTCACCGCTGACATTCCCTGTTGATGGTCAATCACCGTATACAGGGACTGTACATCAAGTGTACCCATAATCCACCCTGGTTCAACTTCTAAGTCCTCCAATATAAGTCCTCTAAGTCCTCCAGTATGATGTGGGTTGTGTCTTTAATATAAGACCTAGTTCTTTTTACAGCGGGTTGGATTTGTACATCTATATATTTAGATAAGTTTGAGGAAATTGACCCTATACCCGAAACTATCGGTCGGCCAGGTGGTTTTTCTAGACATTTATGAATCTTGGGGAGACAGTAAAAGACAGGTAGTCTCCTCTGTGGCCCCAAGATGAAATCATGTTCCTGTCTAGAAACTATCAATGACTCTAGGCCCCTCCCACAAAGTGATTTCAATTCCATATCAAAACCCTCCAATGGATCATTCTTCAACATACTGTAGGTCTCAACATCTATTAGTTGTCGTAAACCCTCCTCATTGTAATCATCTGTATTTAAAATGACCACTGCGCCCCCTTTGTCCGCGGGGCGTATAGTGATGCCTTCATTTTTTTGTAGCTGTTTTATGGCGTGGCACTCTTGTCTAGTCAAATTGTCCCGATTTGAAGATCCTATTTTTATCTTTCGTATGTCCACTTCCACATTTTTTTGGAAAGTGGCCATTTCCATACTAATTTCATTCCTAGGGAACATTGTTGAACATTGTTTTAAGTATCGGTTTCCCGGATCGATCTCTTTCCTCAATCCTTCCTAGTGGATTTTTTAAGAAATGTTTTTTTAGACATAAATTTCTATATTTTTGTATTCCTATATATACAGTGGGTGCACATTTTAGACCTTTTTCTAATAGTCGAGTTTGTGAATTTGTGAGATTAACTAAACTCAGATTTATTATTGTTGTGTCATTTTTAATCAGTGTCTCCTGTGTTGTCTCTATCTTCCTATTACTACTTCTTGTCTTTTTTGTTCTTCTATGTGATCTTGGTAATGATATTTCCGGGAATCCCTGTGATTCTTTAGGGGATATGTGACGTGTTCTCTTATTTGTGGGTTGTGATAGTGGTGATTTTCTGTGACTTGTTGTTGATGATAATTTTTGTGCCTCAAATTGTACTGATGTGTTGGCGATTCCCGATTGCGGGTGGGGGGTGTGTGTTCTTTGTGTCTCGTCCGTGTTCTGTGATTTGCTGGGGTATGGTCTAAAAAATGTTGATTGGACAGCTGATCATATCTATTGTTCACTGTTACTGTATATTTATTTTGTATGTCCTCTTCTCTTATCTCTTTATTTTTATAAGGAATATCTTTAAATGTATTTGTATTCTCTAGGGTCTCTTCTATCTGATAGATTTTTGGGGAATTTACATGTTTTCTCCCTTTCTTATTTATTTCATTTTCAATTCTATCCAATCCTTTACATAATCTCTCCTGCCAATTTTCAAATTCCTCATTTTTGGGGAGTTTGTCTATCTGTTCTTTCAATTTTTTTATTTTCCCATTTAGATCACCTAGCAAATCCGTTCTTCTTTTAATAATTAGTTTGATCAATGACATTGAGTGAGCAAACAATAATGTGTTCCACTCTTCCTCAAATTTATCACTGAGCAAATCCTGTGCTGGGATTTTGTTCAACAAAAGACCCTTAGGTATTCTATCGTTTTCCAAATATTGTTGGAGAGATCTTATCTCCCAATGTTGTTTTAATTGTTTTTGTAATAATCCCTCTAATTCACTGAAAAGATCAGTCATTTAGACTTTCTCTTTCCTTATTGCGCTAGACGGAAGTCACGTGAGCCAGGTAAAACCGGAACATTGCCTCAACTCCCTCGAGAACTCGGGTAAGTTGGCTGGGGGAGCGCGCAGAGAGACGCCGACTGTGTCCCGCACTGCCCTCGCCAAACCAGAGAAAGGCATGAAAGAACAACAAAAAGGAAGGTAAGAAGCATTTACCTATAAAATCCTGCCTAAAAACCGGCAACAAAACCTGCTTATTTCCGCTATAAAACCTGCATACCACAGGTACAAGACGGCAACAAACGCAATATATGACCTTGTGTCATTTACCAAAAGGAACTTAATCACATGTGAAATACTGTGTGAACGGAGACTACCATCCAAGATTGTCTACAAACGAGAGAATTGACTATATACCCCCAGTGCGTGTATAATTATATATATACAGATTTGAGTCTGGATAACTGCAGAGCACTTCATCTGTTTGCAGTAATACAGAATTTTCAGCCAATCACTGTGGTTATTAGGGATCCTTCCTACTTGTGAATTTATGTGATTTTATTTTATTTTCTTACATTGTATGGTGTACAGTACAGACCAAAAGTTTGGACACACCTTCTCATTCAAAGAGTTTTCTTTATTTTCATGACTATGAAGTCATCAAAACTATGAATTAACACATGTGGAATTATATACATAACAAACAAGTGTGAAACAACTGAAAATATGTCATATTCTAGATTCTTCAAAGTAGCCAACTTTTGCTTTGATTACTGCTTTGCACACTCTTGGCATTCTCTTGATGAACTTCAAGAGGTAGTCCCTTGAAATGGTCTTCCAACAGTCTTGAAGGAGTTCCCCACTTGTTGGCCCTTTTGCCTTCACTCTGCGGTCCAGCTCACCCCAAACCATCTCGATTGAGTTCAGGTCCTGTGACTGTGGAGGCCAGATCATCTGGCGCAGCACCCCATCACTCTCCTTCATGGTCAAATAGCCCTTACTTACAAAGTTTTCCAAATTTTTCGGCTGACTGACTGACCTTCATTTCTTAAAGTAATGATGGCCACTCGTTTTTCTTTACTTAGCTGTTTTTTTTTTTGCCATAATACAAATTCTAACAGTCTATTCAGTAGGATTATCAGCTGTGTATCCACCTGACTTCTCCTCAACGCCACTGATGGTCCCAACCCCATTTATAAGACAAGAAATGGCACTTATTAAACCTGACAGGGCACACCTGTGAAGTGAAAACCATTTCAGGGGACTACCTCTTGAAGTTCATCAAGAGAATGCCAAGAGTGTGCAAAGCAGTAATCAAAGCAAAAGTTGGCTACTTTGAAGAATCTAGAATATGACATATTTTCAGTTGTTTCACACTTGTTTGTTATGTATATAATTCCACATGTGTTAATTCATAGTTTTGATGACTTCATAGTCATGAAAATAAAGAAAACTCTTTGAATGAGAAGGTGTGTCCAAACTTTTGGTCTGTACTGTATATTATTTTGCGCTTTATGTTACATACATGTGAATTTTATGTCATATAAGTATTAACCGTGTTTAATTAAACTTTTATTACAAGACCAAGTGCTGAGTGCACACCCAATACCTTGTTTTTTCCTATAATTCTAATTGGAGGGTGGGAGTCCCTCAATTGGGGTTTGTAGCACCTATCCGTAATCTCGCCTCGAGTGAGACACTGTTCTTAAAACGCAATTCACATGCCATCTCTGTTTTAGATCCACTCCTGTTTTTTTTGGCATTGGCAATACTGATGGATTATTGAGCAAATGCTGACCGAGTGAAGGAGTATGCTTTACAGACAGGATTTTTGTGGGTTATTGTTCTGACGGATCAGAGGAAGGGCAAATTAATCAGTGACGTCAACACAAACTTACTGCTGACACCCTCTCCACTCTGTCAGGGGGCTCTACTTGTATAAGCGTTTAATAGAACAGGTTCTGTAGACATCTATGTGGAATCAGCTGACGACGGTGTAAAAGGAGTGCGCATCTTCTTGGCGCTAACAATGATCTGTAAAGGCTTATGCACACGAACGTGTGCCCCCCGTGGCCGTATAAACACTTCAATGAGTCCGCAATCTGGCAGATGCGGAACGGTTGCACGGATCCGAAGCCCACGGAGTGCTTCTGTGGCTTTTCTGTCCATGCCTCCACACCGCAAAAAAGTAGTGCATGCACTACTTTTTTGCGGTGCGGACAGATCACGGACCCATTCAAGTTGAATGGGTCTGGATCTGTCTGCGTCTGCTGCACGAATGCTGCCATGCAATGGGAACCGCAAATTGCGGTCCCCAATGCACGGAACGGCCAGAAAACGGTGGTGTGCATGAGCCCTAAGGCTGAGTTCATACTTGAGTTATTTGGTTAGTTTTGGCACCGTGACTGCCCAAATAAGTGAAGTGTGCAGTGATTCTAAGAGCGATGTTATACAAACTTGCAGTATAATTTCACTACCAAAGCAGACTCCCTATGCGTGTTACTGCAAGGCACAGTGTTCTACACCACAATCGGCTCTTTGCAGCCTGGAAATAGCCTTTTTTTAATGTAATTCGACGCAAATAAATTTGCATCAAACCAAATTTTGACCGAAAAATTCGGCGAACCGACGAATCAAATTTTTTAAAAATTTGCTCATCTCTATTAGCGTCAGGTATAATGGACTTAACAGTGCAGTGGCCCAAGATTCTACAATATAGTGAAAAAGCGCTCTTCTTTCACATCGTTTGCTGATTGCTCATACAGTAGATTGCTAGATAACTGGTTCTGTTACACGCTGATGCAAGTAGTGGGCCCATGACAGAGTGGAGAGGGTGTCAGCAGTAAGTTTGTGTTGATTTCAATGTTTATTTTTCCCTTCTTCTTATCCGTCACAAGAACAACTCCAAAAAACGGATCCTGTCTTTTGATCATCAGCCTTCACACTGTCAGCGTTTGGTCAGTAATCCATCAGTTTTATTGCTAAGGCTAAAAACAACCAGGAGAGGATCCAAATCAGTGATGACACGTGATTGTAATATTTGCATGTCTTTTATGTTTTGTACCCACTCCTGCTTTTAGCTTCCAAATCATGAGCAAATACGGAGGCAAAATACTGAATGAGTGATAGAGGCATCATGCTCTATTTGCAGGAGTTTTGGCTATTTGCTTCTGAAATTGTTTTTATTCAGATGGGAAAATCCATGAAGGACTTTAATGGTCAATATTTGTTCTTTTTTTTTTTTTTCATCAGTATTTCGGCAATATTGGTAAGACCAAAAAGACAGGACTGGGTCCAAAACAGAGATGACATGTGAAGGGAATATTTGCATGTCTTCTCTGTTTTGTACCTACTCTTGCTTTTGGCTTCCATATCATGAGTGAATACAGAGTGGTGAGGTGGGGGGTAAAAGCAGTGGCAGTAACAGCACAAGATGGTCAGTGGCAGTAGGAGCACATGGCAGCAAGTGTGTGGCATCAGCCGGGTGTCAGCATCCAAATCGTAGCTGAAGCAGATGGCCAGAAGAAACAGGTCTGATGCATCAGGCACTGGCGTGTGGAAATCCTGGCTGAGCCATACCTGATTCATCTTTACAAAGGTTAGTCCCTTTGTAACTATGCTCGCCACTATACTAAACACCAGCTCTGAGGCCACACTACTTGCCAGGCATAAAAGCTTGTCCAGGGCAAACCTGGCTAGTGGGTCTTAGATCTGGGGTGGCAGGGTGCAGTCCAAGTATGTTACCACCTGTTTATTCAGGTTCTGCTCCATTCCTTTACACATTCTGCTCGGGAAGTATTGCATGCTGACAGCTCTGCTCCGCTTTTCAGTGAGGATGAGCTCAGCTGTTGTGTCACACTCCAGCTGCCACCCTCTTCCCTTTGATGTTGACGACGAAGCCCCCTTTTCACCTAGCTCTCATGTCCGATCGGCTACGTCATCCACTACAGTCTGCCTGTCACTGATGTCACCCTCACCAGTCTCAGGGCCGCGTGCCTGACCTTTCACAACACCAGCTTCCATCCAACTCTCATTGTCACTACTTGCCCGCCTACAGGAGGAAGCAGTGGATCTCTCTTCCAAATCTTGGTTGGGCAGTAGGTGCTGACTGTCAATGAGATCATCCTCACTGAAAAGCGGAGCAGAGCTGTCAGCATGCAATACTTCCCGAGCAGAATGTGTAAAGGAATGGAGCAGTGCTGGGCGGTTTCTTCAGTAGTTGGGTGAAGAAAAGTGCTCATTAGAGACTCCCGACTTAAGTTGCTACTGATGGAGCTTATGCTGCTCTGGTCCCTCAAACCTCTCCAGCAGTCATGGCAGTGGAACATGAGCGGTGATAATACGGCTGTCACTATGCAAGCAACTCAGCATACATCTGTCTCCATCTCCACTGCATACTGCCACTGTGTGTCGGGGTCATCTGCCTTGTCGTCCTCATCGCCCTCCTCTCCAGTCACTTGTGCAGATAAACCACCTATTTCTGTATACATTGCTTGTGAGCAAATGTTGTCCTCCTCCTCCTCCAGTTCAGCCCCCACAGGGCTGAGGAGGCCGTGAGATGTAGGTTCCACATATCCTGTCCCCTGGCCAGACAGATTTAACAGCATCTGCTCCAGGACATGAAGAAGTGGAATTACATAATTTATCTTGTAGTCCTGGTGACTGACAAATAAAGTGGCCTCCTCAAAAGGCCTGAGCAAATGGCAGGTGTCACCAAGTGGCTGCTACTGGTTAACGTTGAAGTTACACAGGGGAGTACTCCTTTCTACCTGCATCATCAAGAAATCGTTCACAGCCTTACTCATATAATTGGTCTAACATGTGGAGGGTGGTGTTCCAATGGGTGGAAATGTCGCATATAAGGAGATGATGGGGAAAGCTATTTCAGTTTTTCAGTGTAAGAGTGGATGAAGTGTGTGCACAGTTGGGTGAAAGACCCCAGGAACCGCTTTACAACCAGATTAAAGCCGTGCACCATGCAGGGCACATGGTTCAGTCCTCCTTGAAGCAGCACCGACACAATGTTCTTTCCATTACCTTTATCATTATTCTATTATGCGTATTTGATTAACTCTTGAAGGACGTGGAGCAGTTCCTCCCTGATGTGACTCTGTTCCTCCAGGCAAACCAGGGGCAGAACAGCGTGACACCACCATTCTCTGCTTAGGTGGTATGCTGGAGGACCACTCCGAATTGTGCCTGCAGTGGAGGCTGAGGACAAGGTTGAGAATGAGGAGACAGAGGAGGACATTGGCGCAGGACTCACAGCTTGAAAACGTGGAGGTGGCATTGCCATCACCTGGCCAAGTGTGAATGGGCGGGAACCATATTTACCCAATGGGTCAAAGAGGACATATATTGTCCTGGACCATACAGCTCCACACGCCGGAACTAGTGTGAACTTTACCAGACACTGGCAGGTTCGAGGACTGTCCCACCTTCCACTCAACATACATGTGTAGGGCTGGTCAACCATGTGTAAAGGAAAGGACTGTAGTACCAGCAACTTGGCCAGGAGCATGTTCAGCTTCTGCACCGTTGAATGAGTGCATATATATTGTTGTCTTTTTTAAATAACCTCAATGATTAATTTCTGGTCATTTGAGTGAGGATGAGTAGGAGGAGGAGCATCAGGACCAGTAGATGAAGTAAACATGACTCCCTTCTGCTATGGTGGTGGAGCCTTGACTGCTGGAAAAGGGTTGCGGGACACTTGGAGATGCCTCAGGCTGTATTACAACATTAGCACCACAGTTTTCCCACTTTATGGCGATGTTCCATGTGTTCACACAGGGCGGTGGTGCCAACATCGGCACCCTGGCCATGTTTTACCTTCTGGCCACAGATTCTACATATGGCCACACTGAAAAATTTCCACACCAACGAAAATGGCATTTTGCCCCCAC
This sequence comes from Bufo bufo, assembly GCF_905171765.1. Lineage (NCBI taxonomy): Eukaryota > Metazoa > Chordata > Amphibia > Anura > Bufonidae > Bufo > Bufo bufo. The sequence continues at coordinate 79,899,246 of NC_053395.1, read as the reverse complement.
TACTGCATGCTACTGCTTCTATGAACCCATGCACCGTTAGTTCTTCCCAGACAGGTAGGCTCCTGAGTAGCAGACAGTCTACCCTGGACACGTTTGGCTCCAGATCTCACACTGCTGCCACCCTACTGACTCATGGCCATGATGGCACCCTGCTGGCTCAGCTGTTGTGTCACACTCCAGCTGCCACCCTCTTCCCTTTGATGTTGACGACGAAGCCCCCTTTTCACCTAGCTCTCATGTCCGATCGGCTACGTCATCCACTACAGTCTGCATGTCACTGATGTCACCCTCACCAGTCTCAGGGCCGCGTGCCTGACCTTTCACAACACCAGCTTCCATCCAACTCTCATTGTCACTACTTGCCCGCCTACAGGAGGAAGCAGTGGATCTCTCTTCCAAATCTTGGCTGGGCAGTAGGTGCTGACTGTCAATGAGCTCATCCTCACTGAAAAGCGGAGCAGAGCTGTTAGCATGCAATACTTCCCGAGCAGAATGAACAGAAAATGAAAGAGGCAGGTTCAGGACAGGTGGGGGCACAGAACTTGTTCCTGGGCCATGCCGCCTAAGCGTGGTGTCAGAGGAACCCACCGACTCCTGGCTGGGGGTGTCTGATGTCAGTTGAGATGATGTTGAAAACTAAGTCAACCATTCAAGGACAGCTGGTCAAAATACAACTGCTGGATAACACTGGCAGCTCTGGCTTGTTGCTGCGACTGCTACTACCACCGCTCCCCTTTTACTGCTGCTACATCTGCCAGCTCCAGAATTTTTTTGCCACTGCCCCTTCCCTTGGAAGGCCCTGGTACCTGTCTGTCGGACATACTGTACAATAAGAGAATCTGTAAGTTTAAAATAGCAATAGTTTTACAATGCTATTTCACCCCAATTACAGAATCAAGGATTAATGGAATTGCTTAAGTAAAAAGACAAGACATGTCTGGATGAAGGGCCCATACACAAGTGGCCCGAAACGCGTCACATTGTGCTACAGTTTCTTCGTTTGTACACATGGATTTTAATTGAATATGTGAAAGAATAAAGCATTGGTTTTTAAGGAAAAGATGAACACCTCAAAATACGTAAGATAAGAACACTATTTAACCCCAATTACAGAATCAAGGATTAATGGAATTGCATATTTAAAGAAAAAAGGTGAACACCCCAAAATCAGTAGTATCAGACCGCTATTTCACCCCAATCACAGAATCAAGAATTCATGGAATTACTTATGTATAAAACAATGTGAGCAACCTAAAAGCAGCAGGATTAGACCACTATTTCACCCCAATTACAGAATCAAGGTCTAAAGGAATTACTTATGTATAAAACAATTTGAAAAAAATCACAGAAAACAAATAATAATGCACTAACACAATAGATGCAAGCATTATATATGGACTAGGCCCTCCGTCTGATATAATAAAATCTGAGACTCTTAGTCAATTTATTTTGATCAAAACACTTCTGTGCTTACCTACCCCCACCAAGGTTGTCTCAGTCAGGCAGGTCCTACTCTAAACCTACCTATGCCATTGGGCATCTATGTTCAGGAGAGCAGAACCCGCACATATGTGCTTGCTCCTCCTCGCATCAGTTGCTGGATGCACATAGAGGTGACTAGGAGCAGCACACTATATGTGCAGAGTCTGCGCTCCCAATGGCATAGGTAGGTTTAGTGTAGGACCTGCCTGACTGAGACCACCTTGGTGGGGGTAGGTGAGCACAGAAGTGTTTTGATCAAAATAAATGGCTGAGAGTCTCAGATTGTATTATATCAGAAAGAGGGCTTAGTCTATATACAGTATAATGCTTGCATCTATTGTGTTGGTCTACTTTCACACCTAGCGCTAATATTTTCCAGTATTGAGATCCGTCATAGGGTTTTAATACTGGAAAAAAATGCTTCCGTTTTGTCCCCATTCATTGTCAATGGGGACAAAACATGACTAAGCAGAACGGAATGCTCCAAAAATACATTCCATTCCGTTCTCATGCAGACTGTTGTATTATCAATAACAGAAGCGTTTTTGCTGAACCCTGCCGGATCCAGCAAAAAAGAAAAAACGCTAGCGTGAAAGTATCCTGCATTATTATTTGTTTTTTCATAAATGTAGCCATGCACATCCGCATATTTTTTTTATCATATCGTGCAAGATGTTTTTATCTTTGTTATCTTTTTTCTGTGATTTTTTCTTAAAACAATTTGAACAGCCTAAAATCAGTAGGATTACAGTGCTATTTCACCCCAATTTCAGAATCAAGGCCTAATGAAATTCCTTATCTATAACACAAGGTATAAAACCAAATATGTGAAAAAATATTGCATTATTCCACCCCAATTACAGAAGTAAGGCCTAATGTAATTACTTATCTATAACACAAGATGTAAAACCAAATATGTGAAAAAATAATTAGACCGCTATTTCACCTCAATTACAGAATAAAGGCGTTATACAATTGCGTATGTATAAAACAATGTGCACACCACAGTAGCAGTAGTATTAGACTGCTTTCTAACCCCAATTAGTGCAGCAAGGTGTAATAGATTGGTTTATCTATTAGCCAAGTGGTACACAGTTCTATTATTCCCTGCACTCTCCCTATGCTCTCCCTAAAATGTGGATAAAGTTTCCCTATTATCTCCCTATACTATCTCTGTGCTTTCCCTGAACTGTTCCAAACAAATATTTTGGAAATAAAGTCTTTCCTAATCACTGTCCCTAGTGCCTCTAACATCTCTCCTTGCACTAAGTTCACAGTAAAATGGTGGAGACAGGGCAGAGTGAGGCATTTTATAGCCTGTGATATCACAAGGGCTGCTGATTGGCTGGCTGCACTGCATTATGGGTGATCCCTTGTTTTCGGGCTTCTTACTTTTCAATTTGTAACATGTGCAGCAGCCATTTTGGAAAAAATCTGATTCATTACCACGCAGCGCGAGGAAATTTAGATTCGTGATTAAGAATTTTTTTTTCTGAAATTTGGATCCAATTCCACTTTGTCAACTTTGATTCGCTCAACACTAAGGCCCCTTTCACACGGGGCGGGATTTCCACGCGGGTGCAATGCGTGAGGTGAACGTATTGCACCCGCACTGAATCCGGACCCATTCATTTCTATTGGCCTGTGCACAAAATCGTGCATTTTCCCGCAATGCACCCGCATTTTATCTGGGCCAAAAGCATGACGCCCGTGTGAAAGAGTCCTAATAGTATTATTAAGGTGCACCATTTTATGAATTTGATGCAGGCACAAAAAGCAAAGACATTTAAAACTGAAACCAAAACAACCACAAATGATGTCCACCCTAATTGTTACAAAAAAAATCTATATAAGGCTACATGCACACGACTGTGCCGTTTTTTGCGGTCCGCAAACCCCGGATCCGCAAAAAATGGAAGCGCCCGTGTGCCTTCCGCAATTTGCGGAACGGAACGGGCGGCCATTGATATAACTGCCTATTCTTGTCCGTTTTGTGGACAAGAATAGGACATGTTATATTTTTTTTGCAGGGCCGCGGAACGGAGCAACAGATGCGGACAGCACACGGAGTGCTGTCCGCATATTTTGCGGCCCCATTGAAGTAAATGGGTCCGAATCCGAGCCGCCAAAACGGAGGCTCGGATGTGGACCCAAACAACGACCGTGTGCATGAGGCCTAAAACTGTATATCAGTGATGGCTGGGGGATCAGAACAGCATATTATGCAGTAATGTTGAAGTAAGCCAGTATAGATCTATTGTGGAAATGATAATGGACATGGCTTACATTTCCGTCAAGTTGTTCCAGGTTTATATCATAGGAACATTCTGACAAATGCCTTCCTTGTCAGTTCCTCAACCTGGGCATTCCATCCATATTAAATAATGCTATTTGTAATCAGACAAACAAGCAGACAGCAGAAAAGGTAACAGTATGCTTCATTCCAGGGAGTTTATTAAGTCTGTCAATGTTTCAGTAGCAAAGTGTTTGATAAGTGCAACATCAGCCTTTCTGCCTTGACAGAGTCAATGGGGTTAATGGAGTTGCATAATATAATCACTTTGTGACAGAGATAGATTGTTTTATTTAAAAAAAAATATATGAGCTCTCTGTGTAGCCCTGCTCTTTCCTATTATCTTTCACAGTGGAACTGTTACCTACTGTGGAATGAAACAGTTTTACAGCATGTCTGCTAATCTGCAATTTTACAAAATGATTGTATAACTTCATGTAAAAAATAAAAAAAAAGTAAAAATTCACTAGCTAAAAGATTTTGTAGAAATAATCAGCCGGCACTCTGGAAGAAGGCAGTGCTCGTATCCTTGTTTGCACGCCCATACATCTAAGTAGAAAAAGTGGATCAACACTCACTTTTTGATGCTAATAAATGTTCACTTTATTGCCATAAATAAAATATAGGCAGTTGTGACAAGCATGTAGGAAAAAGGCTATTTAGCCAAAATGCATTATATCTGACTATTTTGTTTATGGCAATAAAGTGAAGATTTATTAGCATCAAAAAGTGAGCGCTGATCCAGTTCTTCTACTAGCCAGCAAAATACACATGTTTTAGGCTTTATTCATTCATTAATGTTTAGACCTTTTTATATGCAGTTTACAACCTGTGTAGTGCCCTGGAGCAGGGGTACTGTGAAGTAAGTTGTAGGGGGAGACTCTGCCAGTCTGCATGAGTGACCAGAAGAAGACGCTGAGATCTTTGATCTGTGGTGCAAAACACCCTTCCCCTTCACACTGCTATCCCTAACACTGAGAGAAGCTAGGGAAAGAGCAGATAGATCTGGCAGAGTCAGATCTTTCTCAGATTTAGGCCTCTTGCACATGACCGTATGGCTTTTTCAGTATCTTGCAGTCCGCAAAAAACGGATCCGCAAAAAATACGGATGACGCCCGTGTGCATTCCGTTTTTTGCAGAACGGAACAGCTGGCCCCTGATAGCACAGTACTATCCTTGTTCGTTATGCGGACAATAATAGGACATGTTCTATCTTTGAACGGAAGGCATACAGAGTACCTTCAGTATTTTTTGCGAATCCATTGAAATGAATGGTTCCGTATACAGAACGCAAAAAAACGGAACGTAAGCAAGCAATGGTATATGATGGAGTTACACATACTCTATATTAGAAAAATGTTAGAGCATTTTTATTGCTAACTATTTAAAAGATTGCTTAAAGCAACCAACCAGTTCAAGAAAAAAAATCTAACTGGGGAACAAACAGAACACCTACCTGGAGCCCTCCTTTATATCTTTTTAGCTGCAGAGCTGCTGATTCCTGGGCTCCTCTTCTGCCCTCTATCAGTTTTTGCAGCACTTCTCAGACTGCCTAATGCATACTGTGCATTTGATGGCCAAAAACACTCGCTACTGCCCTAGGATTGGCCAGAACTGCTCACTTGATCAGTGCTGGTCAATCCAAGAGCATGGACAAGTAGGAAAAAATCTTAGGTTACCGAAGCACAGTATGCATCAGACAGTCTGAGAAGTGGTGTGGCCATCTTGGATAGTAGAATAGGAGCCCCAGAATTAGCAGATCTGCAGTTAAAAAGATGAAAAGGAGAGTATCACCTAAGAGAATTAAGTAATGTCATAGCCAGACCCTTATTTCTGATATTTAAGGACTCTATACTGACAGGAAGTGTTACACAGGATTGGCACATAGAAAATGTAGTGCCAATATTCAAAAAGGGTACTAAAACAGGACCCGGAAATTATAGGCCGGTAAGTTTAACATCTGTCATGGGTAAACTGGAGGTTTTCTAAGAGATGCTACATCTTGTAGTACCTCAATGAAAATAAGCAAATAATGCCATATCAGCAAGGCTTTATGAGGGATGGGTCTATGAGGAGGTAAGTTCTAGACTTGACAGCGGCGAATCAATAAATGTCGTATAGCTGGACTTCTCCAAAGCATTTGACACTTTACCGCATAAAAGATTTGTATATAAAATGAGAATGCTCGGACTGGGAGGAAATGTTTGTATGTGGGTAAGTAACTGGCTTAGTGATAGAAAACAGAGGGTGGTTATTAGTGGTACACACTCAGATTGGGTCACTGTCACTAGTGGGGTACCACAGCGGTCAGTATTGGGCCCTATTCTCTTCAATATATTTATTAATGATCTTGTAGAAGGCTTGCATAGTAAAATATACATTTTTGTAGATGACACTAAACTGTGTAAAGTAATTGACACGGAAGAGGACAATATACTACTACAGGGGGTTCTGGATAGATTGGAGGCTTGGGCAGATAAGTGGCAGATGAGGTTTAACACTAACAAATGTAAGGTTATGCACATGGTAAGTAGAGTTGAGCGAACACCTGGATGTTCGGGTTCGAGAAGTTCGGCCGAACTTCCCGGAAATGTTCGGGTTCCGAACTCGACCCGAACTTCGCCCCGAACCCGAACCCCATTGAAGTCAATGGGGACCCGAACTTTTCGGCACTAAAAAGGCTGTAAAATAGCCCAGGAAAGGGCTAGAGGGCTGCAAAAGGCAGCAACATGTAGGTAAATCCCCTACAAACAAATGTCGATAGGGAAATGAATTAAAATAAAAATAAAATAAATTAAAATTAACCAATATCAATTGGAGAGAGGTCTCATGGCAGAGAATCAGGCTTCATGTCATAGCAGAGAATCAGGCTTCACGTCACCCACCACTGGAACAGGCCATTGTCAGATATTTAGGCCCCGGCACCCAGACAGAGGAGAGAGGTCCCATAGCAGAGAATCAGGCTTCAAGTCATAGCAGAGAATCAGGCTTCATGTCATAGCAGAGAATCAGGCTTCATGTCATAGCAGAGAATCAGGCTTCACGTCACCCACTACTGGAACAGGCCATTGTCAGATATTTAGGCCCCGGCACCCAGACAGAGGAGAGAGGTCCCATAGCAGAGAATCAGGCTTCATGTCATAGCAGAGAATCAGGCTTCATGTCATAGCAGAGAATCAGGCTTCAAGTCATAGCAGAGAATCAGGCTTCATGTAACCCACCACTGGAACAGGCCATTGTCAGATATTTTTAGGCCCCGGCACCCAGACAGAGGAGAGAGGTCCCATAGCAGAGAATCAGGCTTCATGTCATAGCAGAGAATCAGGCTTCATGTCACCCAACACTGGAACAGGCCACTGTCAGATATTTTTAGGCCCCGGCACCCAGACAGAGGAGAGAGGTCTCACTGCAGAGATTCAGGCTTCATGTCATAGCAGAGAATCAGGCTTCATGTCACCCAACACTGGAACAGGCCACTGTCAGATATTTTTAGGCCCCGGCACCCAGACAGAGGAGAGAGGTCTCATAGCAGAGATTCAGGCTTCATGTCATAGCAGAGAATCAGGCTTCATGTCACCCAACACTGGAACAGGCCACTGTCAGATATTTTTAGGCCCCGGCACCCAGACAGAGGAGAGGTTCATTCAACTTTGGGTTGCCCCGCAATATAATGGTAAAATGAAAATAAAAAAAGGATTGAATGAGGAAGTGCCCTGGAGTACAATAATATATGGTTAAGGGAAGGTAGTTATAAATGTCTAATCTGCACAAGGGATGGACAGGTCCTGTGGGATCCATGCTTGGTTCATTTTTATGAACGTCAGCTTGTCCACATTGGCTGTAGACAGGCGGCTGTGTTTGTCGGTAATGACGCCCCCTGCCGTGCTGAATACACGTTGAGACAAAACGCTAGCCGGGCAGGCCGGCACCTCCAAGGCATAAAAGGCTAGCTCTGGCCACGTGGACAATTTGGAGACCCAGAAGTTGAATGGGGCCGAACCATCAGTCAGTACGTGGAGGGGTGTGCACAGGTACTGTTCCACCATGTTATTGAAATGTTGCCTCCTGCTAACACGTTCCGTATCAGGTGGTGGTGCAGTTAGCTGTGGCGTGGTGACAAAACTTTTCCACATCTCTGCCATGCTAACCCTGCCCTCAGAGGAGCTGGCCGTGACACAGCTGCGTTGGCGACCTCTTGCTCCTCCTCTGCCTTCGCCTTGGGCTTCCACTGGTTCCCCTGTGACATTTGGGAATGCTCTCAGTAGCGCGTCTACCAACGTGCGCTTGTACTCGCGCATCTTCCTATCACGCTCCAGTGCAGGAAGTAAGGTGGGCACATTGTCTTTGTACCGGAGATCCAGCAGGGTGGAAACCCAGTAGTCCGCACACGTTAAAATGTGGGCAACTCTGCTGTCGTTGCGCAGGCACTGCAGCATGTAGTCGCTCATGTGTGCCAGGCTGCCCAGAGGTAAGGACAAGCTGACCTCTGTGGGAGGCGTATCGTCATTGTCCTGCGTTTCCCCCCAGCCATGCACCAGTGATGGGCCCGAGCGGCGTTGGGTGCCACCCCGTTGTGAACATGCTTCATCCTCATCCTTGTAACGGTCACGTCCACACACACACAGGGGGAAGGGTAGTGACCACTGCGCTCCACCCTCACCCCTGGCCCTGCCTACTTGCCTCACGAGTCCTGATGACAGGGGACAACTGGACGGCAGTCCCTAACTTAGGATATGTGCAGGGAAGACAGACAAGACAAAATACGGAACATACACGGACCGGGTCAGAACCAAGAGAGCTACGCAGTACAACGGATTAAGCAAAGAATGGTCAGGAGAAGCCGGGGTCAAATACCAGGAGAGTAGCGAAGTACAAGAGGAGTCCTAAGAGAGTAGTCAGGTGGGAGCCGAGGTCACAATACCAGGATGTATGCGCAGTACAGGAGGAGCAGGCAGAGGATCGTCAGGGAACAGGATCAGGCAAATATTCAGTAGTCCAACAAACAGCCAGGAACCTAGAAATTAACAGGCAACCTGTAGCCAGCAGGCTGCCTGTATTTATAGTGGGGAGTGAGGGTCATGTGACGTGGCCAGCGTCACATGACCGACAGACCAACCAGTCGAGCACCGAGTGATCAGCTCGGCGCTCAAGGCAGACTAGGAGCAGGGAGCCACCCAGCTAGTAAAGCTGCCCTGGGAATGAGGTCAAACACAGAACCTCATTCCAAAAGCTAAGCAACAGTTCTGCGGGCAATGGGGGACCGAGTGCACCTTCGGAACCCCGTGACAATCCTCCTCCACCTCCTCCTCGTCCTCCTCGTCCTCCAGTAGTAAACCCTGGCTGGCCACATTTGTACCTGGCCTCTGCTGTTGCAAAAAACCTCCCTCTGAGTCACTTCGAAGAGACTGGCCTGAAAGTGCTAAAAATGACCCCTCTTCCTCTTCCTCCTCCTCCTCCTCCTGGGCCACCTCCTCTTCCATCATCGCCCTAAGTGTTTTCTCAAGGAGACATAGAAGTGGTATTGTAACGCTGATAAAGGCGTCATCACCACTGGCCATGTTGGTGGAGTACTCGAAACAGCGCAACAGGGCACACAGGTCTCGCATGGAGGCCCAGTCATTGGTGGTGAAGTGGTGCTGTTCCGCAGTGCGACTGACCCGTGCGTGCTGCAGCTGAAAATCCACTATGGCCTGCTGCTGCTCGCACAGTCTGTCCAGCATGTGCAAGGTGGAGTTCCACCTGGTGGGCACGTCGCATATGAGGCGGTGAGCGGGAAGGCCGAAGTTACGCTGTAGCGCAGACAGGCGAGCAGCGGCAGGATGTGAACGCCGGAAGCGCGCACAGACAGCCCGCACTTTATGCAGCAGCTCTGACATGTCGGGGGAGTTGTGAATGTAGTTCTGCACTACCAAATTCAGCACATGCGCCAGGCAAGGGATGTGCGTCAAACCGGCTAGTCCCAGAGCTGCAACGAGATTTCACCCATTATCCCACACCACCAGGCCGGGCTTGAAGCTCACCGGCAGCAACCACTCATCGGTCTGTTGTTCAATACCCCGCCACAACTCCTGCGCGGTGTGGGGCCTGTCCCCCAAACATATGAGTTTCAGAATGGCCTGCTGACGTTTACCCCGGGCTATGCTGAAGTTGGTGGTGAAGGTGTGTGGCTGACTGGATGAGCAGGTGGAAGAAGAGGAGGAGGAAGCCGAGTAGGAGGAGGAGGCTACAGGAGGCAAAGAATGTTGCCTGCGATCCTTGGCGGCGGAAGGACGTGCGCCAAACTGCTCTCCGCCTGGGGCCCAGCCGCCACTACATTTACCCAGTATGCAGTTAGGGAGATATAGCGTCCCTGGCCGTGCTTACTGGTCCACGTATCTGTGGTTAGGTGGACCTTGCCACAGATGGCGTTCCGCAGTGCACACTTGATTTTATCTGTTACTTGGTTGTGCAGGGAAGGCACGGCTCTCTTGGAGAAGTAGTGGCGGCTGGGAACAACATACTGTGGGACAGCAAGCGACATGAGCTGTTTGAAGCTGTCTGTGTCCACCAGCCTGAATGACAGCATTTCATAGGCCAGTAGTTTAGAAATGCTGGCATTCAGGGCCAGGGATCGAGGGTGGCTAGGTGGGAATTTACGCTTTCTCTCAAATGTTTGTGAGATGGAGAGCTGAACGCTGCCGTATGACATGGTTGAGATGCTTGGCGACGGAGGTGGTGGTGTTGGTGGTACATCCTCTGTTTGCTGGGCGACAGGTGCCAACGTTCCTCCAGAGGCGGAGGAAGAGGCCGAGGCAGCAGCAGAAGAGGTAGCAGGGGGAGCCTGAGTGAGTTCCTTGTTTTTAAGGTGTTTACTCCACTGCAGTTCATGCTTTGCATGCAGGTGCCTGGTCATGCAGGTTGTGCTAAGGTTCAGAACGTTAATGTTTCGCTTCAGGCTCTGATGGCACAGCGTGCAAACCACTCAGGTTTTGTCGTCAGCACATTGTTTGAAGAACTGTCACGCCAGGGAACTCCTTGAAGCTGCCTTTGGGGTGCTCGGTCCCAGATGGCGGTGGCCAGTAGCAGGCGGACTATTTTGGCGGCGGGTGTTCTGCTTTTGCACACTGCTCCCTCTTTTGCTACGCTGTTGGCTCGGTCTCACCACTGCCTCTTCCTCCGAACTCTGAAAGTCAGTGGCATGACCTTCATTCCATGTGGGGTCTAGGACCTCATCGTCCCCTGCATCGTCTTCCACCCAGTCTTACTCCCTTACCTCCTTTTCAGTCTGCACACTACAGAAAGACGCAGCTGTTGGCACCTGTGTTTCATCATCAGAGACGTGCTGAGGTGGTATTCCCATGTCCTCATCATCAGGAATCATAAGTGGTTGTGCGTTAGTGCATTCTATGTCTTCCACCGCTGGGGAAGGGCTAGGTGGATGCCCTTGGGAAGCCCTGCCAGCAGAGTCTTCAAACAGCATAAGAGACTGCTGCATAAGTTGAGGCTCAGACAGTTTCCCTGATATGCATGGGGGTGATGTGACAGACTCATGGGCTTGGTTTTCAGGCGCCATCTGTGCGCTTTCTGCAGAAGTCTGGGTGGGAGATCATGTGAACGTGCTGGATCCACTGTCGGCCACCCAATTGACTAATGTCTGTACCTGCTCAGGCCTTACCATCCTTAGAACGGCATTGGGCCCCACCAAATATGGCTCTAAATTCTGGTGTCTACTGGGACCTGAGGTAGTTGGTACACTAGGATGTGTGGCTGTGGCAGAACGGCCACGTCCTCTCCCAGCACCAGAGGGTCCACTAACACCACCATGACCATGTCCGCGTCCCTTACTAGATGTTTTCCTCATTGCTACCGTTCACCACGATAAGAAAAAAAATATTTGGCCCAATGTATTGAATTCAAATTCAGGCCTTTTTTTACAGGCACCTAACAGTATCTGGCTATCTACTTACGTACCGTATTATACTAATACAGGCACAGCAGTAACTACAGATTTAGCTGAATATAAATTGTAGGCCTAGTATTTAGGCGGTGGATGACAGGTATACGTTTACGGACAGAATTAGACTTGGAGATGCACGGTAGCGTTTGAAGTTATAGAGAATGACCCTATCCGCACCTTCAATCTAATATACCCTTTTATGGATAGATTTAAACTTGGCCTGATACAGCAGAAACCACTGATTTAGGGAATTGCTAAGTTGGGAATTGTATTTCAACCCAGAACAAAAACTGTGCTTTGGTGGACACTAAATAACTTTACCAGCCACAGCAGTAAACACAGATTTAGCTGAATATAAATTGTAGGCCTATTATTTAGGCGCTGGATGACAGGTATACGTTTACGGACAGAATTAGACTTGGAGATGCACGGTAGCGTTTGAAGTTATTGAGAATGACCCTACCCGCACCTTCAATCTAATATACCCTTTTATGGATAGATTTAAACTTGGTCTGATACAGCAGAAACCACTGATTTAGGGAATTGCTAAGTTGGGAATTGTATTTCAACCCAGAACAAAAACTGTGCTTTGGCGGACACTAAATAACTTTACCAGCCACAGCAGTAACCACAGATTTAGCTGAATATAAATTGTAGGCCTAGTATTTAGGCGCTGGATGACAGGTATACGTTTACGGACAGAATTAGACTTGGAGATGCACGGTAGCGTTTGAAGTTATTGAGAATGACCCTATCAGCACCTTCAATGTAATATACCCTTTTATGGATAGATTAAAACTTGGCCTGCTACAGCAGAAACCACTGATTTAGGGAATTGCTAATTTGGGAATTGTATTTCAACCCAGAAAAAATATATCCTTTGGCAGACAGCAGACAGTATTACAAATGGCTAGCCACAGCTGAAACACCAGATTTAGGGTACTGCTATTTTGGCAATTGTATTTTACCCCTCAATAAAATAGCAAGCACAGCCAAGCCCCTGATGTAGGATATAGCAAAAAAAAAAAAAAAAACACACTATTGATGGTTAAATGTACTTGGTTGTACCCCAGAAAAAAGTGACAGAAAAACGCTCTGGGCAGCCTTAAAAAAGTGAGCAATTAAATAGCAGAGGTTGAATGATACACAGCTGTACATCGATCACTTCAGTAATTGTTTTTGAAGACTAAATCACTGTCTAATCCCGCCCTAACAGCAGCAGCTGCATCCTATCCCTACACTGATCAGAGCAAAGTGACGTGCGGCGCTACGTGATTCCAGCTTAAATAGAGGCTGGGTCACATGCTGCACTGGCCAATCACAGCCATGCCAAGTAGTATGACACTTGTTGACAGCATTTCAAAAAGCGCCAAGAAAGCGCCGAACACCGAACCCGGACTTTTACGAAAATGTTCGGGTTCTGGTCCGTGTCACGAACACCCCAAAATTCGGTACGAACCCGAACTATACAGTTCGGGTTCGCTCATCCATAATAATGACAATACGTTATATTAGTAAGTTCCTTGTATTCACTTTCTCTACATGATAAATGCCATTTGCTAAAGTGACAAAAACCTCTTTAAGGGTCCATTCACACGTCTGCAAAATGGGTCCGCATCCGTTCCGCAAATTTGCGGAACAGGTGCGGACCCATTAATTTTCAATGGGGTCGGAATGTGCTGTCCGCATCCACTTTTGCTGATCTCCACTTCCGGATCCGCACTTCCGTTCCGCAAAAAATTGAACATGTCCTATTCTAGTCCGCAATTGCAGACAAGAAAAGGCATTTTCTATGTGAGTGCTGGCAATGTGCGGTCCGCAAAATGCAGAACGCACATTGCCGCAGTTTTCTCTCCGGCCAAAAAGACTGAACATTTGCCGGCATTAATTTACATTTAAGTGTATTAGTGCCGGATTCGTCATTAAGTGTTCCGGCAAAACGGATACGGCATTCCGATCTGCGAAAAAAATCCGAAAACAATTTATACTCTGGTTCAGGCTCAAGAAAATGTAAAGATAATAAATGTAGTACTGGTTAACCCAGGTGTCACACTTGCTTATCCCCATATAGCGATGCAAAATAACTTGCTGTATCAGATGGACAAAGGTGAAGACATCGTAGAACAGCTGATAGTTCCCAAGCCATTTAGGCAGATTGCCTTGGATCTAGCACATGGTCATTTGTTGGGGGGACATCTTGGGATGGAAAAGATAAAAGAACGTATTTTAATGTGTTTCTTTTGGCCTGGGCTCATAGCAGATGTTCGGGATTACTGTGCGTCCTGTCCTGAGTGCCAGTATATAGAGTTGAGCGGACACCTGGATGTTCAGGTTCGACGAGTTCGGACGAACTTGAAAAAAAAAGTTCGGTTTGGGGACCTGCACTTGACCCGAACTTGACCCCGAACTCAAACCCCATTGAAGTCAAAGGGGACCCAAACTTTTGGGCACTAAAATGGCTCTAAAATTGTCCTGGAAAGGGCTAGAGGGCTGCAAAAGGCATCAAAATGTGCTTAAGAGCATGGCAACTATTGTGCAAACAAATGTGGATAGGTAAATAACTTAAAATAACATAAAATACAGAAAAATTAAAAATAACACTCTGGATCTAGGAGTAGGAGGTTGAGGAGGCGACGGATGGGTGGATGTGGCGGTGTAGGTTGACGTGGGGGTGTAGGTGGAAGCGGCGGTGAAGGAGGAATAGGTAGCCAACACTGATTTGTGTTATTTTCTATTTTTAAATTGGGGTATCCCCCAAAATATTGGAACATATAACAAAATAAAACAAAGAATAAGTGGACTTGAGTACAAGAATGGATGGTTGAGGCTGGTATAAATGTTTATTCTGCACAAGGTACGGACAAGTCCTGTGGGATCCATGCCTGGTTCATTTTAATAAATGTAAGCTTGTCCACATTGGCTGCGGCCTGTGATAATGCTCTCTGCCGTGCTAAACACACGTTTACACTATACACTGGCTGCAGGTCAGCACCTCCAAGGCTGACAAAGCTTTTCCACATTTGGGCCATGCTAACCCTGCCTTCTCAGGTGCTGGTGGTGCCCCAGCTGCGTTGGCGACCTCTTCCTCCTCCTCTGCATTCGCCTTGTGTTTCCACTGTGCCCCCGCTGTCAGGTGGGAATGCCATCAGCATTGTGCGCTTGTAGTCGCACATCTTCCGATCAGTAACAGATGTTTTCACTAAATTTAGTTCCCTGTCAGCAATGCAGAGCAGGGGTTCATTCACGGCAAAAGGGGGTTCATGTCACCCAGAAATAGAACAGAGGATTTTGAGAGATTTAGGCCCCTGTCACGCAGGCACAGTAGGGGTTCATTCACGGCAAAAGGGGGTTCTTGTCACCCAGCAATAGAACAGAGGATTTTGAGAGATTTAGGCCCCTGTCACCGAGGCACATCAGGGGTTCATTCACGGCAAAAGGGGGTTCATGTCACCCAGCAATGGAACAGAGGATTTTGAGAGATTTAGGCCCCTGTCACCCAGGCACAATAGGGGTTCATTCATGGCAAAAGGGGGTTCATGTCACCGAGCAATAGAACAGAGGATTTTGAGAGATTTAGGCCCATGTCACCCAGGCACAGCAGGGGTTCATTCATGGCAAAAGTGGGTTCTTGTCACCCAACAATAGAACAGAAGATTTTGAGAGATTTAGGCCCCTGTCACCCAGGCACAGCAGGGGTTTGTATACGTCAAAAATGGTAAAATGTCACCCGACAATTGAAAATAAGATTTTTTTCAAATTAGGGCACTAAAATTGGCACTTTTTTGCATTAAAATTGCTCTAAAATAGTCCTTGAAAAGGCTAGAGGGATGTAAAAGGCAGTAAAATGTGCTTAAGAGCATGGCAACTGCTCTGCAAACAAATGTGGATAGGGAAATAACTTAAAATGAAATAAAATAACTAAAAATTACAAATTATTAACCTGCAACTCAGAGAAGGAGATGGATATGGAGTCGGAGGTTGAGGAGGCAGTGAATGTGGTGTTGTAGGTGGAGGCAGCAATGAAGGAGGAGAAGGTAGCCAAAAATGTTTTTTTTTTTTTTATTGGGGTATGTAGCCCCCTAAATATTGGGACAAATAAAAAAAAAGAAAACTAAGAATTTTAATGAACGTGAGCTTGTCCACGTTGGCTGTGGACAGGCGGCTGCGTCTGTCTGTAATGACGCCTCCTTCCGTGCTAAATACACGTTCAGAGAGTACACTGGCTGCAGGGCAGGCCAGCACCTCCAAGGCATACAGGTCAAGCTCTGGCCATGTGGACAATTTGGAGACCCAGAAGTTGAATGGGGCAGAACCATCAGTCAGTACGTGTAGGCGTGTGCACAGGTACTGTTCCACTATGTTGTTCAAATGCTGCCTCCTGCTAACACACTCCATATCATCAGTTGGGGCCGCTTGCTGCGGCGAGGTGACAAAGCTTTTCCACATGTCGGCCATGCTATCCCTGCCTTCTGAGGTGCTGGCACTGACACAGCTGTGTTGGCGAAATCTTCCTCCTCCCCTGCCTTCGCCTTATGCTTCCACTTGTCCCCCGGCGTCAGTCGGGAATGCTCTCAGGAGCGCGTCTACCAGCGTGCGCCTGTAGATGCGCATCTTCCGATCACGCTCCAGTGAGGGAATTAAGGACGTCACATTGTCTTTGTAACGGGGATTCAGCAGGGTGGCCACCCAGTAGTCAGCACACGTTAAAATGTGGGCAACTCTGCAGTCGTTGCGCAGGCACTGCAGCATATAGTCGCTCATGTGTGCCAGGCTGCCCAGTGGTAAGGACAAGCTGTCCTCTGTGGGAGGCGTATCGTCTGCGCCCTCCGTATCCCCCCAGCCACGCACCAGTGATGGGCCCAAGCTGCGTTGGATGCCACCCCGCTGTGAGCATGCTTCATCCCCATCCTCCTCATCCTCCTCATCCTCCTCTTCCTCCTCCAGTAGTGGGCCCTGGCTGGCCAAATTTGTACCTGGCCTCTGCTGTTGCAAAAATCCTCTTTCTGAGCCACTTCTAAAAGACTGCCCTGAAAGTGTTAGAGATGACCCCTCTTCCTCCTCCTCGTCCTGGGCCATATCCTCTTCCATCATCACCCTAAGTGTTTTCTCAAGGAGACATAGTGGTATTGTAACGCTGATAATGGCGTCATCGCCACTGGCCATGTTGGTGGAGTACTCGAAACAGCGCAACAGGGCACACAGGTCTCGCATGGAGGCCCAGTCATTGGTGGAGAAGTGGTGCTGTTCCGCAGTGCGACTCACCCGTGCGTGCTGCAGCTGAAACTTCACTATGGCCTGCTGCTGTTCTCACAGTCTCTCAAGCATGTGCAAGTTGGAGTTCCACCTGGTGGGCACGTCGCATATGAGGCGGTGAGCGGGAAGGCTGAAGTTACGCTGTAGAGCAGACAGCCGAGCGGCGGCAGGATGAGAACGCCGTAAGCGCGCACAGACGGCCCGCACTTTATGCAGCAGCTCAGACATGTCGGGGTAGTTGGTAATGAATTTCTGCACCACCAAATTCAGCACATGCGCCAGGCAAGGGATGTGCATCAAACCGGCTAGTCCCAAAGCTGCAACGAGATTTTGCCCATTATCGCACACCACCTGGCCGGGTTTGAGGCAACCACTCGTCGGTCTGTTGTTCTATACCCTGCCACAACTCATGACGTGATTAAAGAAACATGGGAGCAGGAATCTACCCCTTACCGCAGTGTAATTGAGCATGTATCGCTTATGCAGGACCGGTTCAGGGGCAGTCATGCCCTTGGTTCGGGAACATATGCAGCAAGCCCAACATTCTCAAAGTAGAATCTATAACAGGGGTGCAAAACTTCATCATTTTAATCCAGGGGATTGGGTGCTTGTGTTAATACCCACAGTAGAGAGCAAATTCTTAGCAAAATGGCAAGGGCCCTTCACAATTATTAAAAAAGTAAGTTATGTCAAATACCTAGTTCATCAGCCCGGAAAGAGAAAACCAAAACAGAACTATCATATTAACTTGATAAAGCCCTGGAAAGATAGGGAATCTCTGATTGTAAACTCTGTTCCAAAATGCTCTACCTTACCTGAGGTTAGAATCCTTATTGCCATTATCAAAAACAGGAATCGCAGGAATTTGTAATGAGAAATAAAGACTTTTTATCAGAACTCCTAGGCTTCACTCACGTGATAAAACCTGATATTGTCACAGAACCCAGTGTTAAGGTGAAGGTTAAGCCCTACCGTGTCCCCGAAGCTAGACAAAGATCATTACCCAGGAGATTAAAAAGATGTTAGACCTAGAGGTAATAGAAGAGTGGTCTAGTCCCATCGTTTTAATCCCCAAACCTGATGGGTCCATCAGGTTCTGTAATGATTATCGCCAGTTAAACTCTGTCTCAAAGTTTGATGCCTACCCAATGGCGAGAGTAGACGAGCTAAAAGAAAAACTGGGTATTGCTCTGTACATAACAACGTTGGACTTAACTAAAGGGTACTGGCAAATTCCGCTAACTGAAAGGGCAAAAGGAAAAGACTGCTTTTTCTGCACCTAGCGGTCATTTCAAGTACACCAAGTTGCCGTTTGGACTACATGGGGCACCGGCAACATTTCAGCATATGATGGACAGGATTCTAAGACCCTATATTAGTTATGCATCAGCGTATCTTGATGATATAGTAATATACAGTGGCGACTAGGAACCCCACCTACAAAAAGTGCAGGCTGTGGTGGATTTACTAAGACAGGCAGGTCTCACAGCAAACCCTAAAAAGTGTGCCATTGGCTTGGAAGAAGCCAGGTATTTGGGCTACACCATTGGGTGGGGTTTACCCAAACCACAGCTAAACAAAATGTAACAATACAAAACTCGCCTAGACCCCTAAACAAAAAGCAAATGAGGTCGTTTCTGGGAATTGCAGGGTATTATAGAAGATTTATCCCCAATTTTGCACCTATGGTGGTTCCCTTAACAGACTTTATGAAAGGGAAGAGTTCTGTGATGATAAAGTGGACCCCATAGGCCGAGAGGGCATTCCAGTCCCTGAAGCAAGCCCTGTGTTCCCAGCCGGTAGTGGTATGTCCGGATTTTCAAAAACCCTTCTTGGTGCAAACCGATGCTTCTGATGCAGGGTTAGGAGCAGTGTTGTCGCAAATAATTGATGGGGAAGAACACCCTGTCTTATACATAAGTCGAAAGTGTAATGGCCATGAAAAGAGATATGCCACTGTGGAGAAAGAGGCTTTGGCTTGGAAGAGAGTTCACCATCATCACAGAAGATGAACCTTTGAAGTGGATGCAGAATAACAAGGAAAATAATAGTAGGGTTACCAGGGGTTTCTGTCCCTCCAGTCTTTTAAGTTCACAGTACTGCACCGAGTAGGCAGCCTCCAAGGAATTATGTATAGTTTGTCTTGTACTTACTATTTACTCATAGGTTGGTGCAAAGGGGGGGAGGGGAATGTGGTGTCTCACATGGTGAAGTAATTGAGGGTGTATATGTGTCTCTCAGGTTCCTAACATATGCTGAGAAAAGCTATTTAGGAAAGGGTTAAAATCTAAGCCTGGGTCCTGATTAGGTGCACCTGGTGAGTTGCTAGATAACCAGGCTGGCAGTGCACTTGCTCTCAGCTTTGGGAGAGGGAGAAGCCACATCACTTTGAGAGACGCTGAAGGCCCTGTGCAAGGAAACCGCAAATATCACAGGTTGCTGTTCAGACTGTGTGTTTATTTGGTTGGACTGAGGTTAGCTCAGCCACGTCCTAGAGAGGGACCAAATGTTTAGTTAGAGCCTGACAAGGCTAGATGTTGTGTTTATGATTTAGTTTTATGCAACCTGTGGAAATAAAACTAACAGGACGTCAGTTTAAATGCACTTCTGTCTCCTGAGTCCTCCTTGTGCGTAATAGATTGACTATTCCCCTACCTTTCACCACTGGAAAGGTGAGCTTGCAAGACGCATTGTCACAACACGTATAATCCAAAAGGATAAATGCAACAATCAGACTGGGGCAAAACCTGTTAAATTGGTGGCTAAGAAGGAAGGTACCTCAAAATATTAAGTGCATGTAGACCTGGCCTAAAAACCAGGTGTATATAATACCAAGCCACCCCAAGGTAAAATCCTAATACTATGGAAATATAACCATATTATTGACTACGTTTCCCCTTAGTTTCTTCTGGAAGAGTGAGTTGCAATATGAAAGGGACCAGTATATACATATGGAAAAATGGACCAATAAACAAGGAGGATGCAGGTGGATATGATGAAAATAATTTGGGCTAACTGATCCTCCCAGAATGCTGGGAGGAAGGGATCATGGCCGAAAACCCAAAATCAAGGGGAATAAGTATGTAATATAATACAGAAAAACATGCAATTGCAAAATTAGCAGATAAAACACGTATGTTTTGATGTATTGTATACTTGAGTTCCTGCTATATTTCTTGGTGTATCTCTTAATCTGAAGTACAGGTTAAATTGAAAAAAAAAAGTATGCATTCATTCATTGATAAAAATCAACATCATATGACATGAAGAACTATAAAATTATCTCTTGGGGATTATTTTTTATTTGCTTTATATAACACCAAATAAATATAAATCAATGGAAACTCAATTAAATTTCATGGTGTAATATGCTTAACCCCCTAGGAAATCACCCAGATTGACAAGTATCAATGTCTTCTGAAATTAGATTTGCTTCAGACTTGATGATAGTTAAATAAGAATTTAGT
Organism: Bufo bufo; assembly: GCF_905171765.1. Lineage (NCBI taxonomy): Eukaryota > Metazoa > Chordata > Amphibia > Anura > Bufonidae > Bufo > Bufo bufo. Next base: position 79,878,815 of record NC_053395.1, on the reverse strand, counting down.
TACTTTTCTAGTTGAATGCTATTTTTGTAAGATTAAAACATAAAGAATAAAAGTCTATATAACTTTTCAGAAGTACATTGTATGATGTTTTTGAACATAACCGTAATACATTTGATGGTAAAAAAAATTCTAAAGCGCCAGTCTTAATAAATGACCCATATATGTTTACTGGAGGGTAGTAAAGATAATTTATAGCTAGTGATGCCTTTATATGAAGGAAATTTTCTCAAGGTCCAGACACTATGAACTATGGTGTGAAGTGGTCATTAGTAGTCTCCCTCTATTCTAGTCCTGGCAAGGTTAAGTGGGTCATCTAAAGTATTTGTACATGGTAAGGATGAACAAACCAGTTTGGACCTAATCTGCAATTTTTCAGACGGCAGACAAACACGAATAATTTCAGATTTGTTTTAGATGAATTTACTAAAACAGCACATAGAGCCATTTTAGTGCACATGTTGGTGGGGAAAAAAGCACTAGAGAGGAAGTAGAAGTGTGTGTGTGTGTGTGTGTGGGGGGGGTACTTGCCCTGATTGACTCCCAGGCTGACATACAGCCTGGATGAGCCAATCAATGCAGCAGGCAGGGAGGTGCCCGAGCAGAACAAGCAGAACTCCATTCTGTGCTAGGCTGTAAATGAGGGTGGTTGGGTCTTACAATGTCTGCCATAAAAACGATTTTAGGGAGACTGGGAGAGTGAAACATCAGTAAGGGACAGTGAGAAATCAATCAGGCTTGTATTCTATTGTCAGGGAATGTGAAGGGAAAGTTAAGGGTCCATTCACACGTCCGTATTTTTTCCTTTCCAGATATACGTTCTGTTTTTTTGCGGATCCGTGTTTCCGCAAAAACCTTCTGTTTGTATCAAAGTGCTTCCGAATCCGTTCCATTTTTTTGTAAAAAAAAAAAAAAGGACGAATAGTTGTTGCTAGGGTACCAAAGAAAAAAAAATAAAAGATGTTAAAACAGAGGACATGTGATAGAACAGGCGCCATTTTTATTTGCTTTTGGTGTAGTTTGGAGCTGTGTAAGAAACCTCTGCTTGGCTGGCATAGTTTTCTACAGTTTTCTCATCGATCATCATGGCACAAGACCTAAGGCTGGTTTCACACAGGCGTTGCGGGAGAAGATGCGGCTGCATTGCGGGAACATGCCCAATTTTTCAGAGCGAGTTCAAAACATTGTAATGCGTTTTGCACGCGCGTGAGGAGAATCGGCATGTTTGGTACCCAAACCCGAACGTCTTCACAGAAGTTCGGGTTTGGGTTAGGTGTTATGTAGATTGTATTATTTTCTGTTATAACATGATTATAAGGGGAAATAATAGCATTCTTAAAACAGAATGCATAGTACAATAGGGCTGGAGGGGTTAAAAAAATAAAATAAATTATTTAACTCATCTTAATCCACTTGTTCGCACAGCCCGGCTTCTCTTCTGTCTTCTTTCTTCAGGACCTGGGTAAAGGACCTGTGGTGACGTCACTGCGCTCATCACATGGTCCATCACATGATCCATCACCATGACGCCACCACAGATGCAGGCAGAAGAGAAGCCGGGCTGCGCGAACAAGTGAATTAAGGTGAGTTTATTTTTTTTTATTTTTTTTAACCCCTCCAGCCCTATTGTACTATGCATTCTGTTTTAAGAATGCTATTATTTTCCCTTATAATCATGTTATAAGGGAAAATAATAATGATCGGGTCCCCATCCCGACCGTCTCCTAGCAACCATGCGTGAAAATCACACCGCATCCGCACTTGCTTGCGGATGCTTGCGATTTTCACGCAGCCCCATTCACTTCTATGGGGCCTGCGTTGCGTGAAAAACACACAAAATAGAACATGCTGCGATTTTCACGCAACGCACAAGTGATGCGTGAAAATCACCGCTTGTGTGAACAGCCCCATAGAAATGAATGGGTCCGGATTCAGTACGGGTGCAATGCTTTCACCTCACGCATTGCACCCGCGTGGAAATCTCGCCTGTATGAAAGAGGCCTAAGGGATAATTTACTACTTCACTGGCTTATTTCTCGGCGATTCGGACGGCAATCAGCAAGGCAACGAAAAACCGGGGAGGAAGAGGAGACGGCAGTGGGTCCATCCGATAGTTGCTCAGCGCCTTCAGAAAGGACAATTCCACACCTTGTTTAATGATCTGTGACAGGACCCCAATAAGTTCAAAACTTACTGCCGGATGTCCATGGAAACATTCGACCATCTCCTGGTCTCTCTTCACCTTGACCTTAATTCAACCTTTGCTCAGGAGAGATGCAGCACCGCATACTACACTGCGTGCAGAATTATTAGGCAAATGAGTATTTTGACCACATCATCCTCTTTATGCATGTTGTCTTACTTCAAGCTGTATAGGCTCGAAAGCCTACTACCAATTAAGCATATTAGGTGATGTGTATCTCTGTAATGAGAAGGGGTGTGGTCTAATGACATCAACACCCTATATTAGGTGTGCATAATTATTAGGCAACTTCCTTTCCTTTGGCAAAATGGGTCAAAAGAAGGACTTGACAGGCTCAGAAAAGTCAAAAATAGTGAGATATCTTGCAGAGGGATGCAGCACTCTTAAAATTGCAAAGCTTCTGAAGCGTGATCATCGAACAATCAAGCGTTTCATTCAAAATAGTCAACAAGGTCGCAAGAAGCGTGTGGAAAAACCAAGGCGCAAAATAACTGCCCATGAACTGAGAAAAGTCAAGCGTGCAGCTGCCAAGATGCCACTTGCCACCAGTTTGGCCATATTTCAGAGCTGCAACATCACTGGAGTGCCCAAAAGCACAAGGTGTGCAATACTCAGAGACATGGCCAAGGTAAGAAAGGCTGAAAGACGACCACCACTGAACAAGACACACAAGCTGAAACGTCAAGACTGGGCCAAGAAATATCTCAAGACTGATTTTTCTAAGGTTTTATGGACTGATGAAATGAGAGTGAGTCTTGATGGGCCAGATGGATGGGCCCGTGGCTGGATTGGTAAAGGGCAGAGAGCTCCAGTCCGACTCAGACGCCAGCAAGGTGGAGGTGGAGTACTGGTTTGGGCTGGTATCATCAAAGATGAGCTTGTGGGGCCTTTTCGGGTTGAGGATGGAGTCAAGCTCAACTCCCAGTCCTACTGCCAGTTTCTGGAAGACACCTTCTTCAAGCAGTGGTACAGGAAGAAGTCTGCATCCTTCAAGAAAAACATGATTTTCATGCAGGACAATGCTCCATCACACGCGTCCAAGTACTCCACAGCGTGGCTGGCAAGAAAGGGTATAAAAGAAGAAAATCTAATGACATGGCCTCCTTGTTCACCTGATCTGAACCCCATTGAGAACCTGTGGTCCATCATCAAATGTGAGATTTACAAGGAGGGAAAACAGTACACCTCTCTGAACAGTGTCTGGGAGGCTGTGGTTGCTGCTGCACGCAATGTTGATGGTGAACAGATCAAAACACTGACAGAATCCATGGATGGCAGGCTTTTGAGTGTCCTTGCAAAGAAAGGTGGCTATATTGGTCACTGATTTGTTTTTGTTTTGTTTTTGAATGTCAGAAATGTATATTTGTGAATGTTGAGATGTTATATTGGTTTCACTGGTAAAAATAAATAATTGAAATGGGTATATATTTGTTTTTTGTTAAGTTGCCTAATAATTATGCACAGTAATAGTCACCTGCACACACAGATATCCCCCTAAAATAGCTAAAACTAAAAACAAACTAAAAACTACTTCCAAAAATATTCAGCTTTGATATTAATGAGTTTTTTGGGTTCATTGAGAACATGGTTGTTGTTCAATAATAAAATTAATCCTCAAAAATACTACTTGCCTAATAATTCTGCACTCCCTGTAGTGTCCCACTAGTATGCGGTGCTGCATCTCTCCTGAGCAAAGGTTGATAGTCACCTTGAGGTAAGTGAATTTTTCCCATTTTAAATACTATATATTGCTTAATAATATATGAAAATGATTGTTAGAAAACTAATTATTCTATATTTTCTTTTTTTATATTTTTCAGATTCCTTGCTACTGGGAACTCATTCGCTTCTTTGTATTTTGAGTTTCTCCTTGGAATCTCTACAATCTCTGGGATTGTCTGCCATACCTGCAAATTTATATGGCAGCGTCTCAGAGAAGCGGTGATGCCCACCCCAAGGTGGAAGATTAGCTACGTATCGCTGAGGGATTTTACCAATCTGCGCAGTTTCCTGAGTGCATTGGGGCACTGGACGGTAAGCATATCCGTATAAAGAAACCGCCTCACTCAGGGTCCCGGTACTTTAATTACAAACAATATTTTTCTGTAGTGCTGATGGCCCTTGCTGACAGTAACTACAGAGGCCCGCATCTTAGTGCCTCCAGAATGGGTGAACTGCTTCAGACAAACCAGCTTGCCCTGCCAGAGCCCAGTAGACTTCCCAGATCTGCAGGTCCGCCGGCTCTATTTGTGATCGTGGCAGACGAAGGATTCGCATTGTCACCCCACATGATGCGGCCTTTCCCTAGACACGATCTGGGTGACCGGAAGCGCATCTTCAACTATCGATTGACTCGCGCCCGTCGGTATGTAGAGTGCACTTTTGGAATACTGTCCACTAAGTGGAGAGTATTCTTGTCATCCATACAGATGAATCCGAAAAATGCCACCCTTGTGATACAGGCCTGTGTACTGCTACACAACTTCACCAGGATCCACAATGCCTCCACAGATGCAGAATTGGGCCTCAATATGACATCTCCTGTCAGTTTAGACCTGAGCCGGCCTGGACGACCTGGAACAGCTGGACTAGCTGTTCGGGAACTCTATGCCGACTACTTCTGCAGCCCTGAGGGGGCATTGTCGTGGCAGTTGGATGCCTTCCGTGGAAGCACTTGATTTCAGCTGGAATCTGGTTAAAAAATTTTACTCAATTTTCTTTTCTTAGTTTAGTTAGATCCCCTGTTGTTAGTTTAGATTAGGGACTCGCAAGAGAATTAGAACCCTTGACGTGGGCTTGCAGACTGAGGTATTTTGTAATATCCAAACTTTTAGTGTAAATACCTTCTAATATCTCATTTCAAATTACGTCTTAATAAAAATAAAAATTATAAGATTTTTTATTTAAATTTACTTGTTGTCCAGGTTCAGAGCTGAACTCAAATATGTCCCCTATTAAAAAAAAAATTATGGGATATGTCGGGGTTATCTTTGAAGTTGAACAACACATGACGTAATCAGACCCGCAATCCACAAAGAATTAACTTCTATGCAGACAAGGTAAGTATAAAACATCAGCATTTAAAGGGGACAGCACATGATGATTTTTATTGTTTGTATTAAGCTAAATTCTGTACATGCATTGTAGAGATTTAAACAATGCAAACCGTCATGTACTGTATCATTTAAAGCTGATATTTCGTATAGAATTTATAAAAAAAATATAAAAAATGTATGTTATTGACCTACACAAATAGTAGTTCATTAATATAAAATGTAGTCCCAAATATTTAATAAAATTAAAAATATACCGTCAGCTGCATGTTCTGAAGGTGGAGCAGCCAGCCGAATCCGTGAAGAATCTATACAACTGTGCTGCTAGATTTCTGCTCCAGCCGTTAGATATCATCAGATTTTTTTTTATTAAACATCAAACTTTAACAATATATTAATTTAAGATAATAATATCTTGAAATATAAATGATTTTTTAAGAAAACAAATATTTAAATATCAAACAATTCCCTGTTAAAAGGGCCCAGTGTCTGGATAACAGGGGGTTCTGGCCTATTCAATCTGTATGTTGGTGTCTCGATATTAAGATTTTGATCTCTCAAAAGTTCCATTCTATGGACTATGTCAATAGGTTCCTTACTGTTTCTAAAAAGATCAATTAACAAGCAAATTGCTGAGAGACAACGTGTTTGTCGTTCTTCAGGCGCACGACCGAGACTTGCTGCAAGACTTCTTATAGTTCTTTCTTCTATACTGGCCGACCAGAAATTGGAGAACCCGAGCATCAATCAGGTTCCTAACCTCTAAATCAGAATCAGCCGCGGGTCTGCGCTGTCGTCCGCCTGAAGAAGGGCCAACAAGTCGTTCTGGAACCGGAGTACTAAACATGTTAGCAGAAATTTCCGAAGATTTCCTTGTCATGGGTTCGGTATAAGGTTGAGCGAACCCGAACTGTAAAGTTCGGGTTCGTACCGAACTTTAGGATTTTTAAAACCCCGGACCCGAACCCGAACATTCACGTAAAAGTTTGGGTTCGGTGTTCGGCGCATTCTTGGCGCTTTTTGAAAGGCTGCACAGCAGTCAATCAACAATCGTCATACTACTTGCCCCAAGAGGCCATCACAGCCATGCCTACTAATGGCATGGCTGTGATTGGCCAGAGCAGCATGTGACCCAGGCTCTATATAAGCTTGAGTCAAATAGCGCTGCACGTCACTCTGCTGATACAAGTGTAGGGAGAGGATGCTGCTGGACTTGTTATTTCAGGGAGAGAATAGGACAGAATCTAACTCAGCGATCTACCTAGAAATAGTTGTGTGGGTGCAGGACACAATCGATTTACCCTGCCCTGAGGCCATTGACCAAAAAAAAGATAACTTTTATAATTCTGTTAGTTAGGTGCGTGGCAGCGGCGGCCATTTTATGCAAGCTCAGTGCACCAGCACTGCATCTGAGCTTTTGGGACATTGCAAATCACCATTTTTTGGGGGCAAACTAAAACATCTGGATTACTCAGTGTGCAATTTAAGGTAGAAATACACCCATCATTTTCTAGGGTTTTAAAAACACACTATTTTTTTTTTAAAAACTGTATTTTACAGATCTGCAAAGTGATAAATTTAAGTTTAAAATATACAGCTTTCATATTCCGTTACCAAAAAAAGACTTTTTTGGCAATCTACAACATCTGGATTAGTCAGTGTGCAATTTAAGGTAGAAATACACCCATCATTTTCTGTGGTTTTAAAAACACACAGTTTTGTTTTTTTTAAAAACACAGTATTTTCCAGATCTGCAAGTGTTAAATTCAAGTTTAATATATACAGATTTTATATTCTGTTACCAAAAAAAGACTTTTTTGGCAATCTACAACATCTGTATTAGTTAGTGTGCAATTTAAGGTAAAAATACACCCATCATTTTCTGTGGTTTGAAAAACACACTTTTTTTTTCTCAAAAAAACAGTATTTTCCAAATCTGCAAGTGTTAAATTCAAATTTAATATATACAGCTTTGATATTCTGTTACCAAAAAAAGACTTTTTTGGCAATCTACAACATCTGTATTAGTCAGTGTGCAATTTAAGCTAGAAATACACCCATCATTTTCTGGGGTTTGAAAAACACACTTTTTGACAAAAAACACTTTATTCAGGCCTTGCAGCATCAGCACGTGTGAAATTACAGGCTTATATACTGCTGTAAAATTCAGTTGTTAAACAAACACTCATTTGGGCACAAAAAATGTAGTTGGCAGCCTTTGATGCAGATGTCATTGTGAGATACACCCTTAATACATTTGGGTTACATTCTGAGATTTTTAAATACCGCCATTTGGTGCACCAATATTGAATTCAGGCCTACACTGGTTCAGGCCTTGTGAGATACCCCCTCTACATACAGGGATGTGAATCAGGCATTAGAATTACAGCCATTTGAAATACAGCCATTTTGGGCAAAGAAATATTGAATTCAGGCCTACAGTGGTTCAGACCGTGTGAGATACTCCCTCTACATACAGGGTTTTAAATCAGGCATTTGAAATACAGCCATTTGAAATACAGCATTTTGTGCAAAGATATATTTACTTCAGGCCTACAGGGGTTCAGACCGTGTGAGATACTCCCTCTACATACAGGGGTTTGATTGAGGGATTTGAAATATAGTCATTTGAAAAACAGCCATTTTGTGCAAAGATATATTTACTTCAGGCCGACAGTGGTTCAGACCGTGTGAGATACCCCCTCTACATACAGGGGTTTGAATCAGGCATTTGAAATACAGCCATTTGAAATACAGCCATTTTGTGCAAAGATATATTTACTTCAGACCTACAGTGGTTCAGACCGTGTGAGATACCCCCTCTACATACAGGGGTTTGAATCAGGCATTTGAAATATAGCCATTTGAAATACAGCCATTTTGTGCAAAGATATATTTACTTCAGGCCTACAGTGGTTCAGACCGTGTGAGATACCCCCTCTACATACAGGGGTTTGAATCAGGCATTTGAAATACAGCCATTTTAAATACAGCCATTTTGTGCAAATAAATCTTTAATTCAGGCCTACACTGATTCAGGGCTTGTGATATCCCCCCTATACATACAGGGGTTTGATTCAGCCATTTGAAATACAGCCATTTAAAATACATCCATTTGAAATACAGCCGTTTTGTGAAAAGAAATCTTTAATTCAGGCCTACACTGATTCAGGGCGTGTGAGATCCCCCCTATACATACAGGGGTTTGATTCAGCCATTTGAAATACCGCCGTTAGAAATACAGCCATTTGAAATACAGCCATTTTGTGCAAGGAAATCTTTAATTCAGGCCTACACTGATTCAGGGCGTGTGAGTTCCCCCTATACATACAGGGGTTTGATTCAGCCATTTGAAATACAGCCATTTTGTGCAAAGAAATCTTTAATTCAGGCCTACACTGATTCAGGGCGTGTGAGATCCCACCTATACATACAGGGGTTTGATTCAGCCATTTGAAATACAGCCATTTGAAATACAGCCATTTTGTGCAAAGAAATCTTTAATTGAGGCCTACACTGATTCAGGGCGTGTGTGATCCCCCCTATACAATCAGGGGTTTAATTCAGGCATTTGAAATACAGCCATTTGAAATACAGCCATTTTGTGCAAAGAAATCTTTAATTGAGGCCTAGTCGGGTTCAGGCCGTGTGAGATACACCCTTTACATACTATCGTTTTATTCTACTTATTCTATTAATTAAACACCTATTTAGGGCAAGATCCTAAATTCAAAAAATATTAGGAGAGCGTCAAATAAGGGACGTGGCCCAGGTCGTGTTGCAGGGACAGGACGTGGTCGATCTGTGCTAGCTACGCGCACAAGTGAAACCCCTCCCTCAGGTGCGAGTAGGCGACAAAACCTGCAGCGGTTTTTGGTCAGGCCTAATGCTGCTCTTCGAATGGTGAGTCCTGAACAAGTATAAGCAATAGTAGATTGGGTTGCTGACAGTGGATCCAGTACCTTCACATTGTCTCCCACCCAGTCTCCTGCTGAAAGACCACAGTTGGCACCTGCAGCCGATGTCCATCAGTCTTTCACATCATTTCCTTGCAAATCAGCCAAGCAGTCTAAGCCGCAAGTCCTGCAGCAGTCTCTTCTGCTTTTTGATGACTCTGTTAGCAGGGTTTCCCAGGGCCATCCACCTAGCCCTGCCCCAGAAGTGGAAGAGATTGAGTGCATCAATGCCCAACCACTTATCTTTCAAAATGAGTACATGGGAGGACCATCGCAGCACGTCTCGGATGATGACGAAACACAGGTGCCAACTGCTGGGGCTTTCGAAAGTGTGCAGACTGACAAGGAGGTCAGGGGTGAAGACTGGGTGGAAGATGATGTGGAGGACAATGAGGTCCTAGACCCCACATGGAATCAAGGTCATGCGAGTGACCTATGCAGTTCGGAGGAAGAGGCGGTGGTGGCACAGAGCCACTAGCACAGCAGAAGAAGGAGCAGGGTGCAAAAGCAGAGCGGCAGTCCTTTAGAAAGTACGGCTCCTAATGCCCACCGCAGCAAGGGACCTAGCACACCAAAGCCAGATCCAAGGAGTTCCCTGGTGTGGCAGTTCTTCAGACAATGTGCTGACGACAAGACACGAGTGGTTTGCACGCTGTGCAATCAGAGCCTGAAGCGAGGCATAAACGTTCTCAACCTGAGCACAACCTGCATGACCAGGCATTTAAGTGCTAAGCACGAGCTGCAGTGGAGTAGATGCCTCAAAAACCAAGAAAGGTCTCTGGCTCCTCCTGCTTCCTCTTCTTCTGCAGTCGCGGCCTCTTCATCCACCTCTGGAGTGACAGTGCCACCTGCCACCCTGCAAACAGAGGATCTGCCAGCAACACCAACACCTGGGTCACCAATCATCTCCACAATGTCCCACGGAAGCGTTCAGCTCTCCATATCCCAAATGCTGGAGAGGAAGAGGAAGTTCCCCCCTACCCACCCGCGATCCCTAGCCCTGAATGCCAGCATTTCTAAATTACTGGCCTTTGAAATGCTGTCATTCCGTCTGGTGAAGACGGATAGTTTTAAAGGCCTTATGGTGGTGGCTGTCCCACAGTACGTCGTGCTCAGCCGCCACTACTTTTTAACGCGAGCCATCCCTTCCCTGCACAACCAAGTAGGGGACAAAATCAGGTGTACACTGTGGCAAGGTGCATCTGAAAAAACGCTCCTGGCGATGATGGAAGAGGATGTGGCACAGGAGGAGGAGGAGGAAGAGGGATCATTTTGTAGGGTTTCCGGCCAGTCATTCCCAAGTGGCTCCGAGGGTGGGTTCCTGCATCCACAAACCCAAGGTGCACAATTGTCCAGCCAGGGCACAGTTCTGCAGGATGAGGAGGAGGAGGAGATGCAGGAGGAGGAACCATGTTCACAGCAGGGTGGCACCCAGACCAGCTCATGGCCATCACTGGTGCATGGATGGGGGGATACAGAGGACACAGACGATACACCTCTAACAGAGGACAGCTTTTCATTGCCTCTGGGCAACCTGGCGCACATGAGCGATTTCATGCTGCAGTGTCTCCGCAACGACCGCCGAGTTGCCCACATTCTAACTTGTGTTAATTACTGGGTGGCCACGCTGCTGGATCCCCGTTACAAGGACAACGTACCGTCCTTAATTCCATCACTGGAGTGCGATTGTAAGATGGGCAAGTACAAGCGCATGCTGGTAGACACGCTGCTGATGGCATTCCCACCTGACAGCGGGGGCACAGTGGACGCACAAGGCGAAGGCAGAGGACGAGGAAGAGGTCACTAACGCAGCTGGGGCACCGCCAGGACCTCAGAAGGCAGGGTTAGCATGGCCACAACAACCAGCACCACCAGCTGATATGGAACATCTTAGCAGGAGGCAGCATTTCAGCAACATGTTGGAGCAGTATGTGTGCACACGCCTACACGTACTGAATGACGGTTCTGCCCCCTTCAACTTCTGGGTCTCCAAATTGGGCACATGGCCTGAGCTTGCCCTGTTTGCCTTTGAGGTGCTGCCCTGCCCTGCAGCCAGTGTATTGTCTGAACGTGTATTTCGCACGGCAGGGGGCGTCATTACAGACAAACGCAGCCGCCTGTCCACAGCCAACGTGGACAAGCTCACGTTCATTAAAATGAACCAGGCTTGGATCCCACAAGACTTGTCTGTACCTTGTGCAGAATAGACATTTATACCACCATCAAACATACAACTTAAGTCAAGTGCAATGATTCTTTGTTTTATTTAGTTTTTATTTGTCCCAATATTTTGGGGGCTACCTACCCCAATAAAAAAAAAAAAAAAAACATTGTTGGCTACCTCCTCCTCCATTGCTGCCTCCACCTACAACACCACATTCACCGCCTCCTCAACCTCCGACTCAATATCCACCTCCTCCTCTGAGTTGCAGGTTAATAATTAGTCATTTTTAGTTATTTTATTTTATTTTAAGTTTCCCTATCCACATTTGTTTGCAGAGCAGTTGCCATGCTCTTAAGCACATTTTACTGTCTTTTACATTTAAAAAGCGCCCATTTTAGTGCCCTAAATTGAAAAAAAACTTATTTTCAATTGTCTGGTGACATTTTACCATTTTTGGGGGGGCACACTACAAAAGGGAACACCAGGCAGTATACTGATAATACACTTTATTGTGTTAAAATATTTAAGAACTGCCTGGTGTTCCCTTTTGTAGTGTGCCCCCCCATACCTGTTGTTTATATTATATTTTTCACTTGGTCCTGAGGGTGGGACCTGGGGGAGAGCACCATCTCCGTATAGAGAGGAGGTGAGCCGCTGTATCTTTTCTAAACATTTTACCATTTTTGGCGTATACAAACCCCTGCTGTACCTGGGTAACAGGGGCCTTAATCTCTCAAAATCCTCTGTTCTATTGCTGGGTGACAAGAACCCCCTTTTGCCGTGAATGAACCCCTGCTGTGCCTGGGTGACATGGGCCTAAATCTCTCATAATCATCTGTTCTTTTGCTGGGTGACAAGAACCCACTTTTGCCGTGAATGAACCACTGCTGTGCCTGGGTGACAGGGGCCTAAATCTCTCAAAATCCTTTGTTCCATTGCTGGGTGACAAGATCCCCCTTTTGCCGTGAATGAACCCCTGCTGTGCCTGGGTGACATGGGCCTCGTTCCCTCAAAATACTCTGTTCTATTGCTGGGTGACATGAACCCCCTTTTGCCATGAATGAATCCCTGCTCTGCATCGCTGACAGGGAACTAAATTTAGTGAAAACATCTGTTACTGATCGGAAGATGCGTGTCTACAAGCGCACGCTGGTAGACGCGCTGCTGATGGCATTCCCACCTGACAGCGGGGGCACAGTGGAAGCACAAGGCAAAGGCAGAGGAGGAGGAAGAGATCGCTAACGCAGCTGGGGCACCGCCAGCACCTCAGAAGGCAGGGTTAGAATGACCAAAATGTGGAAAAGCTTTGTCAGCCTTGGAGGTGCTGACCTGCCCTGCAGCCAGTGTATAGTGTGAACGTGTGTTTAGCACGGCAGAGAGCATTATCACAGGCTGCAGCCAATGTGGACAAGCTTACGTTTATTAAAATGAACCAGGCATGGATCCCACAGGACTTGTCCGTACCTTATACCAGCCTCAACCATCCATTCTTGTACTCAAGTGCACTTATTCTTTGTTTTATTTTGTTATATGTCCCAATATTTTGGGGGATACCCCAATTTAAAAATAAAAAAAATAACACAAATCCATGTTGGCTACCCATTCCTCCTTCACCGCCGCTTCTACCTACACTGCCACGTCAACCTACACCTCCACATCCACCCATCCACCGCCTCCTCAACCTCCTACTCCTTATTTTTCTGTATTTTATGTTATTTTAAGTAATTTCCCTATCCACATTTGTTTGCAGAACAGTTGTCATGCTCTTAAGCACATTTTGATGCTTTTTGCAGCCCTCTAGCCCTTTCCAGGACTATTTTAGAGCCATTTTAGTGCCCAAAAGTTCGGGTACCCATTGACTTCAATGGGGTTCGGGTTCAGGGTCAAGTTCGGGTCAAGTTCTGGTCCCAAACCCGAACTTTTTTCCGAAGTTCGGCGGAACCCGTCGAACCCGAACATCCAGGTGTCCGCTCAACTCTAGTTCGGTAGTATTCTCGGGAATTTCCTCTCTAGTATCTTCTGGCGGCGATTCCCTGTCGCTTCTGGAATTGGAGTGGAATCTGATGAAAGATTATCGACAGTTCTATAAAGAAAAAAAAATTCTCATAATTCTATATAAATATATATATATATAATTCAGTTCAGATAACGTGCTAAAATTGAACAGTAGCAGCACCGCTTCTTGACTGGACAGTGCATAGCGTGTGCACAATAAAATAATCTAAACAAACTTACGAAACCTGAAAAAAAAGATGGCAAACTATCATTTTTAAATTAATAAATTATGTAAATAACAGTGAAGCTCTATTCTTCATCCTTTTCTGCCTCTCTGCAGCAGTGGTCTTCCTATAGGGCAGTCATGTCCAACCTGCGGCCCTCCTGCTGCAGTAAAACTACAACTCCCAGCTTTCCTGGATAGCTTACAGCTATTAGGGCATACTTGGAGTTGTAGTTTTGCTGCAGTTGGAGGGCCGCAGGTTGGACATGACTGCTATAGGGGCTTTGTGGTATATACGGGTAGTCAAGCTGCTGACACCCTGCTATTGAACTTGTGTGGCCCTGGTCACATATCAGTTTTTTTGATCACTTATTTCTATATTGAGCCAAAACCAGGTGTGGGTCAAAAACACAGAACAGGTGCAGTTCTTTTCATTATTCCTACTCTCTGAGTAGGCTCCACTCCTGGTTTTGGCTCAAAAAAACAGATGAAAATAACTGATCAATTTAATGACGTCTGAACAAGGCCTGTCTGAAACGCTATGTCCGTATAGGTCGCCCGCCATGCATGACCAGTGCAAAACTGGGTACACACACACGGACAGAGCGCTATCACACAGAGATTTTATTACATTAGATATATAATTAAAAAAATAATTATAAACTCTTACATCCTTAATTCCATAATGGGTTTAAAAAAATCCAGTTGACGTGTATATAAATAGTTTTATTTTTATTTTTTATGACCCACCGCCACTGCGTTGCTTTAGATTTTGTTCTCTCTGATATTGGTCTCAGCAAAAGTACCACCTTTTTTTCAAGTCTTTGACTGTAAAAAAATAAGAAAATACAAATGTTATTAAAAATTTTATAAGAGACTAGCACAATCCTTGCAGCTGCCACAATTAATTAAAAACCAATTTTGCTATACTGCATCCATGAGCCATCTGAATAAATAATAACATCCATATGACCCTATCAGCGCCTATACCACATATGTCCAACCTGCGGCTCTCCTGCTGTTGAAAAACGACTACACCCTGCGTTCCCTGTCAGCCTACTTTAGGGCATGGTGGGAGTAGTAGTTTTACAACTGCTGGATAGCTGCATTTTGGCCAGCCCTAACCAATACTATCACACATATCATTCTATATAAATCCAGAAAAAGGTCTATATTAAAACTTAATTTTATACCTAAAATTTAAATGTTTGCTATATAAAGGATTTTATGTATTTGAGAATAAGTTAGACCACGGTTGCTATGCAACTTCTGGTTTTAATGCATTGTTTTTTCCTTGTGTGCAATGTATACAAAGCAATGAAGACTAGGCTTTGTACAATACTATCTAAATCAGGGATGCTCAACCTGTGTTCCTCCAGCTTTTTCAAAACTACTACTCCCATCATTGCCGGATAGCCTACAGAAGGGGATGGTAGGAGTAGTAGTTTTACAACAACTGGAGGTCCGCAGGTTGAACATCTCTGATCTACAAATCGCTGTGATTGTCCATGTCCTGAAGCAGCATAGAAAATGTTCAAATGAGCCCCCAAATATCACTGACACTCAAATGTACACTTGTCTATGCTGTTCCAGGACAGATGGGACATTAAAAAACGGACCTTATATCTGAATCTGTACCCAAAAATTACACATTACATATTATAATATATAATACTGACAAATTTTGTCACGTTTGGCAATGTTAGCGGACTCCCAGGAAGAGGTCATCAATTCTTTCACGATCTCCTCCCAACAGCGGTCCTTCAAAACACGGTTTTAAAATTCTTCCTTCCTTGTATCCCACAAGGACGGGCGCTCCTGGATCATGATGATCAACTTTTCAACCTCATATGCCATGTTTTTAGCTGATTTTTTTTTTTAATGAGGAGACACTCAGCAGAGCAGGGGGGATACAGCTTTCCTTGGTACTGAAAGCACATGGCACAGGGGGCTGGCCTTTTTTTTTCTTCCTATCAATGGATCCGTAAATGCGGATGACATGCGGATGCTTTTAGCATGTCTTCCGCATTTTTTGCGGATCCATTGACTACAATGGGATGACAGAACGGAAATTCAAACAAATAGTAGGACAAGGCATATATATTTTTTCAGGATCCGCATGCACGGACAGCACCAGCACCATATCTTATGAAGATATATCTTGGGTACAGACTTAAATAAGTCAATTTCAAAACTAACCAAGTCGAACTGTTCCACCAGGCTGTAGCCCAGACCCATGTTCAGGACTGAGACACAGCCTGGTGGCAGCTAATAGCCAGTGAGGTTAATGGGGTTGTCAGAGTTATGAAAAAAAAATAATAATATAGCACTGAAAATCTGATGGGCAGCAATATATAACTAAGCTAAGCATGTTGTATGCAAAAAAAAAAAATGTATTTCCTCATTTCCCTGGTTCTTTTCTGGCCCTTTGTTTACATGCAATAACAACAATCTCTGCCCCTCCCCCTGTTCTGCTAAGGGAGTGGCTACAAGAGCTGCCCTGAGTGACATGTCTGCCTGCTGGGATACTCAGCAGCATGTTGTATGTGAAGGACTACAAGTCCCAGCTGTATAATGACACTGCTAAGGGAGTGGATACAAGAGCTGCCCTGAGTGCTGGGAGAATCAACAGCAATTTGTAAGTGTAGAACTACAAGTCCCACCTGTATAATGACACTGCTAATACACACAGGATCTTCCCCCTACCTTATTGTGCAATGCTCTCTCTAGTCTGTCAGCTCCTGTGCCCAGAATTGTCACTGCTGCAGCTACCCAGTCTGTGCAGCTGAAGGGGTTAAGAATCCTAGGAGAGAGCAGACAGCCCGGCAGTGAAGGGGGGCGTGGACAGCACAGTGATGTCTCGTTTACAGGCTTGTAAACAAACTTTATCATAGCAGGGAGAGAAGCTGACATCACAGGTCATGTGACCCTCAGTCAAATCTGATAAACCAGGCACTTTAGATAAAGTGAGTTAATTGTAAAGTTGTTATATTTTCCTAGTTAGGAACATAGAAAGAACAAAAAAATAATTTGGACAACCCCTTTAATAACAGTGTTCTCTTTTAATGCAGATTCCATAGATGAAGTTACTGTCTGCAGGAGACCTGCTTCTTCTTGCGGGTAGATTTTCTCACAATCCTTGGCCTTTCTTCGGCCCCTCCTGGTGCCATATTTAAAGGGTCTTTATTGTGTTGAAAATTAGGATGGTCAAATTGGTCATGTGGTTATTCGATTCATCTGACAAGCTGGAGTCCGAATCTGTAGTCCAGTACTCACTTGTTTATTATCTACACACACAGTTCAGTTCCATTTTTTTTTTTACGGGGGGGGGGGGGGGTGGAGTTATTGAATTTAAGGAAACCAATATATATATAGGTGATTAGTACACCAATACACACTAGGGTAACAATTTACCTGTGAGTGTTAATGCGATATTAACAGTCAGTCTGTTTCCATAGATTCCATTTCCACATGGTTGCAATTACATTTTCTTTGGATTGTTCAATTTAATTAACCAGCATATACAGTTGCAAGAAAAAGTATCTGAACCCTTTGGAATTATATGGATTTCTGCACAAATTGGTCATACAATGTGATCTGATCTTCATCTAAGTCATAACAATATACAATCACAGTCTGCTTAAACTAATAACACACAAATAATTAAATGTTACCATGTTTTTATTGAACACACCATGTAAGCATTCACAGTGCAGGTGGAAAAAGTATGTGAACCCTTGGATTTAATAACTGGTTGAACCTCCTTTGGCAGCAATAACTTCAACCAAACATTTCCTGTAGTTGCAGATCAGACGTGCACAACGGTCAGGAGTAATTCTTGACCATTCTTCTTTACAGAACTGTTTCAGTTCAGCAATATTCTTGGGATGTCTGGTTTGAATCGCTTTCTTGAGGTCAAGCCACAGCATCTCAATCAGGTTGAGGTCAGGACTCTGACTGGGCCACTCCAGAAGGCGTATTTTCTTCTGTTTAAGCCATTCTGTTGTTGATTTACTTCTATGCTTTGGGTCGTTGTCCTGTTGCAACACCCATCTTCTGTTGAGCTTCAGCTGGTGGACAGATGGCCTTAAGTTCTCCGGCAAAATGTCTTGATAAACTTGGGAATTCATTTTTCCTTTGATGATAGCAATCCGTCCAGGCCCTAACGCAGTAAAGCAGCCCCAAACCATGATGCCCCTACCACCATACTTCACAGTTGGGATGAGGTTTTGATGTTGTTGTGCTGTGCCTCTTTTTCTCCACACATAGTGTGTTTCTTCCAAACAACTCAACTTTGGTTTTATCTGTCCACAGAATATTTTGCCAGTACTGCTGTGGAACATCCAGGTGCTCTTGTGAAAACTGTAAACGTGCAGTAATGTTTTTTTTGGACAGCAGTGGCTTCCTCTGTGGTATCCTCCCATGAAATCCATTAATATTTAGTGTTTTACGTATCAAATATTCACTAACAGGGATGTTAGCATATGCCAGAGACTTTTGTAAGTCTTTATCTGACACTCTAGGATTCTTCTTCACCTCATTGAGCAGTCTGCGCTGTGCTCTTGCAGTCATATTTACAGGACGGCCACTCCTAGGGAGAGTAGCAACAGTGCTGAACTTTCTCCATTTATAGACAATTTGTCCTACCGTGGACTGATGAACAGCAAGGCTTTTGGAGATACTTTTATAACCCTTTCCAGCTTTATGCAAGTCAACAATTCTTAATCGTAGGTCTTCTGAGAGCTCTTTTGTGCGAGGCATCATTCACATCAGGCAATGCTTCTTGTGAAAAGCAAACCCAGAACAGGTGTGTGATTTTTATAGGGCAGGGCAGCTGTAACCAACACCTCCAATCTCATCTCATTGATTAAACTCCAGTTGGCTGACACCTCACTCCAATTAGCTCTTGGAGATGTCATTAGTCTAGGGGTTCACATACTTTTTCCACCTGCATTGTGAATGTTTACATGGTGTGTTCAATAAAAACATGGTAACATTTAATTCTTTGTGTGTTATTAGTTTAAGCAGACTGTGATTGTCTATTGTTGTGACTTAGATGAAGATCAGATCACATTTTATGACCAATTTGTGCAGAAATCCATATCATTCCAAAGGGTTCACATACTTTTTCTTGCAACTGTATATGTGATTACTGCAGCAACATACAGGGTAATTCAGCAACCTACCTGTGAGTGTCAGTGTGAAATTAAGCGTGAAGCCTTAACCGTCCATTTCCAGGAATTCCATTTCTACATGGTTGCAATTACATTTTTTGGGGATTGTTCAGTTCTGGCCCTTAATCGTCAGTTAAAGTTTATTCATTTCTCCTCACTTTTGAAATTAATTTTTTGGCGGATTTGTTCAATTTAATTAAACCAGCATGTAGGTGATCAACACCAATGCACGGGCCAGCACACAAAAAGATCTGTGAGGGATCACAGTTTATCAGTTTCCCTTTATTTCTGTGTTTACAAACATGTTTGCAATTAATTATTTATTTATTATTGGGGCTGTTGATTATATTCAAACTAGCACCATATATACATTACTACACCAATACACAGGGTAGTGCACAACATTATGTGAGAGGCCCAAAAATATCTGGGCTATGGAAGGGTTCCAAACAAAAGACCCAGAGACAGAATGTGCGTTGTAGCAGCACCAACTATCCAACCAGAAGTAGAAGTAGTAGTAGGCTGCAGTGTTTCCTGCTGGCTTCGGAAAGGTGCAACATTATAGATGAGGAGAAAGAGGATGAGATTGTGGATTGGGTGGCTTATTCCTCCACTCAGTTGCAGCAAGATGATGTGGAGGTAACTTCAGAGTCTAAAACTGTGCCATGGAGACAGGAGTCACAACGTTCCACCTACTCCTCCTCCTTGGAGCCCCAAAGAAGACTTTTAGTGGAGTCATCTCAGTCTTCACTGCCCCTTCCTTCTTCCTAAGAAGTGACATACCCTACAGCAGATAGTCAAGAGAGTCTCCCTGTTGACGAATTGTGTGAGAGCAGTCAGCATTTGTACTGCCCTGAGGAGGAGGTGGAGGAGGAGGCTGCAGACCTCAGGCATAGCTATGTTGGTGGTGGTAGTAGTAGCCCCAGTAGCCGTGGTATTGGCGTTGGAGACGGGCAGAGCAGGGGAGTGTGACCAAAGAATCCACCATAACATACCACAGTCGGATAGAAGTGGAAGGGAGGGTGAGGACTCTGATGACAATGGTGTGCTGATGATTGACAGGACCTGGGAACTGGATCGGGGTGCTGAGGAGGAGACAACATCAGAATAGGAACAGCTCTTATGGGAAGGGACACTACATTTCTTTCATAGCTCAGTGGGTCAATGTTTATTTTTCTGGCAGCAGCGAGGCAGCACCCTGATTGTGTCAGTCTGGCTCCCACACCAGGCACTTATCTGCCTCCTCCTCCATGAAAATGTTTCTGTCCCCAACAGCAACATGGCCCTACCCCTCCTTACTATCACATTTGTCAGGTCAAGCGTTGCCATGCTGTGTTAGAACTGATTGGCCTGGGAGAGATTAGCCACACCAGTGATCAGCTGCTCAAGTACATCAAGCAGCAAAACATCCCACTTGATGTCACCCTGCCGACTCTAACTGGACAAGGTGGTCAGCGACAATGGTCTCAACATCCTGACTTCCCCTCAACCATGGCAAAATAACACATGCTTCCTGCATGGTGCATGCAGTGCTTTCTAAACAAGTACACTGGCTTGTGCAAGGTGCTGGCAAAGTCCAGCAGAATGACCTGCCGGTACACTGCTTAATCCACGATGTGCCAACTCACTGGAATTTGACATTGCACATGTTTGAGCATCTGTACAAGCAGTGGAAAACCGGGAGCAATTTTGTCATGCAACAGACAGCCTCAGCAGCATGGAGCATGTGTTGGTTTGAGTTCAGTTAGTGGCAGCTCATCTGGGATGCCCGTTGGGTGTTGAAGCCCTTCAAAGAGGACACGAAGTTCGTCCACAGGGACAATTGCGGCATGAAAGACCTCATCTTTATCTTAGAACAGACACTGACGCTCAAGCAGCAGGGGATAACAGTGGAAGAAGAGCAGCTGATGCATCTTGCTATACGCCCTATAGCTGTTGGGGACACACAAAGGGAATCTGCCATGGAGGAGGAAGAAGAAGATGAGGATATGGAGCTGCGACTGCAAGAGGAAGAGTAGGAGACTGAGGTGGAGGAGCAAGAGAATCATGATGAGAATGGCACCAGCCAAGACACCCAAAAAGAACAGATTCGTCGGGCACTCGGGCCAGAATGCAGACTAGTATGCTTACCTGCTTACGCAGTGACAGGCGTATCATTGACATTAAGCAGTCTGATGGTTACTGGATAGCTATGCTTTTAGACCCTTGATACTAAGGAAAACTGGGGGATCGTTTTCTCCCACAGAAAGGGAGGACTAATTTATGCCAGAATGTCTGAAAAAGAGGCCCCTCTCTGTGTCACTACCAGAGTTTTGAGACGTTCTCACAGCTCTGTTTCTCCACCCCTGTGATGAGGTCACTACTAGAGCTTGGAGGAGTCCTCCCAGCTGTTCCTCCTGCGTTTGATTTCCCTCCCTTTAAATCACCCCTCCTCCTTTCTAGGCTGTGGATTATAGTTCTCATTTGAGTTGTAGCTCTTGCTTGAGTATCTTCACTTGTTAGCTTTCATTTCACTGGACCTGTGTTCTGCTGCAGCAAGCACTCCGGATATTGCCAGCTGTCTTTGGATCCGTCTTCTCTGCGGCTGCAGCCCCTTCAGCTAAGTGTGCAGACATTGTTGTGTACCTGTTTATTTTCTGACTGGATCTGAGGCGGCCACAATTCCCTCCATATACTGAGCAGGCCGTGCCCCTTCCACTATTGTAGGGGTTACAGTGGTCATCAGTCTTAGGTACGTGGGCATGCCCCGTTCCACCATTTGGATCCGGGCATGTGCTTTAGCAGCATAGGGAGAGCTTTGAGGGTCTGACAGGGGTCACCCTTTATCCTCCCTAGTTTGGGTCCGGTCAGTAGCTCTTTTTACTGTGTATGCTCTAGTTGCTCACATACAGCCGTGACATTATAATCCACCAAAACCGTCCTTTTTTGACATGGATCCGCTTTCTGGCCTGGTTGACCGCATGCAGGGTCTTTCTTTGGAAGTAGCGGATCTCCGTCAATCTATGACTCAGCTTCAAGCATTGGGCTCTGCTCCGGCCCATGGAGTCTGTTGCGAGCCAAAGTTCTCACTTCCAGAAACGTTCTCCGGGGGCAGTGAGAATTTTGTTCGCTTCAGAGAGGCATGCAAACTCCATTTTTGCTTGTGTCCCCACTCCTCTGGTAATGAAGAGCAGAGGGTGAGGATTATCATCTCCCTGCTCAGGGGTAATGCTCAGACTTGGGCTTTTTCGCTGCCATCAGGGGATCCCTCCCTTCGATCCGTGGAAAGATTTTTTGTGGCCCTGGGGCAGATATATGATGACCCGGATCGTGTTGCTCTGGCCGAATCTAACTTACGTGTTTTATGCCAGAACAAACTGTCTGCGGAGCTTTATTGTTCTGAATTTCGGAGATGGGCAGCTGATTCAGGTTGGAATGATGCTGCACTCCGGAGTCAGTTCTGTCATGGTCTCTCAGAGAGATTGAAAGATGCGTTTGCTTTCCATGAGAGACCAACGTCCTTAGAGTCTGCCATGTCATTGGCGGTACACCTTGACAGGCGTCTAAGAGAAAGAAACGAGACCTCTCTGTCCAGCAATTGTCAGTCTAGGGGCAGTGGTGCGGACTCATTCAGTGTGCAGAGGCCTCATCCTGTCTCGGTCCCCTCTGAGGAGGAGCCCATGCAGCTAGGTCGGCTTGCCCCTGATAAAAGAGGATTTACTGTAGTCCTCAGAGTATGGTGTGTTTTTGTTGTGGGGGCATAGCTCATTTGGCAAATGTTTGTCCGTCTAGGAGATTCTTGAACTGTACTAAGAGCAATAATAAGAGAAATACCTCAAAAGGTAAATAATCAAATTCTGCTTCATCTGCTACTTTGGGCAAAGTTGATGTAGGAATTGATGCTTTTCCTCTGACCTGCAGTTCCCATTTTCTCCTGTCTGCCAGGGTGGCGCTAGAGAGCAAAGTAATTTCTTGTGAGATTTTTGTCGATAGTGGAGCGGCCGTCAATCTTATTGACACTCAATTTGTAGCCATGCATGGTTTTCAGGTTTGCACATTAGAAAAGGATATACCTGTTTTTGCTATTGACTCTGCTCCACTCTCACAGAGATCCCTGAAGGGCATTGTTCACAATATCCGGCTAGCTGTAGGTGACACTCATGTGGAGGATATATCTTGTTTTGTCCTTAACGGATTGCCTTCACCTCTAGTTTTGGGGTTACCCTGGCTCACTAGACATAACCCTACTATTGATTGGCAAGGAAGGCAAATAAATGAGTGGAGTGACTTTTGTAGAGAAAATTGTCTCACAGCGACTTTTGCAGAGGTGTCTACTAAAACTGTGCCATCATTTCTCTCTGATTTCTCTGACGTGTTTTCCGAGAGCGGCGTTCAGGAGCTACCTCCTCACCGGGAGTTTGACTGTCCCATTAACCTCATTCCCGGCGCCAAGCTGCCAAAAGCACGCCTCTACAATCTCTCACAACCGGAAAGAATCGCAATGCAAACCTATATCTCCGAGAGTCTCGATAAGGTGCATATTCGTCCCTCAAAATCACCTGTTGCCGTTAAAAAAAAAGATGGCTCTCTGAGACCTTGCCTAGATTTTAGAGAGCTGAACCGTATCACGATTCGCGATCCCTATCCCCTTCCTCTGATCCCGGACCTCTTCAACCAAATTGGTGGGGCCAAGGTTTTTTCCAAATTGGATTTGAGAGGCGCGTACAACCTGGTCAGGGTCAGAGAGGGGGATGAATGGAAAACGGCCTTTAATACTCCTAACGGGCATTTCGAGAATCTCGTTATGCCTTTCGGCCTGATGAATGCTCCGGCCGTCTTTCAGCATTTTGTTAATAGTATTTTCTACCATTTAATTGGGAAATTTGTATTGGTGTATCTTGATGATATTTTGATTTTTTCCCCTGATGTTCAGACCCATCAGGATCATCTTTTTCAGGTTCTGCAGATTCTGCGGGAAAATAAATTGTACGCCAAGCTGGAGAAATGTCTTTTTATGGTATCGGAGATTCAATTTCTGGGTTTTCTTCTCTCTGCTTCTGGTTTTTGCATGGATCCGGAGAAGGTCCGTGCTGTACTTGAGTGGGAGCTTCCTGAGAATCAGAAGGCATTGATGTGCTTTCTGGGTTTTGCGAACTATTACAGAAAGTTCATTTTGAATTATTCCTCTATTGTCAAACCCCTTACTGACATGACAAAAAAGGGGGCGGATTTTTCCTCTTGGTCGGAGGAGGCGCTTGCAGCTTTTTCTAAGATTAAAGAGAGTTTTGCGTCTGCTCCCGTCTTGGTGCATCCCGATGTTTCCTTACCTTTTATTGTTGAGGTGGATGCTTCCGAGGTGGGTGTGGGTGCGGTTTTGTCCCAGGGCCCTTCTCCTGCCAAATGGCGACCCTGTGCCTTTTTCTCTAAAAAACTCTCCCCGGCAGAGAGAAACTATGATGTGGGAGATAGGGAGTTGTTGGCCATCAAGTTGGCTTTCGAGGAATGGCGCCATTGGTTGGAGGGGGCCAGGCACCCTATCACCGTTTTTACCGACCATAAGAATCTGGCATACTTGGAGTCGGCCAGGCGTATGAATCCTAAACAGGCCAGATGGTCTCTGTTCTTCTCCAGATTCAATTTTGTCGTTACATTCCGCCCTGGGATCAAAAATGTGAAGGCTGATGCTCTCTCTCGCTGTTTTCCGGGAGGAGGAAACTCCGAGGACCCGGGTCCCATTTTGGCGGAGGGGGTAGTTGTTTCTGCTCTATATTCCGATTTGGAGGCCGAGGTCCAGGCTGCCCAGACTGAGGCACCTGCCCGTTGTCCTTCTGGGAAGTTGTTTGTGCCTCCTGAGCTACGTCACAAACTCTTCAAGGAGCATCATGATACTGTTCTTGCTGGCCACCCCGGGAGTAGAGCCACGGTAGATCTCATTGCTCAGAGATTTTGGTGGCCGGCTCTTCGTAAGTCGGTGGAGGGTTTTGTGGCTGCTTGTGAGACGTGCGCTCGCGCTAAGGTCCCTCGTTCACGGCCTTCAGGTTCCCTTCTCCCGTTACCCATACCTTCCCGTCCTTGGACACACCTGTCCATGGACTTTATCACGGATCTTCCTCGTTCCTCAGGGAAGTCGGTGATCCTGGTGGTGGTGGACCGTTTTAGCAAGATGGCTCATTTCGTACCTTTCCCTGGTTTACCCAATGCTAAAACGTTGGCGCAAGCTTTTGTCGACCATATTGTTAAATTGCACGGCATTCCCTCTGATATTGTTTCCGATAGAGGCACGCAGTTTGTGTCCAGGTTCTGGAAGGCTTTCTGTTCTCGCCTGGGGGTTCGGCTGTCCTTCTCTTCTGCTTTTCACCCGCAGTCGAATGGTCAGACTGAGCACCTCAATCAGAATCTGGAGACATATTTGCGCTCTTTTGTGGCAGAGGACCAGGAGGATTGGTGTTCATTTCTCCCTCTTGCTGAGTTTGCTCTGAACAACCGTCGTCAGGAATCTTCTGATAAGTCACCATTCTTTGGTGCATATGGGTTCCATGTCCCAGTTTGGGACATTCTCGGGAGGGGCTCTTTCTGGTTTACCTGAGGAGGAGAGATTTTCCTCGTCTTTGTCTACCATTTGGCAAAAGATTCAGAGTAATCTTAGAAAAATGAGTGAGAAGTATAAGTGTGTGGCTGATAAGAGACGTGTGCCTGGTCCGGACCTGAATGTGGGTGATCTGGTGTGGTTGTCTACAAGAAATATTAAACTGAAGGTTCCCTCCTGGAAATTGGGTCCCAAGTTTATTGGGCCTTATAAAATCTTGTCAGTCATCAATCCTGTTGCCTTCCGTCTTGATCTTCCACGGGTTTGGAAGATACATAATGTATTTCACAGATCTCTCTTAAAACCATATGTCCAGCCCACGGTACCCTCCTCTTTGCCTCCTCCTCCGATTTTGGTTGATGGCAATCTGGAGTTTGAGGTTTCCAGAATTGTGGACTCTCGCATTGTCCGCGGTTCTCTTCAGTACCTCGTTCATTGGAAGGGTTATGGTCCTGAGGAGAGGATGTGGGTTCCGGTGTCGGACATTAAAGCCACTCGCCTCATCAGGGCATTTCATAGGGCTCATCCTGAGAAGGTGGGTCCTGGGTGTCCGGAGTCCACCCGTAGAGGGGGGGGTACTGTCACTACCAGAGTTTTGAGACGTTCTCACAGCTCTGTTTCTCCACCCCTGTGATGAGGTCACTACTAGAGCTTGGAGGAGTCCTCCCAGCTGTTCCTTCTGCGTTTGATTTCCCTCCCTTTAAATCACCCCTCCTCCTTTCTAGGCTGTGGATTATAGTTCTCATTTGAGTTGTAGCTCTTGCTTGAGTATCTTCACTTGTTAGCTTTCATTTCACTGGACCTGTGTTCTGCTGCAGCAAGCACTCCGGATATTGCCAGCTGTCTTTGGATCCGTCTTCTCTGCGGCTGCAGCCCCTTCAGCTAAGTGTGCAGACATTGTTGTGTACCTGTTTATTTTCTGACTGGATCTGAGGCGGCCACGGTTCCCTCCATATACTGAGCAGGGCACCGGTGGCCGTGCCCCTTCCACTATTGTAGGGGTTACAGTGGTCATCAGTCTTAGGTACGTGGGCATGCCCCGTTCCACCATTTGGATCCGGACATGTGCTTTAGCAGCATAGGGAGAGCTTTGAGGGTCTGACAGGGGTCACCCTTTATCCTCTTAGTTTTGGTCCGGTCAGTAGCTCTTTTTACTGTGTATGCTCTAGTTGCTCACATACAGCCGTGACACTGTGCCTCACTTCTCTCCACAGAGTAACCCCACTTCCTGCCACCACAAGCAGCAGAAGCCACAATAGCAGCGCAGCAGCAGCCATTTCAGTATCCTCAACATGATGCAGCAGTTTTTCCATGTACTACACCAGGCTGAGGACAGTCACAAAGCTGACAGCTCCTGCCTCAATGCCCAGGTTCAGGCCTTCTTAAATTCTGGCCAGTCTCCAGTGCATACCCTGTTCCTTGACCCCATGGATTTCAGGGCAGACAGACTGGAACAGTGCCTCAAACTGGCACAGCATGCTCTTTATCTTCTTTGTTGCCCATCCTCCAGTGTCCTCTCAGAGACGGTTTTCAGTGCTGCAGTGTGGTAACACCCAAACACACCAAGTTGTCCTCCACTAGTGCCCCATCTTGCCACTGTTTCTGTCTGTCTGCCTGCTGCCATCATTCCACTGCTGTGACCTGCCAACCACCATGTTCTGTACGGCTGATGCTGCCACCTGCATAATTCCACTACAGCAGTGGCCGGACTGAGGGGGGCGGAGCCCCCTTTAGGGGAGGCCCCCATGACGGGGGTTTGGTTTCAGTGAGCTGGGGGGGGGGGGGGGGTCGGGCTAGGGGAGAGGGAGGGGGCTTTGGCAGGGAGAATAGGTTAGGATAGGTTAGGGGTGTGAGGGGGTGGAGTTGAGGGGTTTAAATAGGCAGGGAAGAAGAAGGCTAGGGGCCATTTTAGGTAGAGAGAAAAACTCCCACCCACCCTCCCCCTTTTTGTTGGGCAGTTTTGGAATGGAGGGGAGCGGGGTTGTGGTGCTGGGATTTATTGTGGGGAGTGGGTTTTTTGTCACGGCGGCTTGTGGCGGTGGGGGGGGTCCTTGGAGTTGGGCACGGTGGAATCTGAGGACAATTGGGGGGGCCCCACGGTGGGGGCTGGACTCCCAGGTGGACCGAGCGGTTGTGGTGAATCGAGGGGGAGTCATTCGATGGTGCCTTCGAGCTGGGCGGTACGGCTGGAGGCAAGAATGGCTCACCCTGGTTTGACAGCTCGATGTTTTGGGGCTTCAAGGACCTCCCCCCATTGGGGTTTTATACTGTATTATGTTATGTTATGGTTGTAAATGTTATTTAATAAACGGCTGCTGTGGCCATTACATTTCCAATTGGTGGTCCGAGTTTTATTGGGATTAGAGTTCTGGGGTGGAAAAGTGTAATGGTGGTTTAGAGGTGAGTAAGGTGGATATGAAAGTAATGGTCGAGGCGAACATGGATAACCAATACCCTCGTCATGTCTGTGACCTACCAACCATCCCCTTTTGTACGGCTGCCGCTGCGACCTGCCTACCATCATTTTCTGTATGGCTGTTGCAGCTGTCTCCATCATGGCAACAACGCCATCATGCCACTGTTGCGACATGCTGACCATCATCTCCTATAAGACTGATGCTACCTCCAGCATGCTGCTGCCTTTCTGCCAACATGTACCATACAGCTGATGCTGCCTCAGCTGCTACTGCTCCTCACTGATAATTCCCTACTGCCACCACAATTAACACAAAGCATCTGCCACCACTATCACTATTACTACTACTATTGCTACTAATATCCATAGACAGCCTTGTATGTCCCATGCAATGCTGCTCCTGCTGTCGCTACTATTGCTATCGCATGCCACTATATCTGTACTGTACCCTTTCCACATCCACACTGTACTGGACAATTTTTGGAAGCTTTGGGATATGAAAAAGAATAACAAATATGCTGTCATGGTGTGCTTTTAAATACGCTGAATGTTAATGCCATCAAACATGCATTTACCCATAGCTATGTATGTCAGAGTCACTCAGACATCGTATGTATTATTGCTGTCATTGCATTCCTGAGCTTGGGGAGGGGTGAAGGAAGAAAATCGTAAAAAATAAATGAAAAGAGATAACAAGCTTTCCAAAAAAAGAGCCCTAGGAGGCTAGATGGGTTATATACCAACTTTCAATTGGAGCAACTTCAGTTTGGCCCGAATTGATTCGGGTCCGAAATGAACTTTTAAAAATTTGTGGCAAACTGACCCCGAAATTAATCTTGAGTGGTTCACTCATCTTTAGTACATGGTAAATAATATAGTATTATGTAATAAGGAACATTCATTCTTAGCTTTATCTTAATTATCATTCATTAAATTTTTTATAGTCCTCCAAAATGTAATTTTAATATGTTGTCTCATCTGGACAACCCCTTCTTCTAGTGAGGGCCCACTGATGATGAGCTGATCACTGTTGGTCCAGCAGTTGACAACTCCCACAATCATCTGTTATTCCCAGGGAAATCTTCAAGCATTGCATCTGCAGTGGCTTCTGTAGGTAAAACATGATATTAAGTGCATGGGCATGGCAGTACCTGGCTGCAGTGGCTCAGTGCTGTGCCTGAGAGGGCTTTTGGGGTCTAATTCACAAGAATATGTTGACAAATTCACTTCGGGTCCAAATAGAATAAACCTGAATTAAAAGATCCCTAATTGCCATAAAAAGCTGTGTGTAAGAGCTCATGCACATGGACGTAAGTGACAAAACACGGATCCCGGCCGAATGCATGATGCCATTTTTTATTTTATTTTTATTTATTTTTTACTCCTGCAGAACTGTCATATACTTGTCTGCAAAATGGATAAGAATAATACATGTTCTATTTTTTGCAGGAGCAGCGGAACGGACATGAATTATTGAGATAAATGGGTCCGTATCTGATCTGCTAAAAAAAATGTGGATAAGGGCTCATGCACACAAGCGTATTTTCTTTCCGTGTCCATTCCAGGTTTTTTTGCAGACCCCTTTCCGTGTCTATTTAATAACACACTTCCCTGTCCGCTTATTTTAATTATAAAATATATACACGCACCTAAAGAATTATTAGGAACACCTGTTCTATTTCTCATTAATGCAATTATCTAGTGAACCAATCACATGGCAGTTGCTTCAATGCATTTAGGGGGGGGGGGGGTCCTGGTCAAGACAATCTCCTGAACTCCAAACTGAATGTCAGAATGGGAAAGGAAGGTGATTTAAGCAATTTTGAGCGTGGCATGGTTGTTGGTGCCAGACGGGCCGGTCTGAGTATTTCACAATCTGCTCAGTTACTGGGATTTTCACGCACAACCATTTCTAGGGTTTACAAAGAATGGTGTGAAAAGGGGAAAACATCCACTATGCGGCAGTCCTGTGGATGCTAGAGGTCAGAGGAGAATGGGCCGACTGATTCAAGCTGATAGAAGAGCAACGTTGACTGAAATAACCACGCGTTACAACCGAGGTATGCAGCAAAGCATTTGTGAAGCCACAACACGCACAACCTTGAGGCAGATGGGCTACAACAGCAGAAGACCCCACCGGGTACCACTCATCTCCACTACAAATAGGAAAAAGAGGCTACAATTTGCACGAGCTCACCAAAATTGGACTGTTGAAGACTGGAAAAATGTTGCCTGGTCTGATGAGTCTCGATTTCTGTTGAGACATTCAAATGGTAGAGTCCGAATTTGGCGTAAACAGAATGAGAACATGTATCCATCCTCTGATGGCTACTTCCAGCAGGATAATGCACCATGTCACAAAGCTCGAATCATTTCAAATTGGTTTCTTGAACATGACAATGAGTTCACTGTACTAAAATGGCCCCCACAGTCACCAGATCTCAACCCAATAGAGCATCTTTGGGATGTGGTGGAACGGGAGCTTCGTGCCCTGGATGTGCATCCCTCAAATCTCCATCAACTGCAAGATGCTATCCTATCAATATGGGCCAACATTTCTAAAGAATGCTATCAGCACCTTGTTGAATCAATGCCACGTAGAATTAAGGCAGTTCTGAAGGCAAAAGGGGGTCCAACACCGTATTAGTATGGTGTTCCTAATAATTCTTTAGGTGAGTGTATATATCCATTTTTGGTGAAAGCTGCCTTTTTCTGCATTTTTTAGACCTTGAAATGGTGAGAGCCATTTTGAGAAATTTGCTAAAATACTGAACTTGAGGATGCTCACCAGCTGTACTGGAGCCTGCCCTGCTGATTACCCTTCAGCAAAAATATAACAAGTATTTGCAAATAAAATTGACTGGCTCACAGTAATTTATTTGTGACTTTTATTAGACCCCCCTCATACAGTTGTGTTCAAAATAATAGCAGTCAGACATCACTAACCTGATCAACCACTGATTTTGGTAGAAATTATATTTCTACATGGCAAATAATTTACTAGCAGGTGTAATAGAGTAGAAAATCCTACAGACCCAACAGTCATGACATGCATGCTGATGATTCTGTGTAATTGAATCACTAATTGAAAGGGGCATGTTCAAAATAATAGCAGTGTGGAGTTCAATGAGTGAGGTCATTTATTCTTTGAAAAACAAGTGGCAATTATTACCCTTATTTAAGGAAGGAAGGCAGCAAATGTTGTACATGCTGGTTACCTTGATTAAAAAGTTGATTGGAGAGGGGAAAACATATAAAGAAGTGCAGAAAATGATAGGCTGCTCAGCTAAAATTATTGCAAATGCTTTAAAATGGCAACCAAAACCTGAAAGATGTGTAAGAATGCGAAAAACTACCATTAGAATGGATAGAAGATTAGAAGAATAGCCAAAATTGCAAGGACTCAGCCAACAATCAGCTCCAGGAAGATCAAAGAAGGTCTAACGTTACCTGTGAGTATTGTTACAATTAGAAGACGCCTATGTGAAGCCAAGCTATCTGCAAGAAGCCCCCGCAAAGTCCCACTGTTTAAAAAACAGACATGTGTTGAAGTTACAATTTGCCAAAGAGCACATTGACTGGCCTAAAGAGACATTTTGTGGACTGATGAAAGTAAGATTGTTCTTTTTGGGTCTAGTGGCCGGAGCATCATGATATGAGGATGTTTCTCATACTACGGTGTTGGGCCTATTTATCACATACCAGGGATCATGGATCAGTTTGAATACATCAGAATACTTGAATCCAATCCCCGGATCTTAATCCAATAGAAAACTTGTGGGGTGACATAAAAAATGCAGTTATTGAGGCAAAACCAAGAAATAGAGAAGAGCTATGGAATGTAGTCCAATCATCCTTGGATGGAATACCTGCTCATAGGTGCCAGGAGTTGGTTGCTCCATGCAACACAGATGTACAGCAGTTCTCAGAAACAGTAGTTATACAACTAAATATTAGTTAAGTGATTCAAAGGAAAGCAAAATCTTCAAACATTTTTCAGTTTATATAGTGAATGTTTGAGTTTGTAAAGAAGAATACAAACACTGCTATTTTTAACAGTCTAATATTCACTTTTCAAATTTTTTTAGAGGAACAACACAAATTTGATATATTTTTCTTCATGTTTTGATTTGGAATAAAATGTGTAGTGTTCCCAATGCATTTGTATGCATGGAAATAAACGCCATTAGAAGGATTTTAAGCTTTATTCACTTTTTTAAACACACTGCTATTATTTTGAACACAACTGTACATACAAAAAGCATTCTATGAATTTTTAAAATTTCTATACAAAAACACTATACAATTCATATATTGTTAAAACTTTATATAAAATTTGATAATCAAAGTCCCTAAATGCAGAGCTCTCTATTAAAAAATAGAATAAAACAACAAGCGTCTATATGATTAACGGGATATTTCCTTGTGAACAGGATTCTGCATATATATTTCAAATGTATATCTTTTCAGATATATGTCTTTTTTCTTAATACTGGATAGAGTCTCGTTGTTGTAAATGACTCCGGGCCCGTGTGTTCAGCACAGCTACACCCACACTCAGCATTCTGTGTGCTGACTTAGATCGTACTCAGCCCACGTGCAGATCTGATGTCTCTATTTACTGCTATAGGTGATGGTCTGTCCACATATACTGAGATAATGGACACTGGGTTGAAAACACACTGGGTTAGTGCCAGAAGCGATCTTTTTGTTATTAATCACGGCCGTATTGTCCTCTCAGTTGCTTGCGGCCCATGAAAGCAATATCCTGACCGAGGCACCTTCAGCAAAGTTCATGCGATTCTTAGATACCCTCAGTGTTCCAATAAAGTAGCAAATTGTAGGTGATAGTCTATTCACATATACTGAAATAATAGACATTAAGTTGGAAACCCACTGGGTTAGTGCCAAAAGCAATCTTTTATGTTAGTACTAGAGTTGAGCGGACACCTGGATGTTCGGGTTCGGCAGGTTCGGCCGAACTTGAAAAAAAATTCGGGTTGTAAAAGGCAGCAAAATGTGCTTAAGAGCATGGCAAATGCTCTGCAAACAAATGTGGATAGGGAAATGAATTAAAAAAGCATAAAATACCTTAAAAAAAAAAAAATTAGGAATGATGTAGGAGGAGGCGGTGAATGGGTGGATGTGGCCGTGTAGGCTCACGTGGCGGTCTAGGTGGAAGCGGCGGCGAAGGAGGAATAGGTAGCCAACACAGATGTGTGTTATTTTGCATTTTTACATAGGGGTATCCCCCAAAATTTTGGGACATATAAAAAATAAAAAAAAGGAATAAGTGCACTTGAGTACAAGGATGGATGGTTGAGGCTGTTAGAACTGTCTATTCTGCACAAGGTACAGACAAATCCTGAGGGATCCAAGCCTGGTTCATTTTAATGAACGTGAGCTTGTCTAAGTTGGCTGTGGACAGGCGGCTGCGTCTGTCTGCAATGACGCCTCCTGCCGTGCTAAATACACGTTCAGAGAGTACACTGGCTGCAGGGCAGGCCAGCACCTCCAAGGCATACAGGGCAAGCTCTGGCCATGTGGACAATTTGGAGACCCAGAAGTTGAATGGGGCAGAACCATCAGTCAGTACGTGTAGGCATGTGCACAGGTACTGTTCCACCATGTTGTTCAAATGCCGCCTCCTGCTAACACGCTCCATATCAGCAGTTGGGGCCGGTTGATGCGGCGAGGTGACAAAGCTTTTCCACATGTCGGCCATGCTAACCCTGCCTTCTGAGGTGCTGGCGCTGACACAGCTGCGTTGGCCACCTCTTCCTCCTCCCCTGCCTTCGCCTTGTGCTTCCACTTGTCCCCCGGCGTCAGTCGGGAATGCTCTCAGGAGCGCGTCTACCAGCGTGCGCCTGTAGTCGCGCATCTTCCGATCACGCTCCAGTGAGGGAAGTAAGGACAGCACATTGTCTTTGTAATGGGGATCCAGCAGGGTGGCCACACAGTAGTCAGCACATGTTAAAATGTGGGCAACTCTGCTGTCGTTGCGTAGGCACTGCAGCATGTAGTCACTCATGTGTGCCAGGCTGTCCAGAGGTAAGGACAAGCTGTCCTCTGTGGGAGGCGTATCGTCTGCGTCATCCTTATCCCGCCAGCCACGCACCAGTGATGGGCCCGAGCTGCGTTGGATGCCACCCCGCTGTGAACATGCTTCATCCCCATCCTCCTCCTCCTCATCCGCCTCCTCCTCGTCCTCCAGTAGTGGGCCCTGGCTGGCCAAATTTGTACCTGGCCTCTGCTGTTTCAAAAATCCTCTTTCTGAGCCACTTCTAAAAGACTGGCCTGAAAGTGTTAGAGATGACCCCTCTTCCTCCTCCTCGTCCTGGGCCACATCCTCTTCCATCATCGCCCTAAGTGTTTTCTCAAGGAGACATAGAAGTGGTATTGTAACGCTGATAACGGCGTCATCGCCACTGGCCATGTTGGTGGAGTACTCGAAACAGCGCAACAGGGCACACAGGTCTCGCATGGAGGCCCAGTCATTGGTGGTGAAGTGGTGCTGTTCCGCAGTGCAACTCACCCGTGCGTGCTGCAGCTGAAACTCCACTATGGCCTGCTGCTGCTCGCACAGTCTGTCCAGCATGTGCAAGGTGGAGTTCCACCTGGTGGGCACGTTGCATATGAGGCGGTGAGCGGGAAGGCCGAAGTTACGCTGTAGAACAGACAGCCGAGAGGCAGCAGGATGAGAACGCCGGAAGCGCGCACAGACGGCCCACACTTTATGCAGCAGCACTGACATGTCGGGTAGTTGTGAATGAATTTCTGCACCACCAAATTCAGCACATGCGCCAGGCAAGGGATGTGCGTCAAACCGGCTAGTCCCAGAGCTGCAACGAGATTTGGCCCTTCATCTCACACAACCAGGCCGGGCTTGAGGCTCACTGGCAGCAACCACTCGTTTGTCTGTTGTTCTATACCCCGCCACAACTCCTGCGCAGTGTGTGGCCTGCTGACGTTTACCCCTGGCTGTGCTGAAGTTGGTGGTGAAGGTCTGTCGCTGACCGGATGAGGAGGTGGTAGAAGAGGAAGAGGAAGCTGAGTAGGAGGAGGAGGCAACAGGAGGCAAAGAATGATGCCCTGCGATCCTAGGCGGCGGAAGGACGTGCGCCAAACAGCTCTCCGCCTGGGGCCCAGCCTCCACTACATTTACCCAGTGTGCAGTTAAGAAGATATAGCATCCCTGGCCGTGCTTACTGGTCCACGTATATGTGGTTAGGTGGACCTTGCCACAGATGGCGTTGCGCAGTGCACACTTGATTTTATCCGATACTTGGTTGTGCAGGGAGGGGACGGCTCTCCTGGAGAAGTAGTGGCGGCTGGGAATGACGTACTGTGGGACAGCAAGTGACATGAGCTGTTTGATGCTGTCCGTCTCCACCAGCCTGAATGACAGCATTTCAACGGCCAGTAGTTTAGAAATGCTGGCATTCAGGGCCAGGGATCGAGGGTGGCTAGGTGGGAATTTACGCTTTCTATCAAAGGTTTGTGAGATGGAGAGCTGAACGCTTCCGTGTGACATGGTGGAGATGCTTGGTGACGGAGGTGGTGTTGTTAGTGGCACATCCTCTGTTTGCTGGGCGGCAGGTGCCAGCGTTCCTCCAGAGGCGGAGGAAGAGGCTGAGGCAGCAGCAGAAGAGGGAGCAGGAGGGGCCTGAGCCCTTTCTTGGTTTTAAAGGTGCTTACTCCACTGCAGCCCATGTCTCGCATATAGATGCCTGGTCATGCAGGTTGTGCAGAAGGTTCAGAACGTTAATGCCTCGTTTCAGGCTCTGATGGCATAGCGTGCAGACCACTCGGGTCTTGTCGTCAGCACATTGTGTGAAGAAGTGCCATGCCAGCGAACTCCTTGAAGCTGCCTTTGCTGTGCTCGGTTCCTGGTGACGGTGGCCAGTAGCAGGCGAACTGTTTTGGCGACGGCTGCTCGGCTTTTGCACCAAGCTCCCGATTTTGCTACGCTGTTGGCTCGGTCTCACCACTGCATCTTCCTCCGAAATCTGAAAGTCAGTGGCACGACCTTCATTCCATGTGGGGTCTAGGACCTCATCGTCCCCTGCATCGTCTTCCACCCAGTCTTCCTCCCTGACCTCCTTGACCTCCTTTTTGGTCTGCACACTGCAGAAAGATGCAGCAGTTGGCACCTGTGTTTCGTCATCATCAGAGACGTGCTGAGGTGGTATTCCCATGTCCTCGTCAGGAAACATAAGTGGTTGTGCGTCAGTGCATTTTATGTCTTCCACCCCTGGGGAAGGTCTAGGTGGTTGTCCTTGGTAAACCCTGCCAGCAGAGTCTTCAAACAGCATAAGAGACTGCACAGGGCTGATGTGACAGACTCATGGGCATGGGTTTCAGGCGAGTTCCACCTGGTGGGCACGTTGCATATGAGGCGGTGAGCGGGAAGGCCGAAGTTACGCTGTAGAACAGACAGCCGAGAGGCAGCAGGATGAGAACGCCGGAAGCGCGCACAGACGGCCCACACTTTATGCAGCAGCACTGACATGTCGGGTAGTTGTGAATGAATTTCTGCACCACCAAATTCAGCACATGCGCCAGGCAAGGGATGTGCGTCAAACCGGCTAGTCCCAGAGCTGCAACGAGATTTGGCCCTTCATCTCACACAACCAGGCCGGGCTTGAGGCTCACTGGCAGCAACCACTCGTTTGTCTGTTGTTCTATACCCCGCCACAACTCCTGCGCAGTGTGTGGCCTGCTGACGTTTACCCCTGGCTGTGCTGAAGTTGGTGGTGAAGGTCTGTCGCTGACCGGATGAGGAGGTGGTAGAAGAGGAAGAGGAAGCTGAGTAGGAGGAGGAGGCAACAGGAGGCAAAGAATGATGCCCTGCGATCCTAGGCGGCGGAAGGACGTGCGCCAAACAGCTCTCCGCCTGGGGCCCAGCCTCCACTACATTTACCCAGTGTGCAGTTAAGAAGATATAGCATCCCTGGCCGTGCTTACTGGTCCACGTATATGTGGTTAGGTGGACCTTGCCACAGATGGCGTTGCGCAGTGCACACTTGATTTTATCCGATACTTGGTTGTGCAGGGAGGGGACGGCTCTCCTGGAGAAGTAGTGGCGGCTGGGAATGACGTACTGTGGGACAGCAAGTGACATGAGCTGTTTGATGCTGTCCGTCTCCACCAGCCTGAATGACAGCATTTCAACGGCCAGTAGTTTAGAAATGCTGGCATTCAGGGCCAGGGATCGAGGGTGGCTAGGTGGGAATTTACGCTTTCTATCAAAGGTTTGTGAGATGGAGAGCTGAACGCTTCCGTGTGACATGGTGGAGATGCTTGGTGACGGAGGTGGTGTTGTTAGTGGCACATCCTCTGTTTGCTGGGCGGCAGGTGCCAGCGTTCCTCCAGAGGCGGAGGAAGAGGCTGAGGCAGCAGCAGAAGAGGGAGCAGGAGGGGCCTGAGCCCTTTCTTGGTTTTAAAGGTGCTTACTCCACTGCAGCCCATGTCTCGCATATAGATGCCTGGTCATGCAGGTTGTGCAGAAGGTTCAGAACGTTAATGCCTCGTTTCAGGCTCTGATGGCATAGCGTGCAGACCACTCGGGTCTTGTCGTCAGCACATTGTGTGAAGAAGTGCCATGCCAGCGAACTCCTTGAAGCTGCCTTTGCTGTGCTCGGTTCCTGGTGACGGTGGCCAGTAGCAGGCGAACTGTTTTGGCGACGGCTGCTCGGCTTTTGCACCAAGCTCCCGATTTTGCTACGCTGTTGGCTCGGTCTCACCACTGCATCTTCCTCCGAAATCTGAAAGTCAGTGGCACGACCTTCATTCCATGTGGGGTCTAGGACCTCATCGTCCCCTGCATCGTCTTCCACCCAGTCTTCCTCCCTGACCTCCTTGACCTCCTTTTTGGTCTGCACACTGCAGAAAGATGCAGCAGTTGGCACCTGTGTTTCGTCATCATCAGAGACGTGCTGAGGTGGTATTCCCATGTCCTCGTCAGGAAACATAAGTGGTTGTGCGTCAGTGCATTTTATGTCTTCCACCCCTGGGGAAGGTCTAGGTGGTTGTCCTTGGTAAACCCTGCCAGCAGAGTCTTCAAACAGCATAAGAGACTGCACAGGGCTGATGTGACAGACTCATGGGCATGGGTTTCAGGCGCCACCTGTGCGCTTTCTGCAGAAGACTGGGTGGGAGATAATGTGAACGTGCTGGATCCACTGTCGGCCACCCAATTGACTAGCGCCTGTACTTGCTCAGGCCTTACCATCCTTAGAACAGCATTAGGCCCGACCAAATCTCGCTGGAGTTTCTAGCGGCTACTGGGACCTCTCCCTGCACCAGAGGCTCCACCAACACCACCACCACGACCATGACCGCGTCCCTTATTAGATGTTTGCCTCATAGTTAGCGTTCACAAAGCAAAGTAAAAAGTGGTTAAGTCTGTTAAAAATAATTAACCGCCAATAAATACCCTGATGTAGGGTATTGCACTCAATTTTTTTATTTTAAACTCTATATGACAGCGGTATTTGTGGCCTAAATTTCACAGTAACTTATGTACGTCTAATCCCAGATGTGCAGTATATCAGAGGGTTTTTTCACCCCAGTAAGCACAAAGCTGTATTTCTGGCCTAAATGTGACACTCACTTATGCACGTCTAATCCCAGATATGCAGTATATTAGAGGGTTTTTTCACCCCAGTAAGCACAAAGCCATATTTTTGGCCTAAATGTGACAGTCACTTATACACGTCTAATGCTAGATGTGCACTATATGAAACATGTTTTTTTTACCCCAGTTTGCCCCAGTATGAGAAAGCCGTATTTGTGGCCAAAATTTCACAGTCACTTATGCACGTCTAATCCCAGATGTGCAGTATATCAGAGGGTTTTTTCACCCCAGCAAGCAAAAAGCTGTATTTCTGGCCAAAATGTGACACTCACTTATGCACGTCTAATCCTAGATGTGCACTATATGAAACAGATGTTTTTTTTTTCACCACAGTAATTAAAAAGCTGTATTTCTGGCCTAAATGTGATACTCACTTATGCACGACTAATCCTAGATGTGCACTATATGAAACAGATGTTTTTTTTTCACCCCAGTATGCCCCAGTATGAGAAAGCCGTATTTGTGGCTTAAATTTCACAGTCACTTATGCACGACTAATCCCAGATGTGCAGTATATCAGAGGGTTTTTTCACCCCAGTAACCAAAATGCTGTATTTCTGGCCTAAATGTGACACTCACTTATGCACGTCTAATCCTAGATGTATACTATATGAAACAGATGTTTTTCTTTTCACCACAGTAAGCAAAAAGCTGTATTTCTGGCCTAAATGTTACACTCACTTATGCACGTCTAATCCTAGATGTATACTATATGAAACAGATGTTTTTTTTTCACCACAGTAAGCATAAAGCTGTATTTCTGGCCTAAATGTTACACTCACTTATGCACGTCTAATCCCAAATGTGCACTATATGAAACAGATGTTTTTTTTTTCACCCGGGTAAGCACAAAGCTGTATTTCTGGCCTAAATGTGACACTCACTTATGCACGTCTAATCCCAGATGTGCAGTATATCAGAGGGTTTTTTCACCCCAGCAAGCAAAAAGCTGTATTTCTGGCCAAAATGTGACACTCACTTATGCACGTCTAATCCTAGATGTGCACTATATGAAACAGATGTTTTTTTTTTCACCACAGTAATTAAAAAGCTGTATTTCTGGCCTAAATGTGATACTCACTTATGCACGACTAATCCTAGATGTGCACTATATGAAACAGATGTTTTTTTTTCACCCCAGTATGCCCCAGTATGAGAAAGCCGTATTTGTGGCCTAAATTTCACAGTCACTTATGCACGACTAATCCCAGATGTGCAGTATATCAGAGGGTTTTTTCACCCCAGTAACCAAAATGCTGTATTTCTGGCCTAAATGTGACACTCACTTATGCACGTCTAATCCTAGATGTATACTATATGAAACAGATGTTTTTTTTTCACCACAGTAATCAAAAAGCTGTATTTCTGGCCTAAATGTGATACTCACTTATGCACGTCTAATCCTAGATGTGCACTATATGAAACAGATGTTGTTTTTTTTCACCCCAGTAAGCACAAAGCTGTATTTCTGGCCTAAATGTGACACTCACTTATGCACGTCTAATCCCAGATGTGCAGTACATTAGAGGGTTTTTTCACCCCACTGAGCACAAAGCCGTATTTCTGGCCTAAATGTGACAGTCACTTATGCACGTCTAATCCCAGATGTGCACTATATGAAAGAGATGGTTTTTTTTCACCCCAGTATGCCCCAGTATGAGAAAGCCGTATTTGTGGCCAAAATTTCACAGTCACTTATGCACGTCTAATCCCAGGTGTGCAGTATATCAGAGGGTTTTTTCACCCCAGTAAGCAAAAAGCTGTATTTCCAGCCAAAATGTGACACTAACTTATGCACGTCTAATCCTAGATGTGCACTATATGAAACAGATGGTTTTTTTTCACCCCAGTAAGCACAAAGCCGTATTTCTGGCCTAAATGTGACACTCACTTATGCAAGTCTAATCCTAGATGTGCACTATATGAAAAAAAGTTGTTGTTTTTTAACCCCTGTAAGCAAAAAGCTGTATTTTTGGACTTGCAGACATGCAGATATTCTGTGCTGGTGCACTATTGTTGCATAAAATGGCTGCCGGTTATGTATTGACATTGAAAAAATGAAGTAAAAAAAAGTTTGTTTTCAGCAGTAGTTGGCTCAGGGCAGGCTTAAAAAAATTGTGCACTGCACCCACGAAACACATTTGCTGTAGATCGTTGAGTAAAAAAGCAGTTCTTCATAAGATTTCTCCCTGATCTCTCCATCACAACAGCAGCAGCCTCTGCCTACACTAATCCAAGCAGAGTGACGGGCGGCACTACGTGACTCCAGCCTAAATAGAGGCTGGGTCACATGCTGCAGTTGGCCAATCACAGCCATGCCAATAGTAGGCATGGCTGTGATGGCCTTTTGGGGTAAGTAGTTTGACGCTTGCTGATTGGCTGCTGTGCAGCCTTTCAAAAAGCGCCAAGAAAGCGCCGAACACCGAACCCGAAACCCGAACTTTTACGTAAATGTTCGGGTTCGGGTCCGGTTGCCGAAAAACCTAAAGTTCGGTACGAACCCGAACTTTACAGTTCGTGTTCGCTCAACTCTAGTTAGTACTCATAGCCTTATCGTCCTCTCAGTTGCTTGCAGTCAGTGAAGGTAATATCTGACCGCGGCACCTCCAGCAGAGTTCATACAATTCCAATATGTACTCAGTGTTCCAATGGAATAACTAGGGTAAATCCAGATTGATATCATTCACATGGTGCGATTTAGATGATACAAGTTAAATCGCTAATTGACTATTCAATACTGACACATTATAAGAACTGCTGTCGTCAAAAGCTTAATAGTTCATATATAATTATATACAGTCATAGCCGTTTTCACACGCATATAAGTATAGTGTTATTCTTGTATATACTGGTTTATATGGGTATGCCCATATTATTACTTCCCCTTAAGGGATGTTGTTTCTTTCTATAAAATTCATATGGTGCATTTTACTGACTTTCTACCTCTCATAGTGACAATATCTTAATCTATCTTTAACATATCTATGATATTGAAATAAACTTCCCTTGTAGTGAGTAATATCACAATTCAAAAATGAACATTTGATTTATTCACTACAAAAGAAATTTCTCTTTATGTGTGTCTATTGTCTAACATTATATCACCACTTTGCTGCAGAGTCTGTGCAGATATATCGCACATGCCCCTCCGAACGGCACTGGCTCTATTTGTGGTATTCACACAAATCGTTTTATTAATGTTTAACCCTCATAGAGGATTCCACCATACGTGATATTATACTAATATATAGAATGACTCTAAACAATGCCTTTATCTACCTGAAATTCCTAGATCGACAGTGCTCCCATAGGGCATTTTTTATATTCCTATTGATAGTCTCTATTCTTTGTAAGATTTCCTGTATGTGTGTCTCACATGGAGGATCTTTAGAATTGCTTTTCATATTTTTATCCCTTATTTTTCATTTTTATCTATTCCCCCTTTCTCTTGTCATACAACCTCATTTTCCCGGCAACCCGGCACATTCCCGGCATAGCCAGGTATCACAATCTACTTCCCACATAGTAGGTGAGGCCGATCTTATAGGTAACTATTCACTATGTTGGTTTCAGTGAGATGTCATTCGCATATGGTTTACTCACAAATCTGTCTCAGGTGAATGTAATCAGTATAGATGAGAGTGCACCGTATCTGTTTCTTTTATAATGGTATTCACATGGTGCGGCTTGTATTAGTACTCTGAAAAGTTCTATTGTATATAATATCATATTGATATTTAAGAGATCCATACAAATCGCTCTATCTTGATCGGCGCTAACTGGGTTTACACCCTTTGCATATTAGATTTTATGTCAATCTTTATCTTCTATACAATTCCTCTGTGTATTATAGATATCATAAACATACGTTAAACTATATTAAAAAAAATAAATACATTTAGAAAAAATAGTACCAAAAACAGACATAGAATCCGTTCATACTTCAACATTTGTTTGTAGTTATTTGGTGAGGGGAAAGATGCAGAGAGTGTCAATGTGCTGCGTACAGACCAACGTTTACACTCTGTGTGACCTGTCCCCAATACTTATCAGAGAAATCAAAAAATTTCTACTTCTGCATTTAAACCTCTTGGCAACAGAGATCCAAACTCATATATCTTCCTAGTTTCACATCTAGGTAGGCCTATAGTTTCCGGCATAGGGTCAGTTACTTCAAATCTGTCCCAATATTGGGACAGATTTTTACAACCCTATGTCGTGAATACACCATCACATTTAAAGGATACAATGGCTGTAGTTAATTTATTAGAAAATATGACATGTCAACCTCATTGGATTTTGGCTACGCGCGACATAAGTGCCCTATATACATCTATTAACCACAAACAAGGTGTACAGGCCATAGAAAAAATTCTCAAACAAGCAGGTAAATTAAGTGATGAACAAATACAGTTCGTATTGGGAGGTAAAAACTTTGTACTACACCATAACTATTTTTATTTCAACACAAAATATTACTTGCAAACAACAGGGACAGCTATGGGCACCAGGTTCGCCCCCAGCTATGCCAGATTATTTATGGCGGCATGGGAACAAGAGTTCATCAATCCGAAGCTGGGGGCGGACCTGGTGCTCTGGAAAAGGTATAT
Source organism: Bufo bufo (assembly GCF_905171765.1). NCBI lineage: Eukaryota > Metazoa > Chordata > Amphibia > Anura > Bufonidae > Bufo > Bufo bufo. The sequence continues at coordinate 79,835,820 of NC_053395.1, read as the reverse complement.
AGATGATGTGATCCTTATATGGGGAGGCACACCCCAATCATTGAACCAATTTATAAACCTGATCAATTCAAATCAATATAATCTGAAATTTACACCAAATATCAGCAATCAAAAAGTTGCATTTTTAGATATACAACACAAGTTGTTTGTTTGCAGTGCATACCAAAAAGACATAGCAAAAAACAGTTTTATTCTCAGTACAAGTTGCCATCTACCAAGAGGGCTACTTAATGTACCCAAAAGCCAGTTTAGGCGATTAAAAATAAATTGTACCCGAACAGAAGAGTTTGAAGTAGAGGCAGAACAACTTAGAATTCAGTTTCTAGATAAACAATGTCCATCAGAAGTATTAGAGAAATCTTTGATAGAAGTTAGACAGCTAGACAGATCCCTTTTTTTCAAACCTAAGACAATGATTGAAAGTAAGACAGCGACTGATACATCAAAACTGGTTTTACCATTCCATATAGAATATAAAAAAAAATTCTAAAATAATTCTGAATAATTGCCATTTATTGAAAGAGGACAAAATATTGGGGCCTATAATTCCTATGCTACCTCCAATAGTATACACTCGAGCGCCAAATCTGGGCTTACAAATAGCACCAACGGTAAAAATCACAACCTTAAAACAAATATGGTGTCAAAAAATTGGTTGACATTGAGCTGTTTCTTTAGATGCGACAGTTGTCAAAACTGCAAGCAGACCGATTTTCAGAGGAAGACAAACATAGTCAAGTCTAGTGTTGAGAGCGAATATTCGAATCCCGAAATTGCAAATATTTAGAATATAGTGCTATATATTTGTATTTGCGAATAGTGTTAAATATTCTAATCGCAAATTTATCATGAATATATTACATTGCCGATTTTTGCGAATTCAAATATTTCCTATGCCGCTCATCACTAGTCGAGTCTACAACCAATAATTATCAATAGTAAATTAAAGAATTACTTACGTGTAACAGCAAGGTGGTGATCTATATAGTGGAGTGTCCATGTGGGAGACAGTACATCGGCCGAACTAAGAGAGCTATAAAAATAAGAAGTGCAGAACACATTAACAATATTAAAAAAGGCATTGACAAACAGACCTTATCTCACCATTTCAAATTATGTCACGACAGCAGCCCAAGAGGTATGAGATTTGAAGCACTGGAGACGGTTACTGTCAATTGGAGGGGAGGTGATTTTATTGCCCAGATGTCCAGATGTGAAACTAGGAAGATATATGAGTTTGGATCTCTGTTGCCAAGAGGTTTAAATGCAGAAGTAGAAATGTTTTGATTTCTTTGATAAGCGTTGGGGACAGGTCACACAGACTGTAAGCGTTCGTCTGTACGCAGCACATTGACACTCTCTGCATCTTTCCCCTCACCTCATAACTACAAACAAATGTTGAAGTATGAGCTGATTCTATGTCTATTTTTGGTACTATTTTTTTTTTATATAGTTTAACGTATGTTTGAAGTTTATTGTGTATTTATAATATCTATAAGACACAGAGGAATTGTATACAAGATAAAGATTGTCATAAAGAAACGTAAGGCAGCTCTCACCTTCCCTTCCACCAGCTGAGCACGGATGACGCACCTGGATGCAATGATATGTATAGTAGAAAAAGTAGGAATATCCAGCTCCAGAATAGTGGAAAATCTTAGCTTTTATTTGCGGTATTAAAATCTCCAACATACAGGACAAATTCAGTTACGCGTTTCAGACCATGAACAATTTGCGGTCCTTCCTCATGACACATTGAACTTCTAAAAGCTTGCACCATATATGCCGTTCACACACCTGGCCATGCAATCAACGGATAACATGGTCACAGAAACAGCACACATGGTGCAATCAATACATTTGACCATCTTTGAACCAAAGTATAATATAATTATAACACAAAAGCACATAGTTAGATAAACATCATACACAAATGTGCAACACATACAAATGCGCTTAAAGGGTTTCTACCACCAGAAATACTGTTATGTAGCTGACTGATATAGCGATGCACTAATGTCAGCACTACATAACAGTATGTTTCTAACATTAGTCCCTGCAGCCGTTTTTGTAAAAAAAAACACTTATTATATGCTAATGAGCCTCTAGGTGCTATGTGGGCGTAAAATCAGCACCTAGAGGCTCCGTCTGCTCTGTCACTGCTCAGATGCAGCCGAGTTTAAAAAACAAGCAGACATCCTCAGGATCAGGTTCTCGTGGAGAGGATATCCTGACGATGTCCTGAGGAAGGCCTATCGCAGGGCCATGTCAGCTGTACGTACAGAATTATTGGTGCCTAGGGAGAAAAAGGTGGAAGACCGTAAAATTCGTCTAATTGCAACCTTTGATGGTACTGTTGATCGTACGAGAAAGATCCTTGAGAAACACTGGCCCATCCTACTTATGGACCCAGACATAAGGGAGGTCATACACGATTATCCGCAGATTACGTTCAGGAGGGGCAGCAGTCTCAAGGATCTTTTGGTGCACAGACACTACGTGCCACCTGCCCAATCAGGAACATGGCTGGATCGCAGACCCATGGGCAGCTTTAAATGTAGTGGTTGTGTAGCCTGTAACATCATTCAACCAGGGAAGTTTTTCTTTAGCAATAACCTGCAACGTGCATTCCCTATTAAAGACTTCATCAATTGCCGCACCAAGGGGGTGATTTATAAAATCACCTGTGAGTGCGGCAAGGAGTACATTGGGAAGACAAAACGGGAATTACGTAGACGCCTGGGCGAACACCTCGGTGACATCGCCAATAAAAGAGACACGGCTGTGTCCAGGCATGTCGAAGAAAGTCACCGGGGTGACCCAAGATGTATTAAGGCCATGGGCATTGAACATGTGAGGGCCCCAACAAGAGGAGGAGATTGGGATAGAGTTTTGTTCCAGCGTGAAGCACGCTGGACATTTATATTGCGAACGGTCTCACCTCTGGGCCTCAACGAGCAGCTCAATTTTAGCTGTTTTATTTAATATCTCCACACCACTGGGCCCCAAATAGAAGGGGTCCTTTAACCAATGTTAATCGCTGCCATGACATATTTGCTAACACCCCCTCATAACTCCTCGACTATTTGTTCCTGTTTTTGCCTAAAATGTCCAGATTTTAAGAGAACCAATTATCTAAGAGCAGACTTAGCTCTCTGGTGCCCGTCTATGCTCCTTTCCAGGCATGTGCTCTGCATATGTATGGGGGGCACCATATTCAAGTAATCTTTTCCCTGTGTGGAATTTATGCTAGAAATGCCATACACTATATATACGCAAATTCACATCAGAAGGTGCGCATCCGACCGGAGCCGAGATGCGTCCCCGTCGCCCGGCAACCAGGTCCGAATTGTATCTCGCATCGGGATGCAGCGCAGTGACGCCACCTTACGTCGGTGCGCCCCAAGTTGACAAGCCGGCCTCCTACTGCGCATGCGCTATTACATCCAGCGCGGCGCTCCGGAGGTGTGGTTTTGGAACCAAGCCTCGTTCCCAAGGCTAGTTCCGGAAACCTTCTGTGCGCATGTGCGCTGGAATTAAGCGCCGCACAACGGTGCTACATCCGGAAACCAAGCCTCGGTTTGGGGGCAGGTACATGATTTAAACTCAAACAGGCACTGGTGTTAGTGCTGACCACATCGGGCCTAGAGCGGGGTGGACATTATCAATTTCTTTCCACCCTGTGCAACAAGTTGTCAGGTTTCCTTTTTGAGCAGCATCAGTCCTCATAGCCTGCAACTTGTGCAATAAGGATGCACATGGTATATCACCTGTGTACCCTGTTATATTCAACTGCCCAGCTCCCTGCTGTTTCCCCTGATGAGTCTTACGCTCACCCGTAAGTGAAACATGCATGTAGAGATTTTCTAGGAGAGGGCAATTTAGAGTCTCCAATTCTAGGGTTAGGTTCCGGATGGGACACCCTTGTTCTAGTGGGTGTACCATGGTTAAGCCTTAGGGCTAGTGTAGGACCCCATTAGGGTAATATTAGGGACCCATAGGCCGGATCCTTATCTGTGTGCAGCACCATCAATACCAAGGACCCATCTTTGATCCGAGAGGTAACTGCGGCACAATTGGAGTTGCCCAACTACGCGGTAGGACAAACTGGTTACCATCATACGGGTGCCGCCGTGCACCACTTTATTTCTTTTTTGTTCTACCTAATTTTGACGTGTATGCTTTAATTTTTGCTTGGAGTCCTCAATACTCTAATGTCATGTGAGATGTGACATGATTAAAGCTACACATCCATTTGTTTGAGGTTCTATCTACATTTATATATCTATGTAAGGGGCTATTTTTCTAAAAGCTATTATTAAAAGTTAAGTTTTAATATCTTAAAAATCCGATCACTCATACCAGATATTTTCCATTAACACAGGTGGTCCTTTAAAATATATCATATACTCTATATACATTTTTTCACTACATAACACATTAGACCTACTGCACTACATACAGTACATATATACAATTTACAGCACCTCCACCAGTCTAGGTGCATATAAAGAAAACTGATAGATTATTTATTATATTTGAATGTATCCGTACGGTGGGCCCCTAAAACGAATTTTACTGGTGGGCCCTAAGTACCCCAGTCCACCACTGATTGTATGGCATACTCTTTATTGTTTGCAGTAGACCTAAAGCATCTGTCTATTCTTGTATGGTCACAACAAATGCACCTCCCATGCCCACATCTATAACTTCCCTTATTTACCGTACAAGCCAGTTCGGCCTCTGAGTTTTTTGTTCTTGATAGAGACTCGGACTCAGCAAGTTCCCCAATGTTGGAGCCCTTCTGGCCACACTTTTTACCCCGTCTGTGACAATGTCCATCCACTCTTTATCACAAGATAACAGTGGAAGATATTTTTTAATTATCTTACATATACAGTCAGGTCCATAAATATTGGGACATGAACACAATTCTAACATTTTTGGCTCTGTACACCACCACAATGGATTTGAAATGAAAGGAACAAGATTTGCTTTAACTGCAGACTGTGAGTTTTAATTTGAGGGCATTTATATCCAAATCAGGTGAACGGTGTAGGAATTACAACAGTTTTCATATGTGCCTCCCACTTGTTAAGGGACCAAAAGTAATGGGACAGAATAATAATCATAAATCAAACTTTCACTTTTTAATACTTGGTTGCAAATCCTTTGCAGTCAATTACAGCCGGAAGTCTGGAACGCATAGACATCACCAGATGCTGGGTTTCATCCCTGGTGATGCTCTGCCAAGGCCTCTACTGCAACTGTCTTCAGTTCCTGCTTGTTCTTGGGGCATTTTCCCTTCAGTTTTGCCTTCAGCAAGTGAAATGCATGCTCAATCGGATTCAGGTCAGGTGATTGACTTGGCCATTGCATAACATTCCACTTCTTTCCCTTAAAAAACTCTTTGGTTGCTTTTGCAGTATGCTTTGGGTCATTGTCCATCTGCACTGTGAAGTGCCGTCCAATGAGTTCTGAAGCATTTGGCTGAATATGAGCAGATAATATTGGCCAAAACACTTCAGAATTTATCCTGCTGCTTTTGTCAGCAGTCACATCATCAATAAATACAAGAGAACCAGTTTGATTGGCAGCCATACATGCCCACGCCATGACACTACCACCACCATACTCTTCTCTTCCCATCACTGTGGTACAAGTTGATCTTGGTCTCATCTGTCCATAGGATGTTGTTCCAGAACTGTGAAGGCTTTTTTAGATGTTGTTTGGCAAACTCTAATCTGGCCTTCCTGTTTTTGAGGCTCACCAATGGTTTACATCTTGTGGTGAACCCTCTGTATTCACTCTGGTGAAGTCTTCTCTTGATTGTTGACTTTGACACACATACACCTACCACCTGGAAAGTGTTCTTGATCTGGCCAACTGTTGTGAAGGGTGTTTTCTTCACCAGAGAGAGAATTATTCAGTCATCCACCACAGTTATTTTCCGTGGTCTTCCGGGTCTTTTGGTGTTGCTGAGCTCACCGGTGCATTCCTTCTTTTTAAGAATGTTCCAAACAGTTGTTTTGGTCACACCTAATGTTTCTGCTATCTCTCTGATGGGTTTGTTGTGTTTTCTTCAGCCTAATGATGGCTTGCTTCACTGATAGTGACAGCTCTTTGGATCTCATCTTGAGAGTTGACAGCAACAGATTCCAAATGCAAATAGCACACTTGAAATGAACTCTGGACCTTTTATCTGCTCACTGTAATTGGGATAATGTAGGAATAACACACACCTGGCCATGAAACAGCTGAGAAGCCAATTGTCCCATTACTTTTGGGACCTTAACAAGTGGGAGGCACATATGCAAACTGTTATAATTCCTATACCATTCACCTGATTTGGATGTTAATACCCTCAAATTAAAGCTGACAGTCTGCATGTAAAGCACATCTTGTTTGTTACATTTCAAATCCATTGTGGTGGTGTATAGAGCCAAAAATGTTAGAATTGTGTCGATGTCCCAATATTTAAGGACCTGACTGTATGATAAAACTCTTCACTATATTGTGTCACAAACGGGGTAAAGCTGCGCTTGTACTTAGATATGTCACCACCTTGGGCTTGTGCCGTTCTTTTGGGGAAAACCAAAGAGTTTCTATTTGTTACTGACACTTCATTCAAGATAAGATGCACCTCTGTGAGTATGTCCTACTGACTAGTCTCTTTGTTCTATTTTTTGCCTCTTGAGTGAACAATTGTATGTCAGAACAGTTATGGCGAGCCCTAATTAATTCACCATTGGGAATATTACGTATGGTATGAGGCGGATGACACGAAGAAGCGTGTAGAATCGTATTGCCAGCAAGTTCCTTTCTATATGTGGTGGTGGCGACCCTGGAAGTGGTGGAGTCCCCCTCCAAACACAAATCCAAAATGTGCATATTTACATTTTTTTTGCTATTGTTTTTAAGCACATTTGGATGTGTTGCACATTTGTGTATGATGTTTATCTAACTATGTGCTTTTGTGTTATAATTATATTATACTTTGGTTCAAAGATGGTCAAATGTATTGATTGCACCATGTGTGCTGTTTCTGTGACCATGTGATCGGTTGATTGCATGGCCAGGTGTGTGAACAACATATATAGTGCAAGCTTTTAAAAGATAAAGATTGACATAAAATCTAATATGCAAAGGGTGTAAACCCAGTTAGCGCCGATCAAGATACAGCGATTTGTATGGATCTCTTAAATATCAATATAATATTATATACAATAGACCTTTTCAGAGTACTAATACAAGCCGCACCATGTGAATACCATTATAAAAGAAACAGATACGGTGCACTCTCATCTATACTGATTACATTCACCTGAGACAGATTTGTGAGTAAACCATATGCGAATGACATCTCACTGAAACCAACATAGTGAATAGTTACCTATAAGATCGGCCTCACCTACTATGTGGGAAGTAGATTGTGATACCTGGCTATGGCGGGAATGTGCCGGGTTGCCGGGAAAATTTGGTTTTATGACAAGAGAAAGGGGGGAATAGATAAAAATGAAAAATAAGGGATAGAAATATGAAAAGCAATTCTAAAGATCCTCCATGTGAGACACACATACAGGCAATCTCCCTATGGGAGCACTGTTTAGTATTATATATTAGTATAATATCACGTATGGTGGAATCCTCTATGAGGGTTAAACATTAATAAAACGATTTGTGTGAATACCACAAATAGAGCCAGTGCCGTTCGGAGGGGCATGTGCGATATATCTGCACAGACTCTGTACATTTACGGCAAAGTGGTGATATAATGTTAGACAATAGACACACATAAATAGACATTTCTTTTGTAGTGAATAAATCAAATGTTAATTTTTTAATTGTGATATTACTCACTACAAGGGAAGTTTATTTCAATATCATAGATATGTTAAAGATAGATTAAGATATTGTCACTATGAGAGGTAGAAAGTCAGTAAAATGCACCATATGAATTGTATAGAAAGAAACAACATCCATTAAGGGGAAGTAATAATATGGGCATTCCCATATAAACCAGTATATACACGAATAACACTATACTTATATGCGTGTGAAAACGGCTATGACTGTATATAATTATATATGAACTATTTTGCTTTTGACGACAGCAGTTCTTATAATGTGTCAGTAATGAATAATTAGCGATTTAACTTGTATCATCTAAATCGCACCATGTGAATCATATTAATCTAAGTAAATACTTTAGGCCTCATGCACACGACCGTTGTTCTGGTCCGCATCCGAGCCGCAGTTTTTGCGGCTCTGGTGCGGACCCATTCACTTAAATGGAGCTGCAAAAAAAGTGAACAGCATTCCGTGTGCTGTCCGCATCCGTTGCTCCATTACGTGGCCCCGCAAAAAAAAAAAAACATGTCCTATTCTTGTCCGTTTTGCGGACAAGAATAGGCATTGCTACAATGGGCCGCCTGTTCCATTCCGCAAATTGCGGAAGGCACATGGGCGGCTTCCGTGTTTTGCGGATCCACAATTTGCGGACCGCAAAAAACAGAACGGTCGTGTGCATGATGCCTTAAAAATACATTATAAGATGATCCAGTCCAGCAATTTTACATAGTCCAAAATGGTTTAAAAAGAATCCAATATGAAGTCCCAGTTAATTCATTCATTTTATACCACTGAGGAAGGAACATCGTTCCAAAACGCGTCTGGTGGCGGCAAATTGTGGATAGTGTGAACAGCAACTTATCTATGAACTTTCATCTGGATTTACCCTAGTTATTCCATTGGAACACTGAGTACATATGGGAATTGTATGAACTCTGCTGGAGGTGCTGCGGTCAGATATTACCTTCACTGGCTGCAAGCAACTGAGAGGACGATACGGTTGTGAGTAATAACAAAAAGATAACTTTTGGCACTAACCCAGTGGCTGTCCAACTCAGTGTCCATTATTTCAGTATATGTTAATAGACTATCAACTACACTTTGGCTACTTTATTGGAACACTGAATATATCGAAGAATCGCATAAACTTTGCTGAAGATGCCGCGGTCAGGATATTGCTTTCACGGGCCTCAATCAACTGAGAGGACAATACGGCCGTGATTAATAACAAAAAGATCGCTTCTGGCACAAACCAGGGCCATCTTTAATGTTGATTGGACCCTGGGCAAGAATTTATTTGGGCCCCCTGGATACCGCTTCCCACATAAAACAAGTAATATATATAATATAACTTACAGCTAAGCTCAGGGCTGGAAGTGGGCATCGCTCTGCAGTTCAGGAAGGAGACCGTGGTTCCCCCTAGCGTTGCAGTGCCTCTGTGTGACGTCACGGCGCGCAGCATACGCAAAGGGTAGGGGAGGTCAGGAGGAAATGCACGCAAGTACCGTATATTTAGCTTTTTAAGACACACCTGAAGATAAGACGCACCTAGGTTTTTGAGAAGGAAAAAAAAAAAAAAAATTATAACCAAAAGGTGTGCTTTTGGTGGGTTTTGAACTAATGGTGGTCTGTGAATGACACTATTATGGGGGATCTGTGGATAACACTGTTATGGAGGGGATCTGTGGATGAGGCACTATTATGGAGGGGATCTGTGGATGAGGCACTGTTATGGCGATATCTGTGGATGACGCACTGTAATGGGGTCATCTGTGGATTACACTATTATGGGGATATATATGGATGACACTGTTATGGGGATATCTGTGGATGACACTGTTATGGGGATATCTGTGGATGACACTGTTATGGGGCATCTGTGAATGACACTGTTATGAGGGTCTGTGGATGACACTGTTATGGGGGATCTGTGGATGACACTGTTATGGGGGTCTGTGGATGTCACTGTTATGGGGGCATCTGTGGATGACACTGTTATGGAGATATCTGTGGATGACACTGTTAAGGGGTCATCTGTGGATGATGCACTATTATGGGGGCATCTGTGGATGACACTGTTATGGGGGTCTGTGGATGTCATTGTTATGGGGGCAGCTGTGTGTATGACACTGTTATGGGGGATCTGTGGTTGACACTTTTATGGGGGTCTGTGGATGTCACTGTTATGGGGATATCTGTGGATGGCACTGTTATGGGGGCATCTGTGGATGACGCACTGTTATGGGGGCATCTGTGTGGATGACACTGTTATGGGGGATCTGTGGATGACAGTGTTATGGGAGGGGATCTGTGGATGACACATATGTAGCATCTTATGCTATAATATATGTGTCATCCACAGATTCCCCCCCCCCATAACAGTGTCCCTGTGTAAATAGTGACCTGGGGGTGGAGGCTGGCAACTGGTGTTGGAATAGTGGCGGGGCCCGGTGTAGTCACTGTATTCTATTACACCTGGCACCGCTCAAAGCAGTCTTTATTATGTAAGTGTAGTCATGGCTGGGAGGCTGGAGCTTGTACTCACTATCAAACTATCGTAGCAGGCAGGCAGGCCGGCAGTGTAACGTCACTCACTCCGTCACGTGCCTGCTCCTCCCACTTTATTAATGAAGCAGGCAGAGCAGGCGCGTAACGGAATGAGTGACGTTACGCGGCAGACCTGCCTGCCTGCCTCCTACGGTAGTTTTCAGGACTGAGCCGGCGGAGCAGATATTTGTGGCCAGTGGGGCTCAAGAGGCAGCTGCCTTGGGCCCCCCAGGAGCAACTGGGCCCGGGGCAGTTGCTCTTTTGCCCCACATTAAAGACGGCCCTGGCACTAACCCAGTGTGTTTTCAACCCAGTGTCCATTATCCCAGTATATGTGGACAGACCATCACCTATAGCAGTAGAGACATCAAATCTGCACGTGGGCTGAGTACGATCTAAGTCAGCACACAGAGCGCTGAGTGTGGGTGTAGCTGTACTGAAGACACGGGCCCAGAGTCATTTACAACAACGAGACTCTATGCAGTATTAAGAAAAAAGACATATATGAAAAGACATACAGTTGATATAAAAAGTCTACACACCCCTGTTAAAATGTCAGGTTTCTGTGATGTAAAAAAAAATTAGACAAAGATAAATAATTGCAGAACTTTTTCCACCTTTAATGTGACCTATAAACTGTACAACTCAATTGAAAAACAAACTGAAATCTTTTAGGTAGAGGGAAGAAAAAATATAAAAATAAAATATTATGGTTGCACACCCTTAAACTAATACTTTGTTGAGGCACCTTTTGATTTTATTACAGCATTCAGTCTTTTGGATATGAGTCTATCAGCATGGCACATTTTGACTTGGCAAGATTTGCCCACGCAAAAACACTCCAAATCTGTTAGATTGCGAGGGCATCTAATGTGCACAGCCCTCTTCAGCTCACCCCACAGATTTTCAATCGAATTCAGGTCTGGGCTTGGGCTGGGCCATTCCAAAACTTTAATCTTCTTCTGGTGAAGCCATTCCCTTGTTGATTTGGATGTATGCTTTGGGTCGTTGTCAGCAGAAGCCTGAAGGTTTTGTGCCAATATTGACTGGTATTTAGAACTGTTCATAATTCCCTCAAGCTTAACTAAGGCCCCAGTTCCAGCTGAATAAAAACATCCCCAAAGCAGGATGCTGCCACCACCATGCTTCACTGTGGGTATGGTGTTCTTTTGGTTATGTGCAGTGTTGTTTTTGCGCCAAACATATCTTTTTGAATTATGGCCAAAAAGTTCAACCTTAGTTTCATCAGACCATAAGGTCTCCCAAAAGCATGTGGAAAAAGGTTTCCAACATGCTTTTGGGAGACTTCAGATGTGTTTTTGCAAAATATAGCCTGGCTTGGATGTTTTTCTTCGTAATCAAAGGCTTTCGTCTTGCCACTCTACCCCATAGCCCAGACATTTGAAGAATACGGGATATTGTTGTCACATGTACCACACAGCCAGTACTTGCCAGATATTCCTGCAGCTCCTTTAATGTTGCTGTAGGCCTCTTGGTAGCGTCCCAGACCAGTTTTCTTCTCGTCTTTTCATCAATTTTGGAGGGACGTTCAGTTCTTGGTAATGTCACTGCTATGCCATATTTTCTTCACTTGATGATGACTGTCTTCACTGGGTTCCATGGTATATCTAATGCTTTGGAAATTCTTGTGTACCCTTCTCCAGGGGCGTACATAGAAATCCTTGGGCCCCATAGCAAGAATCTTAATGGGGCCCCACTAACTCCGTCCACTGGCCCATCCCACCACCTGCCCTGGCTTCTCCCCTGCCATACCCCCAGCAGTTGCAGCCGTGTAGACATTAGGAGCTACTTTCACACTTGCGTTTCTATTTTCCGGTATTGAGATCCGTCATAGGGTCTCAATACCGGGAAAAAAAACGCTTTTGATTGTCCCCATTCATTGTCTGAGGGCACTGTCCACTATAAGCAGCACACGGGGGTGCTATGGTGGTGCTGGCATAATAGTATACCAGTGCCACCATAGCCCCCCTTGCCTTATGAACTGTCAGAACCTCCTAATGCATACCTCAGCTGCTGTAGAACATATAAAGCTTCGTTCACATCTGTGTTGGGGCCTCATTCATGGATCAGGTCATAAATGCTGGACACAATTTTATAGCCTGGAAGATGGAAACCTGACAGATCTCATCATAGTCAGCGGGATCCGTCAGGTGTTGTCGTCCATGAAGTGCCAGATCCGGAACTGCAGTGATTTTCGTTGTTGTGCTCCTATGACGGCAGAACAGCGACCGTCACCAGCACAGAAGTGAACAAGTAATATACACCTCAGCTGCTGCAGAACATTATAATAGTGACAAGGGAACTACAAGTCTCATCATCACCAGATTATTATTGGAAATTAGGGAGCAACACAGGGAGAGGTGAAAGTGGAGAGAACTACAATTTCCAGCATGTCCAGGCTGTTATGATCAGATACAAGTAGATATTACACAGAGAGAGTATAAGGCCGGGTTCATATCACCGTTTAGTTTTCAGTTCTTCTGATCCGTCAGATAAACAGAAAAATAAAGGAAAAAAAATGATCCTGTATTTCAAGCATCAGTTCTGCACATTTGGCATCCGTTTATGCCATTTCTGTCGGAGATCCGTTATTTTAGACAGAAAAAAGTCCTGCATGCAAAACGGAAAACTAAACTGTGATGAGAATCCAGCCTAAGAAAAGAGAACTACAACTCTCAGCATGTCCAGATTATAGGACATCATCTAGTTGTACCAGGTAAGAGCTTTAAAAAGAAATAACTATAACCCCCAGTATGGCCAGACTTATTATGGGTCATCAGTATACATTCCAAAGAGGTGGTATAAGAGGAGAGAACTACAACTCCCAGCATTACCAGCCTGTACTAGGGCATACGTTTAAATTACATTGAGAAACATATAATACGCAGGGCTTTTTTTCTGGCGGAACGCACCGGAACGGCGTTCCGCCACCTTTTGACATCGCAAGCTGCGATGTATCAGCGGGGAGGGACTGGGAGGAGGAGCTGGGGGCCGGTGCGTTCACTGTGCTCCGGCCCCGCAGCTCCAGTAGAGACTTATAAAATGTTTAATGAAATATATAATGATTCCTGCTGCCCCTCAGTAGTATAACATTCAATGTATTTGTACTCACAGCCGGCTACTGACATCGTAATCCAGGCCGGCCGAGTAGACGAGCGGCAGCGTCACTGACTGACGTCACCTGCCTGGGCCGCCTGCTTCATTCATAAAGTAGGCGGCGCACTCACGTGACGTCAGTCAGTGACGCTGCCGCTCGTCTGCCCGGCCGGCCTGGATTACGATGTCAGTAGCCGGCTGTGAGTACAAATACATTGAATGTTATACTACTGAGGGGCAGCAGGAATCATTATTCATTTCATTACACATTGTATAACTGTACTGGAGCGGCAATGGGGGGTCTGTGGATGACACTGTTATGGGGTGGGGGGGTCTGTGGATGGCACTGTTATGGGGTGGGGGGGTCTGTGAATGGCACTGTTATGGGGTGGGGGGGGTCTGTGGATGGCACTGTTATGGGGTGGGGGGGTCTCTGGATGGCACTGTTATGGGGTGGGGGGGTCTGTGGATGGCACTGTTATGGGGTGGGGGGGTCTGTGGATGGCACTGTTATGGGGTGGGGGGGTCTGTGGATGGCACTGTTATGGGGTGGGGGTGTCTGTGGATGGCACTGTTATGGGGTGGGGGGGTTTGTGGATGGCACTGTTATGGGGTGGGGGGGTCTCTGGATGGCACTGTTATGGGGTGGGGGGGTCTGTGGATGGCACTGTTATGGGGTGGGGGGGTCTGTGGATGGCACTGTTATGGGGTGGGGGGGTTTGTGGATGGCACTGTTATGGGGTGGGGGGTCTCTGGATGGCACTGTTATGGGGTGGGGGGGTCTGTGGATGGCACTGTTATGGGGTGGGGGGGTCTGTGGATGGCACTGTTATGGGGTGGGGGGGTTTGTGGATGGCACTGTTATGGGGTGGGGGGTCTCTGGATGGCACTGTTATGGGGTGGGGGTGTCTGTGGATGGCACTGTTATGGGGTGGGGGGGTCTCTGGATGGCACTGTTATGGGGTGGGGGGGTCTGTGGATGGCACTGTTATGGGGTGGGGGGGTTTGTGGATGGCACTGTTATGGGGTGGGGGGGTGTGTGGATGGCACTGTTATGGGGTGGGGGGGTGTGTGGATGGCACTGTTATGGGGTGTGGGGGGGTGTGTGGATGGCACTGTTATGGGGTGGGGGGGGGTCTGTGGATGGCACTGTTATGGGGTGGGGGGTCTGTGGATGGCACTGTTATGGGGTGGGGGGGGGGGCTGTGGATGGCACTGTTATAGGATGGGGAAGGGGGGTCTGTGGATGGCACTGTTATAGGATGGGGGATCTGTGGATGCCATCCCCAGATCCTCCACCCCATAACAGTGCCATCCTCAGATCCCCCCATTAACAGTGCCATCCCCAGATCCAGTGCCATCCCCATCTGGGGGGTTTCTTTGCTGGGCTGGACTTTTAGAGCCCCCCCCCCCGCCCCCCCCAAATTTTACTTGCGGTCCTAGGGTTGGGTAGAGGGGGCGGTCCTAGGGGTGGGTAGGGGGCGGTCTTAGGGGTGGGTAGGGGGGGGGCGGTCCTAGGGTTGGGTAGGGGCGTGGCCAGGGGAGGGGGGGTGAGTTCCACCACCTTTTCTCTGAGAAAAAAAGCCCTGATAATACGACAAAACTACAACTCCCAGCTTTTCTAGGATGTTATGTTATCCCAGAACACCACTAACCTCTCCTTCAGGCACCACACAGAAGCTCCGCCCCCTCACAGTGATATGCCACAGGTCTTTCACCAGTCCTCTGCACTGGTCACATGATGATGACATCACCAAAGGTCCTTTAGACTTCTGCTGCTCTGCTATTCATTGGCTTCCTGCACTGGTCACATGGTTGATGACATCACCAAAGGTCCTTCGCCACCTCTTAATTTCTCAGGTAGCCATACAAGTGTAATTAGTGGGCGGGGCCTATCCTCCACTGCGGGCCCCCTTCCCCCAGGGGCCCCATAGCAGCTGCGTGGTCTGCCTCTATTGGAGGTACGCCACTGCCCTTCTCCTGACTCTACACCTTTATATACCTTCTATACCTTTTAAAAATGAGATCCCTCTGATGATTTGGAAGCTTTCTGTGGACCATGGCTTTTGCTGTGGGATGCGACTAAGAAATTTTTTGGAAAGACCAACTAGAGCAGCTGAACTTTATTTGGGGTTAATCAGATGCACTTTAAATGATGGCAGGTCTATGCTGACTCCTATTTAACATGATTTTGAATGTGATTGCTTAATTCTGAACACAGCTACATCCCCAGTTATAAGAGAGGGTGTGCACACTTATGCAACTACATTATTTTAGGTTTTTTTGTTTTCTTCCCTCCACCTAAAAGATTTCAGTTTGTTTTTCAATTGAATGGTACAGTTTATAGGTCACATTAAAGGTGGAAAAAGTTCTGAAATGATTAGACTTTATATATCCACTGTACATTTGAAATATATATGCAGAATCCTGTTCACAAGGAAATATCTCAGTAATCATATAGCCGCTTGTTGTTTTATTCTATTTTTTAATTTAGGGACTTGGATCATCTAATTTTATATAAGGTTTTAACAATATATGAATTGTATAGTGTTTTTGTATAGAAATGTTTAGAATTCTGAATTTTGAGAAATTTGACTTTTAGGGACAATTCGTAATGAATCGGATTAGCTTAGAATCAATAAGCTTATCTCTAGTCCCAAACTGGGCACCCTGTCCATAATGATCATTATTGTTGAGTGCATCAGGGAAAATTTGATTAGTCGCAAAGCCAAATTTCCTCGTGCTTCGTGGTAGCAAATAAATTTTCCCAGAAATGGTAAAAACAAAAAAAATCATACTTACCTCATCCATTTGCTCGTGTTGGGCCAGCCGCCATCTTGATTGAAGATCTTGCATGAACTCCCGTGCACGGTTACGTATGACGTCACCACGCTGACTGACGTGATCATGGGCCGCACTAGATTTCGCTCCAGATCTTCAATCAAGATGGCGGCGGCTGGCCCATTGAGAGCAAATGGATAAGGTAAGTATAATGTATTATTATTTTTTTATGTTACACTGTAATATTGCTATCATATGCCACGATCAGCTATGAACGTGGCATCAGAGGGGTACACTGTCGGGGAGCTGCGCAATCGCTACTAAAAAATAAAAAGATTCGGCGAAGCAGCCAAAACTATTTTTTTTATAATTCGCTCAACACTAATGATCATATAACTTAGTAAGTATATGGATAGGGTATATCCTTTAGGGACAACTCCTTTTACTGCACAAACCATCCGATACAGCTATAGTTACTATATGAATGCAAAACCATCTGGTATGGTCTAATTTAACTCCTAGGACGAAATTCTGACTCTTCATATGGACAAGTCTGTAAATGTAATTAATCACACAAATGTGTGCACATTTACTTTATATTACATCACTTTTAAGTTAATTTATGACAGGTTGCTATGGGTTACTGCACAGTGAAGATTTCTGCATAATATTCCTGACTGTGATAAGCTGATAGGAATAACAACGTATAATTCAAAATGTAATTTTCCTGACTTGTCATATCACTTCTAATGCAGACTACATTTATGATCATCTTTTCTATGTTACAATAATTAAATCATATAATGTGAACATGATATATGTCATGTTGTATGTCATAAATCCCATGAATTCCTTCTACATTAATTATGATGTTTCTATGTTCAGGAGACAGGAAAATAATATCTTGATATAAAATTTAGAGGAAGAAACAGTAGTGCACTCATTTGAATACTAGTCTAGGTATATTGTAATAGTGTTGAGCGCGAATATTCTAATCGCAAATTTTTATCGCAAATATCGGAACTTTGAGAATTCACAAAAATCTAGAATATAGTGCTATATATTCGTAATCGCAAATATTCTAGTTTTTCATTTTTCATCAGTAACCTCCCTTCTTGCTTGTGGGCCAATGAGAAGGCTGTAATATCTTTGTCAGAGCTTAGCAACATCCCTAGCAACCAATAGGAAAGTTGCCTACCCCTTTACTATATAGGAAACTCCCCAGCAGCCATTTTCTGCTGTTTTTTGCAGTTGTGAGAGAGAGAGAGCAGTGACATTGCTGTGCTCTGTGCTTTGCAGAAACATCTGGATCCTTATTTAATTACATTAGATAGTTATCTCATATAATACAGATCGTTAGTGGGATATATTCAGTGTAGGTTAGATAGTGATATAGTGTAGCCGGTTCCAGTGCAGGGTGCTAGGTAGTGTGATATGAATTACTATGCACACATATGTGTTACATACAGTACATACTACAGACATAGTGCTGTGATGTCACAACAATACTTGGTGCTCCAATCAGTAATATCTACTCAGACCTAATAAAATGTGAATTTGCATGTATTGCATAAAAATATGTGCATCATTAGTGCCGATTTGCGCAATCGCAAATATATTGGAACACTCTATCAGGAGTTATTCCTTACAGTCACGAAAGTTGCTGCCAACCATTTTCTCCAGTCTCAGGAAACTTCTAGCATCTTGACAAATGTAGCAAAAGTGAGCCATGCCTGTATTGCGCGCACAATATGCACAAATTACATTGCCGATTTTCGCAATCAAGAAAATACAGACTAGAGATTGTGAATTCTAGAATTCGCAAATTTTTAGAGAATATTAGGCGGTAAATATGCTAAATATCGCGAAAACGAATATTGCCTATGCAGCTTTATTACTATATTATAATTCTATTGGCATTTTCATCCAATTCCAAAGTAAAGTATTAGATCCCTTAAGGACACATGACGTATCGGTACTTCATGTTTCCTGAGTCCTTAAGGACACATGACGTACCGGTACGTCATGTGTTGTTCCGATCACTGCCGCCCGGCCGGCTGTGATCGGAACAAGGTGCCTGCTGCCTGCTCAAATCATTGAGCAGGCACCTCGGCTTAATGCGCGGGGGGGTCCCGTGACCCCCCCATGTCAGCGATCGCAACAAACCGCAGGTCAATTCAGACCTGTGGTTTGTTGCGCTTTCTGCAGTTTCTGATCTCCGCGGACCCCCTCCTTACCCTTCCCCGTCTGCGCAGTTCTGGCCACTACTGAGCAGACGGGGAAGGTTCCCATGGCAACAGGACGCCGTCTCAGGCATCCTGCTGTCCATGGTGCTGAACAGATCTTTGCTAAAGGCATAGATCTGTTCAGACAAAGTGTAAGTAAAATACAGTACAAAACACTATATGGTGTACTGTACTGTATTATACAGACATCAGACCCACTGGATCTTCAAGAACCAAGTGGGTCTGGGTTAAAAAAAATGTAAAAAAAAGTGAAAAAAAACTAAAAATCAAAAAATATATTTATCACTGATTAAAAATAAAAAAAATAAATTCCCTACACATGTTTGGTATCGCCGCGTCCGTAACGACCTGATCTATAAAACGGTCATGTTACTTTACTTTTTATGGCCAACGGTGAACGCCATAAAAATAAAAAACTATGATGAAATTGAAATTTTGCCTACCTTACTTCCCAAAAAAGGTAATAAAAGTGATCAAAAAAGTCGCATGTACGCCAAAATTGTAACAATCAAACCGTCATCTCATCCCGCAAAAATCATACCCTACCCAAGATAATCGCCCAAAAACTGAAAAAAACTATGGCTCTTAGACTATGGAAACACTAAAACAATATTTTTTTTGTTTCAAAAAAGAAATCATTGTGTAAAACTTACATAAATAAAAAAAAGGTATACATATTAGGTATCGCCGCGTCCGTATCAACCGGCTCTATAAAAATATCACATGACTGAACCCCTCAGGTGACCACCGTAAAAAAAATTAAATTAAAACGGTGTAAAAAAAAGCTATTTTTTGTCATCTTACGTCACACAAAGTGTAATAGCAAGCGATCAAAAAATCATATGCACCCCAAAATAGTGCCAATCAAACCATCATCTCATCCCTCAAAAAATGAGACCCTACTTAAGATAATTGCCCAAAAACTGAAAAAACTATGGCTCTTAGATTATGGAGACACTAAAACTTTTTTTTTTTTTAAATGAAATCATTGTGTAAAACTTACATAAATAAAAAAAAATTGTATACATATTAGCTATCTCCGTGTCCGTGACAACCTGCTCTATAAAATTACCACATGATCTAACCTGTCAGATGAATTTTGTAAATAACAAAAAAAAAAAAACGGTGCCAAAAAAGCTATTTCTTGTTACCTTGCCGCACAAAAAGTGTAATATAGAGCAACCAAAAATCATATGTACCCTAAACTAGTACCAACAAAACTGCCACCCTATCCCGTAGTTTCTAAAATGGGGTCCCTTTTTTGGAGTTTCTACTCTAGGGGTGCATCAGGGGGGCTTCAAATGGGACATGGTGTCAAAAAAACAGTCCAGCAAAATCTGCCTTCCAAAAACCGTATGGCATTCCTTTCCTTCTGCGCCCTGCCGTGTGCCCGTACAGCAGTTTACGACCACATATGGGGTGTTTCTGTAAACTACAGAATCAGGGCCATAAATAATGAGTTTTGTTTGGCTGTTAACCCTTGCTTTGTAACTGGAAAAAAAATATTAAAATGGAAAATCTGCCAAAAAAGTGACATTTTTAAATTGTATCTCTATTTTCCATTAAATCTTGTGCAACACCTAAAGGGTTAACAAAGTTTGTAAAATCAGTTTTGAATACCTTGAGGGGTGTAGTTTCTTAGATGGGGTCACTTTTATGGAGTTTCTACTCTAGGGGTGCATCAGGGGGCTTCAAATGGTGTCAAAAAACCAGTCCAGCAAAATCTGCCTTCCAAAAACCAAACGGTGCACATTTCACTCTACGCCCCACTGTGTGGCCGTACAGTAGTTTATGGCCACATACGGGGTGTTTCTGTAAACGGCAGAGTCAGGGCAATAAAGATACAGTCTTGTTTGGCTGTTAACCCTTGCTTTGTTAGTGGAAAAAATGGGTTAAAATGGAAAATTAGGCAAAAAAATTAAATTCTCAAATTTCATCCCCATTTGCCACTAACTCTTGTGCAACACCTAAAGGGTTAACGACAGTTTTGAATACCTTGAGGGGTGTAGTTTATAGAATGGGGTCACTTTTGGGTGGTTTCTATTATGTAAGCCTTGCAAAGTGACTTCAGACCTGAACTTGTCCCTAAAAATTGGGTTTTTGTAAATTTCTGAAAAATTTCAAGATTTGATTCTAAACTTCTAAGCCTTGTAACATCCCCAAAAAATTAAATATCATTCCCAAAATAATTCAAACATGAAGTAGACATATGGGGAATGTAAAGTCATCACAATTTTTGGGGGTATTACTATGTATTACAGAAGTAGAGAAACTGAAACTTTGAAATTTGCAAATTTTTCCAAATTTTTGGTAAATTAGGTATTTTTTTATGCAAAATAAAATTAGTTTGGACTTCATTTTACCAGTGTCATGAAGTACAATATGTGACGAAAAAACAATCTCAGAATGGCCTGGATAAGTCAAAGCGTTTTAAAGTTATCACCACTTAAAGTGACACTGGTCAGATTTTCAAAAAATGGCTTTTTTGACAGCTAGCGAGAGAGAGAGCCCAATATGCTACTTTATGTTTCTCACCAATATATGGGGAGGGAAGGGATGCAAATGAGCTCTTAACAAGCTCTGCCTCTAATGCACCAAATGTAAGGTAGCTATCCTATAAGTCAATGTTCAGCTCTTAAAATAAGCCTTGAGACATGACTTGGATATATTGGACAGCTGTTTCAGGGTGATTGCCCCTCATCAGTGCAGAGCAGAGAGTATTGGCTTAACTGGGGGAGAGGCCTGTGTCTTGGTCAGGAAGGAACTAACTCTCCATAGGGAGAGAGCACCTTAATCAGTGTGAGGAGACTTATAGGCCATACAGTCAGGGCCATAAATATTGGGACATCAACACAATTCTAACATTTTTGGCTCTATACACCACCACAATGGATTTAAAATAAAATGAACAAGATGTGCTTTACCTGCAGACTGTCGGCTTTAATTTGAGGGAATTTACATCCAAATCAGGTGAACGGTGTAGGAATTACAACAGTTTGCATATGTGCCTCCCACTTGTTAAGGGACCAAAAGTAATGGGACATAATAATAATCATAAATCAAACTTTCACTTTTTAATACTTGGTTGCAAATCCTTTGCAGGCAATTACAGCCTGAAGTCTGGAACGCATAGACATCACCAGACGCTGGGTTTCATCCCTGGTGATGCTCTGCCAGGCCTCTACTGCAACTGTCTTCATTTTCTGCTTGCTCTTGGGGCATTTTCCCTTCAGTTTTGTCTTCAGCAAGTGAAATGCATGTTCAACCGGATTCAGGTCAGGTGATTGACTTGGCCATTGCATAACATTCCACTTCTTTCCCTTAAAAAACTCTTTGGTTGCTTTTGCAGTATGCTTTGGGTCATTGTCAATCTGCACTGTGAAGCGCCGTCCAATGAGTTCTGAAGCATTTGGCTGAATATGAGCAGATAATATTGCCCGAAACACTTCAGAATTCATCCTGCTGCTTTTGTCAGCAGTCACATCATCAATAAATAGTTCCATTGGCAGCCATACATGCCCACACCATGACACTACCACCACCATGCTTCACTGATGAGGTGTTATGCTTAGGATCATAAGCAGTTCCTTTACTTCTCCATACTCTTCTCTTCCCATCACTCTGGTACAAGTTGATCTTGGTCTTATCTGTTCATAGGATGTTGTTCCAGAACTGTGAAGGCTTTTTTAGATGTTGTTTGGCAAACTCTAATCTGGCCTTCCTGTTTTTGAGGCTCACCAATGGTTTACATCTTGTGGTGAACCCTCTGTATTCACTCTGGTGAAGTCTTCTCTTGATTGTTGACTTTGACACACATACACCTACCTCCTGGAGAGTGTTCTTGATCTGGCCAACTGTTGTGAAGGGTGTTTTCTTCACCAGGGAAATATTTCTTCGGTCATCCACCACAGTTGTTTTCTGTGGTCTTCCGGGTCTTTTGGTCTTGCTGAGCTCACCGGTGCGTTCATTCTTTTTAAGAATGTTCCAAACAGTTGTTTTGACCACGTCTAATGTTTTTGCTATCTCTCTGATGGGTTTGTTTTGTTTTTTCAGCCTAATGATTGCTTGCTTCACTGATAGTGACAGCTCTTTGGATCTCATCTTGAGAGTTGACAGCAACAAAATCCAAATGCAAATAGCACACTTGAAATGAACTCTGGACCTTTTATCTGCTCATTGTAATTGGGATAATGAGGGAATAACACACACCTGGCCATGGAACAGCCAATTGCCCCATTACATTTGGTCCCTAAAAAGTGGGAGGCACATATGCAAACTGTTGTAATTCCTACACCGTTCACCTGATTTGGATGTAAATACCCTCAAATTGAAACTGGCAGTCTGCAGTTACAGCACATCTTGTTCGTTTCATTTCAAATCCATTGTGGTGGTGTATAGAGCCAAAAATGTTAGAATTGTGTTGTGATGTTCCAATATTTATGGACCTGACTGTACATGCTCCTCTGGAATTCTGAGAGGGAAGGGATGCAAATGAGCTCTTAACAAGCTCTGCCTCTAATGCCACCAGATGTAAGGCAGCTATCCTATAAGTCAATGTTCAACTCTTAAAATAAGCCTTGAGACACGACTTGTATATTAAATAAGTCAGCACCTCATCTGCAGACAGCTTAATCAGTGTGAGGAGACTTATAGGCCATACATGCTCCTCTGGAATTCCGGGAGGGAAGGGATGCATTCCGAGAGAGCGTAGCGGCATGACGTAGTCGCGTGGACATGCTGCGCGCCGCTTCGCACCTCCCCCCACACCCTACCGCCCTCCGTGGCGTCCTACGCTGAACTCGCACCCCTAGGCGGCTCTGTATATTGGTGCCTGCTGAGGAAGGTACAGGCTTCCAGAGAAACGCTCTGTAGCTGTGGGGAGAAGCGCTCGAGTGGACGGGACATGTATTCCCTGTGTGTTAGGAGCCCAGGCTGCGGTTAAGGATCGGCTGCTGCGAAGGATTGGCATTGGAGATGTACGCAGAACAATTGCATGCGACCGAATGCTTACCGGCCAGGTGATGTCGGAGGGCTGCTTCGGCAGTGCTACACTCGGAAGATCCTGTTGCTCCTCCACTTTGCTTTTAGGGAACCTGCTGCACGCTGGAGGTATACTGTATTGCAGAGGCGGCTGAATTACAGATAGCCCGCAGCGAATAGCCTGGATACCTGAAGACTGGTGAGACAATTTTTTTTCTCCATTTTACTGATCTGTACTGTATTCTGTTAACCCCTTATTAATACTGTACAAAGAGCCTGTGATGAGGTTGGGAACGGGGCTGAACGGGATTTATCCAACATAATAACTTTCCGGTATATACATCTACGGAATCTCGCCTCAGATATTTGATTGGGTTATTAATTCCCCTAGTCTATAGACCTACTAACTCCAACGTACCTATGGTACCTATGGTCAAAATCATTACTGGCGTTGGGGTACCTATCTCCGTTTCGGTTATAGGGATAAGTGCACCCCACTAGCAGCTGATGACAATGTATACTACTAGGGGGAATTGAGAACTTGTGTGTACAGCTGCTCTCTCACGTTGCATGGTGGAGATACCTATTATTCCTCCTTTTGCTTGGTCCTATGCATCACCTTATTAAACCCCTTATTTGTTCTCCAGAAAGAGCAGAGACTGTTAGCAGACAATAGCTCGGACACTACCGGCATTACCTTGTTAAGCTGTTATTAATACTGTAAAGAGATGATGAAGATGCTGTGATAGGGCATCGCCCATACCGGTGGCGTGGAATCGATTGGAACTTGTTTTACACACTAACGTCTTGCCTATACTAGTGGAATGTATTCGTCATATTCCTCTAAACGAAGATAACGAAGTATTCTACATCTTCGTTTTAGCTACCTATTCGTCAACTTCGCTAATTCTAGCAATCAAATAGGAAAGTTGACTATAGAGACAGCTAAGTTTAATTCGCTATGCGATTATATTACTTTGCTTTTTTGAAAAAAAAATTGAATAGTTAAATACTTGATTATTATAATGATTCTATTAAAAAAAAAAAAGCAAAGTAAAATAATCGCATAGCGAATTAACCACCTCCGGACCGCCTAACGCAGGATCGCGTTCCGGAGGTGGCAGCGCTGCGCACAGTCACGCATATACGCGTCATCTCGCGAGACGCGAGATTTCCTGTGAACGCGCGCACACAGGCGCGCGCGCTCACAGGAACGGAAGGTAAGAGAGTTGATCTCCAGCCTGCCAGCGGCGATCGTTCGCTGGCAGGCTGGAGATGTGTTTTTTTTAACCCCTAACAGGTATATTAGACGCTGTTTTGATAACAGCGTCTAATATACCTGCTACCTGGTCCTCTGGTGGTCCCCTTTGTTTGGATCGACCACCAGAGGACACAGGTAGCTCAGTAAAGTAGCACCAAGCACCACTACACTACACTACACCCCCCCCGTCACTTATTAACCCCTTATTAGCCCCTGATCACCCCTAATCACCCCTGATCACCCCATATAGACTCCCTGATCACCCCCCTGTCATTGATTACCCCCCTGTCATTGATCAACCCCCTGTAAAGCTCCATTCAGACGTCCGCATGATTTTTACGGATCCACTGATAGATGGATCGGATCCGCAAAACGCATCCGGACGTCTGAATGAAGCCTTACAGGGGCGTGATCAATGACTGTGGTGATCACCCCATATAGACTCCCTGATCACCCCCCTGTCATTGATTACCCCCCTGTCATTGATTACCCCCCTGTAAAGCTCCATTCAGATGTCCGCAGGATTTTTACGGATGCACTGATACATGGATCGGATCCGCAAAACGCATCCGGTCGTCTGAATGAAGCCTTACAGGGGCATGATCAATGACTGTGGTGATCACCCCATATAGACTCCCTGATCACCCCCCTGTAAAGCTCCATTCAGATGTCCGCATGATTTTTACGGATGCACTGATACATGGATCGGATCCGCAAAACGCATCCGGTCGTCTGAATGAAGCCTTACAGGGGCATGATCAATGACTGTGGTGATCACCCCCCTGTCATTGATTACCCCCCTGTAAAGCTCCATTCAGATGTCCGCATGATTTTTACGGATGCACTGATAGATGGATCCGATCCGCAAAACGCATCCGGACGTCTGAATGAAGCCTTACAGGGGCATGATCAATGACTGTGGTGATCACCCCATATAGACTCCCTGATCACCCCCCTGTCATTGATCACCCCCCTGTCATTGATTACCCCCCTGTAAAGCTCCATTCGGATGTCCGCATGATTTTTACGGATGCACTGATAGATGGATCGGATCCGCAAAACGCATCCGGACGTCTGAATGAAGCCTTACAGGGGCATGATCAATGACTGTGGTGATCACCCCATATAGACTCCCTGATCACCCCCCTGTCATTGATCACCCCCCTGTCATTGATTACCCCCCTGTAAAGCTCCATTCAGATGTCCGCATGATTTTTACGGATGCACTGATAGATGGATCGGATCCGCAAAACGCATCCGGACGTCTGAATGAAGCCTTACACGGGCGTGATCAATGACTGTGGTTATCACCCCATATAGACTCCCTGATCACCCCCCTGTCATTGATCACCCCCCTGTCATTGATCACCCCCCTGTCATTGATCACCCCCCTGTCATTGATCACCCCCCTGTCATTTATCACCCCTCTGTAAGGCTCCATTCAGATATTTTTTTGGCCCAAGTTAGCGGAATTTTTTTTTTTTTTTCTTACAAAGTCTCATATTCCACTAACTTGTGTCAAAAAATAAAATCTCACATGAACTCACCATACCCCTCACGGAATCCTAATGCGTAAAATTTTTTAGACATTTATATTCCAGACTTCTTCTCACGCTTTAGGGCCCCTAGAATGCCAGGGCAGTATAAATACCCCACATGTGACCCCATTTCGGAAAGAAGACACCCCCAGGTATTCCGTGAGGGGCATATTGAGTCCATGAAAGATTGAAATTTTTGTCCCAAGTTAGCGGAACGGGAGACTTTGTGAGAAAAAAATTAAAAATATCAATTTCCGCTAACTTGTGCCAAAAAAAAAAATTTCTATGAACTCGCCATGCCCCTCATTGAATACCTTGGGGTGTCTTCTTTCCAAAATGGGGTCACATGTGGGGTATTTATACTGCCCTGGCATTCTAGGGGCCCCAAAGCGTGAGAAGAAGTCTGGTATCCAAATGTCTAAAAATGCCCTCCTAAAAGGAATTTGGGCACCTTTGCGCATCTAGGCTGCAAAAAAGTGTCACACATCTGGTATCGCCGTACTCAGGAGAAGTTGGGGAATGTGTTTTGGGGTGTCATTTTACATATACCCATGCTGGGTGAGAGAAATATCTTGGTCAAATGCCAACTTTGTATAAAAAAATGGGAAAAGTTGTCTTTTGCCAAGATATTTCTCTCACCCAGCATGGGTATATGTAAAATGACACCCCAAAACACATTCCCCAACTTCTCCTGAATACGGCGATACCACATGTGTGACACTTTTTTGCAGCCTAGGTGGGCAAAGGGGCCCATATTCCAAAGAGCACCTTTAGGATTTCACAGGTCATTTACCTACTTACCACACATTAGGGCCCCTGGAAAATGCCAGGGCAGTATAACTACCCCACAAGTGACCCCATTTTGGAAAGAAGACACCCCAAGGTATTCCGTGAGGGGCATGGCGAGTTCCTAGAATTTTTTATTTTTTGTCACAAGTTAGTGGAAAATGCTTATTTTTTTTTTTTTTTTTTTCATACAAAGTCTCATATTCCACTAACTTGTGACAAAAAATAAAAACTTCCATGAACTCACTTTGCCCATCAGTGAATACCTTGGGGTCTCTTCTTTCCAAAATGGGGTCACTTGTGGGGTAGTTATACTGCCCTGGCATTCTAGGGGCCCAAATGTGTGGTAAGGAGTTTGAAATCAAATTCTGTAAAAAATGACCTGTGAAATCCGAAAGGTGCTCTTTTGAATATGGGCCCCTTTGCCCACCTCGGCTGCAAAAAAGTGTCACACATCTGGTATCTCCGTAATCGGGAGAAGTTGGGGAATGTGTTTTGGGGTGTCATTTTACATATACCCATGCTGGGTGAGAGAAATATCTTGGCAAAAGACAACTTTTCCCATTTTTTTATACAAAGTTGGCATTTGACCAAGATATTTATCTCACCCAGCATGGGTATATGTAAAAAGACACCCCAAAACACATTCCTCAACTTCTCCTGAATACAGAGATACCAGATGTGTGACACTTTTTTGCAGCCTAGGTGGGCAAAGGGGCCCACATTCCAAAGAGCACCTTTCGGATTTCACAGGTCATTTACCTACTTACCACACATTTGGGCCCCTAGAATGCCAGGGCAGTATAACTACCCCACAAGTGACCCCATTTTGGAAAGAAGAGACCCCAAGGTATTCGCTGATGGGCATAGTGAGTTCATGGAAGTTTTTATTTTTTGTCACAAGTTTGTGGAATATGAGACTTTGTATGAAAAAAAAAAAAAAAAAAAAAAATCATCATTTTCCACTAACTTGTGACAAAAAATAAAAAATTCTAGGAACTCGCCATGCCCCTCACGGAATACCTTGGGGTGTCTTCTTTCCAAAATGGGGTCACTTGTGGGGTAGTTATACTGCCCTGGTATTCTAGGGGCCCAAATGTGTGGTAAGGAGTTTGAAATCAAATTCAGGAAAAAATGAGGAGTGAAATCCGAAAGGTGCTCTTTGGAATATGGGCCCCTTTGCCCACCTAGGCTGCAAAAAAGTGTCACACATCTGGTATCCCCGTACTCAGGAGAAGTTGAGGAATGTGTTTTGGGGTGTCTTTTTACATATACCCATGCTGGGTGAGATAAATATCTTGGTCAAATGACAACTTTGTATAAAAAAATGGGAAAAGTTGTCTTTTGCCAAGATATTTCTCTCACCCAGCATGGGTATATATAAAATGACACCCCAAAACACATTCCCCACCTTCTCCTGAGTACGGAGATACCAGATGTGTGACACTTTTTTGCAGCCTAGGTGGGCAAAGGGGCCCATATTCCAAAGAGCACCTTTCGGATTTCACAGGTCATTTTTTACAGAATTTGATTTCAAACTCCTTACCACACATTTGGGCCCCTAGAATGCCAGGGCAGTATAACTACCCCACAAGTGACCCCATTTTAGAAAGAAGAGACCCCAAGGTATTCGCTGATGGGCATAGTGAGTTCATAGAACTTTTTATTTTTTGTCACAAGTTAGTGGAATATGAGACTTTGTAAGGAAAAAAAAAAAAAAAAAAATCATCATTTTCCGCTAACTTGTGACAAAAAATAAAAAGTTCTATGAACTCACTATGCCCATCAGCGAATACCTTAGGGTGTGTACTTTCAGAAATGGGGTCATTTGTGGGGTGTTTGTACTGTCTGGGCATTGTAGAACCTCAGGAAACATGACAGGTGCTCAGAAAGTCAGAGCTGCTTCAAAAAGCGGAAATTCACATTTTTGTACCATAGTTTGTAAACGCTATAACTTTTACCCAAACCATTTTTTTTTTACCCAAACATTTTTTTTTTATCAAAGACATGTAGAACTATAAATTTAGAGCAAAATTTCTATATGGATGTCGTTTTTTTTTTTGCAAAATTTTACAACTGAAAGTGAAAAATGTCATTTTTTTGCAAAAAAATCGTTAAATTTCGATTAATAACAAAAAAAGTAAAAATGTCAGCAGCAATGAAATACCACCAAATGAAAGCTCTATTAGTGAGAAGAAAAGGAGGTAAAATTCATTTGGGTGGTAAGTTGCATGACCGAGCAATAAACGGTGAAAGTAGTGTAGGTCAGAAGTGTAAAAAGTGGCCTGGTCTTTCAGGGTGTTTAAGCACTGGGGGCTGAGGTGGTTAAACACAGCTGTCTCTATAGTCAACCTTCCTATTTGATTGCTAGAATTAGCGAAGTTGACGAATATGGAGCTAAAACAAAGATGGAGAATACTTCGTTATCTTCGTTTAGAGGAATATGACGAATACATTCGTCATATTTGCTAATTCTACCAAGCCAACCATAGTAAACCAGGTCCAAGTTGAAATAGCAATTCGATTAATTCAAGTTATAATAATCAAATTTTGATTTCAACTTAGCACTGCTATATTCCATATTCGTTAATTCTAGCCTAATATGGAATATAGCAGTGCTAAGTTGAAATCAAAATTCGATTATTATAACTTGAATTAATCGAATTGCTATTTCAACTTGGACCTGGTTTACTATGGTTGGCTTGGTAGAATTAGCGAATATGACGAATGTATTCATCATATTCCTCAAAACGAAGATAACGAAGTATTCTACATCTTCATTTTAGCTACCTATTCGTCAACTTCGCTAATTCTAGCAATCAAATAGGAAGGTTGACTATAGAGACAGCTGTGTTTAATTCGCTATGCGATTATATTACTTTGCTTTTTTTTAATAAAAAGAATCATTATAATAATCAAGCATTTAACTATTCAATTAAAAAAAAAAAAGCAAAGTAATATAATCGCATAGCGAATTAAACTTAGCTGTCTCTATAGTCAACTTTCCTATTTGATTGCTAGAATTAGCGAAGTTGACGAATAGGTAGCTAAAACGAAGATGGAGAATACCTTG
Organism: Bufo bufo; assembly: GCF_905171765.1. Lineage (NCBI taxonomy): Eukaryota > Metazoa > Chordata > Amphibia > Anura > Bufonidae > Bufo > Bufo bufo. The sequence continues at coordinate 79,805,640 of NC_053395.1, read as the reverse complement.
TTATCTTCGTTTTGAGAAATATGACGAATACATTTGTCATATTCGTCATCTTCGCTAATTCTAGATATCAAACCAATAGGAAAGTAGCCTTAAGTGAAAAAACGCAATACGCGATTATTTAAATCGCATAATAATCGCGATAACTAGAATAATGACGAATATTCGATTTCGACTACTATGAAACGAATATTCTATTGAATATTCGCGAATTTCGTCAAAATCGAATATGGCACCTGCCGCTCATCACTATCCACCATTCGCCATGGCAGTTCTCAATCAATTGGCAACGTTTATGTAAGATCCTCACCTGCTTTGCACTCCAGGGGAACCAAGAGGGGTCCTCGTGGAGTTGCGGGACAGGTTATGCGTGTCTCTGATGCACCAGCGCTGACCCCTTTGCGAGCCAGTGCGGGGATGCGTTCGCGTGGACATCGGAGGGGAGGACCGTCGGAGTCCCGGGGACAGAGTGGCCAGGCGAGTGACAAGACGCCGCGGCCAGGGTTGTCTCCGGTGTCTCCTGCGACTTCCGTTTCCGCATCTGGGTCCACGCGCTCGCATACTCGCGCTGAGTCAATCATGCGTCCGTGCGTACGCACGAGGGCAGGTTCGCAAAGGGATACACGGTCGCGAGTACGCGCTTCTTATGCGCTTCGTCGACCAGTGGCGCATAATATACTGACTCACAAGAGCAAAGTGGATTAGGGAGCCAGCCATGGGTTAATCAACTTGTGATTGCCTTAGGCCATGTACTCAGGTGCAGGGCAATTTGTTCACCTATGGTAGTGGACACTTGGCACCCTGGGATTGGTCAGCAGGCATTTAAAAGGAGGTCTCTCAGGGTGATCAGTGCCCACTGTTATTTTCCCTCAACCAGGTATAGGTCACAACTGCTAGTGACTGAAGACTGCCAGGAACTTTGTCCTTTGCAGCGGACCCAAGATCTGGAGTGACTCGACTGCCAAGTGCACAGCATCATTCAGCACTGGTTGGGACTATTCCTGGAATCTCCTTGCCTGGTTTTTGTTATTATTCCTTGTTACCAGCAAGTGTCCTGGACGTTTATGTTTCTGGTGAATAAACACCTTTTTGCTTTCATCACTGGTCTGTTTGTTGGTGCCTTGCATTACAGAACAGTGGGCCCAACTAACAGTTGCCATGGACAAGATCCAGCAGCAGCTGAGTGAATTAACGGGAGCCGTTAACCTGCTGTTCCAACGACGCCCAAATATACCAGCAGCCGCTGCAGCGCAAATCCAAGAGCAACTGACAACTGTGATGGAGGAGGTTCAGCAGCTTATCCAGGGAGCCTCAGCACTACCCGTCACTATCGCAAGGCATCAAACAGAACCTAAGATCCCTCTGCCTGACCCCTTCACAGGAGAGCGACAGGAGTTCTTAAACTTCAGGGACTCCTGTCTCCTTTATTTCCAGTTGCGTCCGATGGCTTCTGGCACTCTCAGGCAGAGAATTGGGATTGTAATGTCACTGCTACGTGGAGACCCCCAACGTTGGGCATTTAATTTGCCTCAAGACCATACAGCTTTTTCGTCAGTGGACACCTTCTTCGAGGCTATGGCTGTGATTTACGATGACCCGGATCGTACTCGCACCGCAGAGACCAATCTTGAGCATATTCAACAAGGCCGCCGCCCAGCTGAAGAATACGCTGCAGAATTCAGGCGATGGGCAGCCTTCACCACCTGGGGCGACGCAGCCCTACGCCATCGCTTCCGTTTGGGACTTTCGGATGCGGTCTGGGATCTTCTTTTGGCCTTGCCTACCCCCTTCTCGTTGGAAATGGCTATCTCTCAGGCAATCGATGCCGACAGGCGAATCCGTGAGAGGCGAGTGGAACGGTCGTCTCGGTTTTCATCCTCTCGACCACATCCAGGGCCTCTTAAATCGGCCGAAGAGCCAATGGAGGTTGGATCCTCCCATCTCACACAGGCAGAACGAGCTCGTCGCCAACAGAAAGGCCTGTGCCTATTTTGCGGAAAGTCTGGACACCTCGTTAAAACCTGTCCCCTCCTGCCAGCGGGAAACGAATGAACCTAGGGGGCATAGAGGAGAACCCCCTAGGTGCTATTATCCCTCCTCCAAGCCGGGTGATGGTATCCATATCCTTACGGTGGCAAGACAAGGTCCATGAGTTTTCAGCACTAATCGATTCTGGGGCCGCTGGGAATTTTTGTGGACTCAACCTTGGTTCGTCGACTTGGCATCCCGTTGATCCAGCCGAAAACCACCATGTCAGTGACCGCGATTGATGGTTCCCCTCTTCAAGATGGTCGTGCAGTGTGGATGACTCCGGGAATACAGGTAACGGTGGGGGCTGATCATCGGGAGACCTTAAGCCTTTTTGTCCTTGACATGCCATCCACTCCCGTGATTTTGGGTCTCCCTTGGTTAAGGCTCCATAATCCAGTAGTGGACTGGCGCTCGGGTCTTATTTGTCAGTGGAGTACGGAATGCCTTACTAAGTGCATTTGTCCCGACCTGTCACTAGCCTCCATGGAAGTATTAAGTACTTTACCACAGCAGTATCATAATTTCCGAGATGTGTTCAGTCCTCAGGGGGCTGATGTGTTACCTCCCCACAGGTCATATGATTGTCCTATAGACCTGTTGCCAGGTACCATGCCACCACGAGGGCATCTTTATAATCTCACTGGGCCTGAGGTTCAGGCTCAGCGGGAGTATATTGAAGAGAACCTTGAGAAGAATTTCATTCGTCCATCCACTTCCCCTGCTGGAGCTGGATTCTTCTTTGTGGAGAAGAAGGATGGAGGCTTGAGACCTTGCATCGATTATCGTGCCCTTAATCGGATTACGGTGAAGAATCGGTATCCACTGCCTCTGATTGATGATCTGTTTTCTCAGGTGGCAGGGGCCCGAGTCTTCACCAAACTCGATTTAAGGGGTGCTTATAATTTAGTTCGCATTAGAGAGGGTGACGAATGGAAGACCGCATTTAATACCAGAGACGGGCATTACGAGTATCTCGTGATGCCTTTCGCTCTCTGTAATGCTCCCGCGGTCTTCCAGGAGTTCATCAACGATGTTCTCAGAGATTTCTTGGATAGATGTGTTGTTGTCTATCTAGATGACATACTAATCTACTCTTCGGATCTGGTCTCTCATCGGAGACACGTGTGTCAGGTTTTCCAGAAGCTGAGGGAGAACCGCCTCTATGCCAAACTTGAGAAGTGTCTGTTTGAGGTGAAGGAGTTGCCTTTCCTGGGGTACATTATCTCAGAAAAGGGATTGGCTATGGACCCATCCAAACTTTCTGCTGTCTTGGATTGGCCTCAGCCTAAGGATCTTAAGGGGTTGCAGCGTTTCTTAGGCTTTGCCAATTTCTACCGCAAGTTTATTAAGAATTTTTCTGCGATAGTAGTACCTCTCACCAACCTCACTAAGAAGGGAGCTAATCCTTCTAAGTGGACGAGAGAGGCAGTCAGAGCCTTTGAGACACTGAAACAGGCCTTTTGCACGGCACCAATTCTTACTCATCCAGACACCTCCAGACCTTTTGTTCTCGAGGTCGATGCCTCAGAGGTCGGTTTAGGGGCAGTTCTCTCACAGTATTCTGGGGACCCTGAGAGGTTACATCCCTGTGCCTTCTTCTCTCGGAAGCTCTCTCCAGCCGAGTGTAATTATGATATCGGCAATAGAGAGCTTCTGGGAGTAAGATTGGCTTTTCAAGAGTGGAGACATTGGCTAGAGGGTGCAGAACATCCCATCACGGTTTACACTGACCACAAAAATTTGGAGTATCTAGAGAATGCCAAAAGACTCAACTCCCGACAAGCCCGGTGGGCATTGTTTTTCACCCGCTTCAATTTCCGCCTCACTTATAAACCAGGTTCCAAAAACGTGAAGGCAGATGCCCTGTCCCGCTGCTTCCCCGAGGCTGCTTCCGTCCTGGACTCTGAGCTAGAAACCATTCTCCCAACTAAATGTTTTCTTGCTGCCCTGGGGGCCGCAGAAGTAATGAAGGACTTGTCCTCTCTTCTTGAGCCTTCACAGGCAGAGAGTCCACCTGACAAACCCGAGGGTCGATGGTTTGTACCCATTAACCTTCGATTGAAGGTCATCCAACAGCTTCATGACTCAAAGTCTGCCGGGCATTTGGGTGTTAAGAAAACACTTGCCCTTGTTAAACGTCACGTGTGGTGGCCCAACATGTCCGTGGATGTTAAGGCCTATATCCAGGCATGTACTGTTTGTGCCAGATGTAAACCGTCCCGGTCTGCCCCTTCTGGGACTTTACTCCCACTGCCAATTCCCCAGGCTCCATGGACTCACATTTCCATGGATTTCATCACAGATTTGCCAAGGTCCTCTGGAAGTACGGTAATCTGGGTAGTGGTGGACCGTTTTAGTAAGATGGCCCATTTTATCCCACTCCCTGGATTGCCCTCGGCCAGAGAATTGGCAGATCTGTTCTTGAATCATGTCTTTCGATTACACGGAGCGCCGGATGACATTGTTTCAGACAGAGGAGTGCAATTCATCTCTCGCTTCTGGCGTTCTTTCTGCTCCCGATTGGGTATTAATTTGTCTTTTTCTTCTGGTTTTCACCCAGAGACCAACGGTCAGACGGAAAGGACTAACCAGACCCTGGAGCAATATCTCCGGTGCTTCGTGTCAGACTGCCAGGAGGAATGGGCAGCGTATCTACCCTTTGCGGAGATGGCTTATAACAACTCTGAGCATGCTTCCACTAAGATGTCTCCGTTCAGGTGCGTGGGGGGCAGGGATCCAAGACTCTCTTCTTTGGCCGGACCCTCCACTGACTCACCGGTGGTGGATCAATGGTTCGAGGATAGACATCCCATTTGGTCGTCGGCCCAGCGGAATCTCCGCAGTGCGGTGGCACAACAGAAGAAATTTGCTGATCGTCATCGCACCGTAGAGCAAAAGTTTAAGGTGGGAGATCAGGTGTGGGTCTCCACCCGGAACATTCCGCTGCGTCAGCCATCTTCCAAGTTGGGTCCTCGATTCATTGGCCCATACCCAGTGACACAAAAGATCAACCGAGTTACGTACAAGGTTGCTCTTCCACCGTCGATCGGAGGAGTGAACACCTTTCATGTTTCACTTCTCAAATCGGCAGCCGACTCCGCTCCCTTCATTCAGACCCCATCCCCGCTGGAGGTCCAAGGGGTACCGGAGTTCGAGGTGAACAGAATTTTGGACTCTCGTTTTGTCCAAAGGTCTCTTCAATACTTGGTGGACTGGAAGGGTTTTGGTCCAGAGGAGAGATGTTGGATACCTGCTCGCCAGGTGCATGCGGATGAGTTGGTGGCAGCCTTTCACCGGGATAATCCGGGGAAAGCTTGCTTGGAGTCTTCAGAGCCGCCTCCTCGAGGGGGGGGTAATGTAAGATCCTCACCTGCTTTGCACTCCAGGGGAACCAAGAGGGGTCCTCGTGGAGTTGCGGGACAGGTTATGCGTGTCTCTGATGCACCAGCGCTGACCCCTTTGCGAGCCAGTGCGGGGATGCGTTCGCGTGGACATCGGAGGGGAGGACCGTCGGAGTCCCGGGGACAGAGTGGCCAGGCGAGTGACAAGACGCCGCGGCCAGGGTTGTCTCCGGTGTCTCCTGCGACTTCCGTTTCCGCATCTGGGTCCACGCGCTCGCATACTCGCGCTGAGTCAATCATGCGTCCGTGCGTACGCACGAGGGCAGGTTCGCAAAGGGATACACGGTCGCGAGTACGCGCTTCTTATGCGCTTCGTCGACCAGTGGCGCATAATATACTGACTCACAAGAGCAAAGTGGATTAGGGAGCCAGCCATGGGTTAATCAACTTGTGATTGCCTTAGGCCATGTACTCAGGTGCAGGGCAATTTGTTCACCTATGGTAGTGGACACTTGGCACCCTGGGATTGGTCAGCAGGCATTTAAAAGGAGGTCTCTCAGGGTGATCAGTGCCCACTGTTATTTTCCCTCAACCAGGTATAGGTCACAACTGCTAGTGACTGAAGACTGCCAGGAACTTTGTCCTTTGCAGCGGACCCAAGATCTGGAGTGACTCGACTGCCAAGTGCACAGCATCATTCAGCACTGGTTGGGACTATTCCTGGAATCTCCTTGCCTGGTTTTTGTTATTATTCCTTGTTACCAGCAAGTGTCCTGGACGTTTATGTTTCTGGTGAATAAACACCTTTTTGCTTTCATCACTGGTCTGTTTGTTGGTGCCTTGCATTACAGTTTATACATAATAGAGAGCGGTGTCCGGTATTAGTCTCGGGGGACTTTAATTGTATAATGGACACCGAAATGGATAGAGTCTCCAATGTCATTAAATATAATGGGATTCAGGGAAAACATTCATTACTCTATAGGTTTTGTCAGGAAATGGGGTTAATTGACATTTGGCGGGATATATATGGAAACAGGAAGGTTTACTCATGTTACAGTAATACATATAAGGCTATGTCAAGGATTGAGCTAGCACTGGCCAATAGCGATATAATAGTTCTTATCACTAAAGTGAAATATGAGATACATGGAATATCGGATCATTCCCCGATTTTGATAGCTACTAAGGAGAGGGATCAAAAGAAATGTATTAGACCATTTAGATTTAATCCACATTGGATATTTATTATAAAAGATCACGACGTGATTCGTAAGGAAATATCCCAATTCTGGACACAAAATATAGGATCAACGCATATTCACTTTGTGTGGGACGCAATGAAAGCGTTCCTTCGCGGCCTGTACTACAGTAAAATTAGAGTGAAAAGATGAGAGTTTTTCAAAGAAGAGAAAGGTTTGGAGGAAAAGCTAAAACACCTGGAGGTAACCCTTATACAAAATAATGATGAGCAAAGTCGGGCCCAGCTTAAAATAGCTAAAGATAAATATACAAATTTTATGATGAATAAGGCACAAAATAAGCTGTTTTTTCAAGACTATGATTATTATAGTGAGGCCGGTAAACCAGGTAAATTACTCACCTCGATTATTACAAATCAAAGGTGCTGTAATAAAATCAGACAGATTCAAACAAGTGCTGGGCAGATAACTGATAAACTGGAGGAAATTAAGGGTGAATTTGCTAAATACTTTAATTCCTTATATACTGTAGATCAGAGATAAATGGCAAAGCGGAATCTATAGAGCTTTATTTGCAGCAGACTAAAATCCACTCACTTTCAGAGTAGGAGTCAATTGAATTCCCCCATCCAATTGAGTGAGTTGCAGGAAGTGGTATCCGGGATTCAGGGGACTTCATCGCCAGGGTCAGATGGTCTCCCGTTTGACATTTATAAGTGTCACGGGGAGGTGCTCCTGCCAAGGTTATTGCAGGTATTAAATGAATCCCGGCTAGTGGGGAAATTGCCTCCATCGTTAATGGAGGCTGTCGTCGCTTTAATTTTGAAAAAAGGGAAAGATGGGAACAACGTTGAGTCATATCGACCCATATCGTTACTTAATACAGACTATAAGATAGTCGCCAAACTACTGGCAAACCAATTGAAAAGAGTAATAAAGGGGTTAGTGCATGCAGATCAGACAGGGTTCATTCCCGGGCGGCAAATTCAGACTAATATAGCAGAACATTCTTGAACATACAGATTGTCTTTAGATGCCACGAAAGCCTTTGACAGGGTGGAGTGGTCCTTCCTCTGGCAGACTATGCATAGCATGAACCTGGGAAATAGCTTTAAAGATTTGATTCGGCTGTTGTATTGTCAGCCGACAGCGAGAATCAATATCAACGGGGGTGCCACTCCCTCAATCCTCTTGCAGCGTGGTACTCGATAGGGTTGTCCCCTTTCCCCCATACTTTTTGCAATCTTTAAGGAATCCCTCGCTTGTAGAATCAGATTGGATGATGAAATTGAGGTAATTTGGGGGAAATGGGGCAAAAGATAAGAACAGTTTCTATTCGGATGATATTTTGCTGTATTTGAATGACGGGTGGAGAATTGTCCCCCGCGTCATTCAGACAATCGATGAGTTTAGTCAGCTGGCAGGATATGAGATAAACTGGTCCAAATCCGTTCTCCTCCCTTTGAATCGTAGTGCCCCACAAAGAGATATCAAAGTGAAGGATTAAATGTTACCCCTATGATCAATAAAATAAAGGAGAAGGTTAGGATCTGGCAGAAACTGCCCCTTTCACAGGCTGACAGAATTGCATTGGTTAAAATGATTTTGCTGTCGTTGATATTGTACGTGATGGGCACCTGCCCCATGTGGATTAAAGATAACTTCTTCAACTTGTTGGAGAGATTGATTAACGATCTGATATGGGGCAGAAAAAGGGTGTGAATCAAACAAAGATATCTGTGGTTAGCTGAAATTGATGGCGGCCTTGGCTTACCATATTTCCAGGGATACTATTTGTGTTCACAAGTACAATGGTGTATTAATTCTGGGAAGAGCTGCTTGATCTCGTATCTTACTGAAAAATACAATCGCCCCATACAGAAAATATTTTGTATACTTGAAACTGGTTACTTAGGAGGCAGGGGAAATACAGTCAGGTCCATAAATATTGGGACATCAACACAATTCTAACATTTTTGGCTCTATACACCACCACAATGGATTTAAAATGAAACGAACAAGATCTGCTTTAACTGCAGACTGTCAGCTTTAATTTGAGGGTATTTACATCCAAATCAGGTGAACGGTGTAGGAATTACAACAGTTTGCATATGTGCCTCCCACTTGTTAAGGGACCAAAAGTAATGGGACAATTGGCTCCTCAGCTGTTCCATGGCCAGGTGTGTGTTATTCCCTCATTATCCCAATTACAATGAGCAGATAAAAGGTCCAGAGTTCATTTCAAGTGTACTATTTGCATTTGGAATCTGTTGCTGTCAACTCTCAAGATGAGATCCAAAGAGCTGTCACTATCAGTGAAGCAAGCCATCATTAGGCTGAAAACACAAAACAAACCCATCAGAGAAATAGCGAAAACATGAGGGGTGGCCAAAACAACTGTTTGGAACATTCTTAAAAAGAAGGAACGCACCGGTGAGCTCAGCAACACCAAAAGACCCGGAAGACCACAGAAAACATGACAGAAGAATGTTGGTGGATGACAGAAGAATTCTTTCCTGGTGAAGAAAACACCCTTCACAACAGTTGGCCAGATCAAGAACACTCTCCAGGAGGTAGTTGTATGTGTGTCAAAGTCAACAATCAAGAGAAGACTTCACCAGAGTGAATACAGAGGGTTCACCACAAGATGTAAACCATTGGTGAGCCTCAAAAACAGGAAGGCCAGATTAGAGTTTGCCAAACAACATCTAAAAAAGCCTTCACAGTTCTGGAACAACATCCTATGGACAGATGAGACTAAGATCAACTTGTACCAGAGTGATGGGAAGAGAAGAGTATGGAGATGGAAAGGAACTGTTCATGATCCTAAGCATACCACCTCATCAGTGAAGCATGGTGGTGGTAGTGTCATGGCGTGGGCATGTATGGCTGCAAATGGAACTGGTTCTCTTGTATTTATTGATGATGTGACTGCCGACAAAAGCAGCAGGATGAATTCTGAAGTGTTTCGGGCAATATTATCTGCTCATATTCAGCCAAATGCTTCAGAACTCATTGGACGGTGCTTCACAGTGCAGATGGACAATGACCCAAAGCATACTGCAAAAGCAACCAAAGAGTTTTCTAAGGGAAAGAAGTGGAATGTTATGCAATGGCCAAGTCAATCATCTGACCTGAATCCGATTGAGCATGTATTTCACTTGCTGAAGACAAAACTGAAGGGAAAATGCCCCAAGAACAAGCAGGAACTGAAGACAGTTGCAGTAGAGGCCTGGCAGAGCATCATCAGGGATGAAACCCAGCGTCTGGTGATGTCTATGCGTCCAGATTTCAGGCTGTAATTGACTTTGCAACCAAGCATTAAAAAGTGAATGTTTGATTTATGATTATTGATATGTCCCATTACTTTTGGTCCCTTAACAAGTGGGAGGCACATATACAAACTGTTGTAATTCCTACACCGGTCACCTGATTTGGATTTAAATATCCTCAAATTAAAGCTGACAGTCTGCAGTTAAAGCACATCTTGTTTGTTTCATTTCAAATCCATTGTGGTGGTGTATAGAGCCAGAAATGTTAGAATTGTGTTGATGTCCCAATATTTATGGACCTGACTGTACCTGCCCTATAAGCATGATGTTTCAGAAAGTATGGAATAAGATAAAGATAATCTTGAAGGTCATATATGTGTTACACTTTACCCCTCTTTGGTACAATATAATTTTAAAGGAGTTTTTGGCACTAAATGAGAATAATTACTGGAGTCGGAGAGGTATCACTAAGGTGTCTCACAATTGCACATTAGGTAAATTAAAACCCATAGCGGAATTGTTTTATGACAGCTCTAAGTCGATTCAGATATGCTCAACTTAAGCACGCATTTGATTACACGAGTAATACAATTTTCTATAAAATAGCCACTCAACCACTTTTGTATTTTTGTTACACGTCTTTTGGCAACAAACTCAAAATGTCACAAATATATGCTAGATTACAAAAAGAATTAGCAAAGGTCACGAAATATAAAAGTGTGGAAAAATGGGAAGCGATTTAGGGATAAGTAATGCACTTCAGTGGGAAGAAGTATATCAAAATATTAAAAAAGCCTCGCTCTCCAGTCAACACAGGCCGATATAGTAGAAAAATGTACATCGGTTATACTACACTCCGGCACTCCTTTCTAAAATGTATAAGAACAAGGAGAGAGAATTTTGCTGCTTGAAATGTCTGAGTCTGGAAGCTGGATATATTCATCTATTATGGAGCTGTCCGGCCATTAATAGCTTTTGGCAAAGTATATTCCAAGCAATGAGGTTAAGATCTATATTAAAATTAGAACCTACGATTGAGTTTGCCATATTGGGTATAGTTCCCCCAGATAGAAAGAATAAGATTTCAAAATGTGATCTTCTCTGGTGGTTGAAGGGGCTATTATTGGCCATTGTCTTGACTCTCAGGGGCTGGGGTTTGGAGAAGGCCCCCGCCCTGGAAGAATGGAAAAGTTATATGCGAAGAATAAAGGAATTTGAACGTACCAAATATAAAGAGGGAAAGCAACGGAGTCTATGGGAAAAGATCTGGATGGGGTAGAATAGACGAGGCTGCAACGGTACGGACCCCCCTCGAGCGGGCTAGATCATAGAATAGGCTGTGGTTCGCTCAGCTCCCAGGATAACAACCATGGTGGGGTAGGCGGGGGGGTTTATGAGGGGGATACGAGTATTATTTTTTATGTAGTAGAGATTTCAATGTCTCAGTTATTGCCGTTTTTTTTTTTCCTTTTTGGTTTTTCTTTGTCTGTCGCTGTTCTTGTCTTTGTGGTATATATATGCAGATATTGAGATGTCTTGTATTTTTATAATGTCATATTATAATTTTTTTTTGGGGGGGGAGAAAACAATAATGAAATATAAAAAAAAGAATGGGGCCCCAATGCATCTATGGGTCTTTACTAGAGTTGAGCGGACACCTGGATGTTCGGGTTCGACGGGTTCGGCCGAACTTGAGAAAAAAGTTTGAGTTCGGGACCCGAACTTGACCTGAACTTGACCCCGAACCTGAACCTGAACCCCATTGAAGTCAATGGGGACCCGAACTTTTGAGCACTAAAATGGCTGTAAAAATGTCATGGAAAGGGCTAGAGGGCTGCAAATGGCATCAAAATGTGCTTAAGAGCATGGAAAGTGCTCTGCAAACAAATGTGGATAGGGAAATGACTTTAAATAGCATAAAATACGTAAAAATAAAAAATTATAATCTTGATCTAGGAGGACGAGGTCCATATGGAGTAGGAGGTTGAGGAGGCGGTGGATGTGGCGGTGCAGGTGGAAGCGGCGGTGAGAGAGGAGGTAGCCTACACTGGTTTTTGGTTTTAAATTTTATTTTTTAAATTAGGGTACACCCCAAAACATTGCGAAATATAACCTTTGATAACCCCCTGCAGTCGTGCTAAACACACGTTCAGACAATACACTGGCTGCAGGGCAGGCCAGGACCTCCAAGGTGTAAAGGGCAAGATCAGGCCATGTGCCCAATTTGGAGACCCAGAAGTTGCAGGGGCTGACCCCTGTTAGTCAGTTTGTGTAGGCATGTGCAAACTTACTGCCCCACCATGTCGCACGTCCCCGTGATGTTCACGATCCAATTTGATATCTGCTCTATCAACTTTCGATGTTCTTTTCTGCGCCTACCATGTTGATCACGGGTGGCTGGGAATCAGGGTTCCACGCCGGAGAGGGAGCGTGAGAAAGAGAGACCACATCCAAGGGAGGATTAATTTTTTCAAATAAAAAATTATAGAGTTGAATTATGGGAGAAATTATTAAAGCATAAAAGTGTGACAACTTTTTAAAGTTTAAAGCAGTGAATGAAAGGATGTGTCGCGCATCATTTAATGAAGAATGTCTTAAATTTTATTCCCTGTCAACTATGCAGAGCAGGGGTTTCTATCCGGCAAAATTTGAAAAATGTCACCTAAAATTTATGTTCCTGTCACCTATGTAAAGGTGCCCCAGTGACATCCACCATCCATTTGGATATCTTCTCTATCAACTTTCGATGTTCTTTTCTGAGCCTACCATGTTCATCACGGTTATCGGTGAATAGGGATGAGCGAACCCGAACTGTATAGTTCGGGTTCGTACCGAATTTTGGGGTGTCCGTGACACGGAGCCGAGCCGGGTTCGGGTTCGGTGTTCGGCGCTTTCTTGGCGCTTTTTGAAAGGCTGCAAAGCAGCCAATCAACAAGCGTCATACTACTTGCCCCAAGAGGCCATCACAGCCTTGCCTACTATTGGCATGGCTGTGATTGGCCAGTGCAGCATGTGACCCAGCCTCTATATAAGCTTGGGTCACGTAGCGCTGCACGTCTCTCTGCTGATACAAGCGTAGGGAGAGGTTGCAGCTGCGACGTTAGGGCAAGATTAGGCAGATTAACTTCTCCAAAAGACTTCATTCAGTGATCGATCTCCAGCTGTGGATCATTGAAGTGCTGATATTCAATTGCTCACTTTTTTTAGGCTGCCCAGAGCGTTTTTATATCACTTTTTTCTGGGGTGATCGGCGGCCATTTTGTGGCTTGTGGTGCGCCAGCACAAGCTACCATCAAGTGCATTTAACCATCAATAGTGTGGTTATTTTTTGGCTATATCCTACATCAGGGGCAAGTTGAGCCTGTCACCCAGCGCCTAAAAAATAGGCCTGACATTTATATTCCTCCAAATCAGTACTGTTTTAGCTGGTCAAGTTATTTTTAGTGACCGTAAAAGCACAGTTTTTGTTCTGGGTTGAAAAACTATTCCCAAATTTGCCATTCTCAAAATTAGTAGTTTCTGCTATATCAGGCCTACTTTAAATCTATCCCTAAAAGGGTATATTAGATTCAAGGTGCTGATAGGGTCATTCTGAAAAACTTAACACACACGCTACAGTGCAGATCCAAGTCTAATTCTGTGATTAAAACGTATACCTGTCACACAGCGCCCTAAAAATAGGCCTGACATTTATATTCCTCCAATCAGTACTGTTTTAGCTGGTCAAATTATTTTTAGCGACCGTAAAAGCACAGTTTTTGTTCTGGGTTGAAAAACAATTCCCAAATTTTCCATTCTCAAAATTAGTAGTTTCTGCTATATCAGGCCTACTTTAAATCTATCCCTAAATGGGTATATTAGATTCAAGGTGCTGATAGTGTCATTCTGAAAACTTAACACACACGCTACAGTGCAGATACAAGTCTAATTCTGTGATTAAACGTATACCTGTCACACAGCGCCTAAAAAATAGGCCTCACATTTATATTCAGCTAAATCTGTCATTACTGGTGTGCCTGTATTAGTGTAATACGGTACCTAAATAGATAGCCAGACATTGTTAGGTGTCTGTAAAAAAGGCCTGAATTTTAATTCAATACATTGGCCCGAATAATATTTTTCTTATTGTGGTGAACGAGAACAATGAGGAAAACATCTAGTAAGGGACGCGGACGTGGACATGGTCATGGTGGTGTTAGTGGACCCTTGGTGCTGGGAGAGGACGTGGCCGTTCTGCCAACAGCCACACGTCCTAGTGTACCAACTACCTCAGGTCCCAGTAGCCGCCAGAATTTACAGGGATATTTGGTGGGGCCCAATGCCGTTCTAAGGATGGTAAGGCCTGAGCAGGTACAGGCATTAGTCAATTGGGTGGCCGACAGTGCATCCAGCACGTTCACATTATCTCCCACCCAGTCTTCTGCAGAAAGCGCACAGATGGCGCATGAAAACAAGTCCATCAGTCTGTTCACATTACCCCCATGCATATCAGGGAAACTGTCTGAGCCTCAAGTTATGCTGTTTGAAGACTCTTATGCTCTTATGCTGTTTGAAGACTCAGCTGCCAGGGTTTCCCAAGGGCATCCACCTAGCCCTTCCACAGGGGTGGAAGAGATAGAATGCACTAACGTACAACCACTTATGTTTCCTGATGATGAGGACATGGGAATACCACCTCAGCACGTCTCTGATGATGACGAAACACAGGTGCCAACTGCTGCGTCTTTCTACAGTGTGCAGACTGAACAGGAGGTCAGGGATCAAGACTAGGGTGGAAGACGATGCAGGGGACGATGAGGTCCTAGACCCCACATGGAATGAAGGTAGTGCCACTGACTTTCACAGTTCGGAGGAAGAGGCAGTGGTGAGACCGAGCCAACAGCGTAGCAAAAGAGGGAGCAGTGGGCAAAAGCAGAACACCCGCCGCCAAGAGACTCTGCCTGCTACTGACCGCCGCCATCTGGGACCGAGCACTCGAAAGGCAGCTTCAAGGAGTTCCCTGGCATGGCACTTCTTCAAACAATGTGCTGACGACAAGACCCGAGTGGTTTGCACGCTGTGTCATCAGAGACTCAAGAGAGGCATTAACGTTCAGAACCTTAGCACAACCTGCATGACCAGGCACCTGCATGCAAAGCATGAACTGCAGTGGAGTAAACACCTTAAAAACAAGGAAGTCACTCAGGCTCCCCCTGCTACCTCTTCTGCTGCTGCCGCCTCGGCCTCTTCTGCTGCTGCCGCCGCCTCGGCCTCTTCCTCCGCCTCTGGAGAAACGTTGGCACCCGCCGCCCAGCAAACATGGGATGTACCACCAACACTATCACCTGCGTCACCAAGCATCTCAACCATGTCACACGGCAGCGTTCATCTCTCCATCTCACAAACATTTGAGAGAAAGCGTAAATTCCCACCTAGCCACCCTCGATCCCTGGCCCTGAATGCCAGCATTTCTAAAATACTGGCCTATGAAATGCTGTCATTCAGGCTGGTGGACACAGACAGCTTCAAACAGCTCATGTCGTTTGCTGTCCCACAGTATGTTGTTCCCAGCCGCCACTACTTCTCCAAGAGAGCCGTGCCTTCCCTGCACAACCAAGTATCCGATAGAATCAAGTGTGCACTGCGCAACGCCATCTGTGGCAAGGTCCACCTAACCACAGACACGTGGACCAGTAAGCATGGCCAGGGACGCTATATCTCCCTAACTGCACACTGGGTAATGTAGTGGCGGCTGGGCCCCAGGCGGAGAGCTGTTTGGCGCACGTCCTTCCGCCGCCAAGGATCGCAGGGCAACATTCTTTGCCTCCTGTCTCCTCCTCCTCCTACTCAGCTTCCTCCTCCTCTTCTTCCACCTGCTCATCCAGTCAGCCACACACCTTCACCACCAACTTCAGCACAGCCCGGTGTAAACGTCAGCAGTCCGTTCTGAAACTCATATGTTTGGGGGACAGGCCCCACACCGCACAGGAGTTGTGGCGGGGTATAGAACAACAGACCGACGAGTGGTTGCTGCCGGTGAGCCTCAAGCCTGGCCTGGTGGTGTGCGATAATGGGCGAAATATCGTTGCAGCTCTGGGACTATCCGGTTTGACGCACATGCCTTGCCTGGCGCATGTGCTGAATTTAGTGGTGCAGAAGTTCATTCACAACTACCCCGACATGTCAGAGCGGCTGCATAAAGTGCGGGCCGTCTGTTCGCGCTTCCGGCGTTCACACCCTGCCGCTGCTCGCCTGTCTGCGCTACAGCGTAACTTCGGCCTTCCCGCTCACCGCCTCATATGCGACGTGCCCACCAGGTGGAACTCCACCTTGCACATGCTGGACAGACTGTGCGAGCAGCAGCAGGCCATAGTGGAGTTTCAGCTGCAGCACGCACGGGTCAGTCGCACTGAGGAAGAGCACCACTTCACCACCAATGACTGGGCCTCCATGCGAGACCTGTGTGCCCTGTTGCGCTGTTTCGAGTACTCCACCAACATGGCCAGTGGCGATGACGCAGTTATCAGCGTTACAATACCACTTCTATGTCTCCTTGAGAAAACACTTAGGGCGATGATGGAAGAGGAGGTGGCCCAGGAGGAAGAGGAGGAAGAGTGGTCATTTGAAGCACTTTCAGGCCAGTCTCTTCGAAGTGACTCAGAGGGAGGTTTTTTTGCAACAGCAGAGGCCAGGTACAAATGTGGCCAGACAGGGCCCACTACTGGAGGACGAGGAGGACGAGGATGAGGAAGAGGTGGAGGTGGAGGAGGATGAGGAAGAGGTGGAGGTGGAGGAGGATGAGGATGAAGCAGGTTCACAGCGGGCTGGCACCCAACGCAGCTCGGGCCCATCACTGGTGCGTGGCTGGGGGGAAACACAGGACGATGACGATACGCCTCCCACAGAGGACAGCTTGTCCTTACCTCTGGGCAGCCTGGCACACATGAGCGACTACATGCTGCAGTGCCTGCGCAACGACAGCAGGGTTGCCCACATTTTAACGTGTGCGGACTACTGGGTTGCCACCGTGCTGGATCCCCAGTAGAAAGACAATGTGCCCACCTTACTTCCTACACTAGAGCGTGATAGGAAGATGCGCGAGTACAAGCGCACGTTGGTAGACGCGCTACTGAGAGCATTCCCAAATGTCACAGGGGAACCAGTGGAAGCCCAAGGCGAAGGCAGAGGAGGAGCAAGAGGTCGCCAACGCAGCTGTGTCAAGGCCTGCTCCTCTGTGGGCAGGGTTAGCATGGCAAAGATGTGGAAAAGTTTTGTCACCACGCCACAGCTAACTGCACCACCACCTGATACGGAACGTGTTAGCAGAAGGCAACATTTCACTAACATGGTGGAACAGTACCTGTGCACACCCCTCCACGTACTGACTGATGGTTCGGCCCCATTCAACTTCTGGGTCTCCAAATTGTCCACGTGGCCAGAGCTAGCCTTTTATGCCTTGGAGGTGCTGGCCTGCCCGGCGGCCAGCGTTTTGTCTGAACGTGTATTCAGCACGGCAGGGGGCGTCATTACAGACAAACGCAGCCGCCTGTCTACAGCCAATGTGGACAAGCTGACGTTCATAAAAATGAACCAGGCATGGATCCCACAGGACCTGTCCATCCCTTGTGCAGATTAGACATTAACTACCTCCCCTTAGCAATTTATTAGTGTACTCCAGGGCACTTCCTCATTCAATCCTATTTTTATTTTCATTTTACCATTATATTGCGGGGCAACCCAAAGTTGAATGAACCTCTCCTCTGTCTGGGTTGCCGGGGCCTAAATGTGTGACAGTGGCCTGTTCCAGTGGTGGGTGACGTGAAGCCTGATTCTCTGCTATGACATGAAGACTGATTCTGTGCTGACATGAAGCCAGATTCTCTGTTACAGGACCTCTCTCCTCTGTCTGGGTGCCGGGGGCCTAAATATGTGACAGTGGCCTGTTCCAGTGGTGGGTGACGTGAAGCCTGATTCTCTGCTATGACATGAAGACTGATTCTGTGCTGACATGAAGCCAGATTCTCTGTTACGGGACCTCTCTCCTCTGCCTGGGTGCCTGGGCCTAAATATGTGACAGTGGCCTGTTCCAGTGGTGGGTGACGTGAAGCCTGATTCTCTGCTATGACATGAAGACTGATTCTGTGCTGACATAAGGCCAGATTCTCTGTTACGGGACCTCTCTCCTCTGTCTGCGTGCCTGGGCCTAAATGTGTGACAGTGGCCTGTTCCAGTGGTGGGTGACATGAAGCCTGATTCTCTGCTATGACATGAAGACTGATTCTGTGCTGACATGAAGCCAGATTCTCTGTTACGGGACCTCTCTCCTCTGTCTGGGTGCCGGGGCCTAAATATGTGACAGTGGCCTGTTCCAGTGGTGGGTGACATGAAGCCAGATTCTCTGCTATGACATGAAGACTGATTCTGTGCTGACATGAAGCCAGATTCTCTGTTACGGGACCTCTCTCCTCTGTCTGGGTGCCGGGGCCTAAATATGTGACAGTGGCCTGTTCCAGTGGTAGGTGACGTGAAGCCTGATTCTCTGCTATGACATGAAGACTGATTCTGTGCTGACATGAAGCCAGATTCTCTGTTACGGGACCTCTCTCCTCTGTCTGGGTGCCGGGGCCTAAATATGTGACAGTTGCCTGTTCCAGTGGTGGGTGACGTGAAGCCTGATTCTCTGCTATGACATGAAGACTGATTCTGTGCTGACATGAAGCCAGATTCTCTGTTACGGGACCTCTCTCCTCTGTCTGGGTGCCAGGGCCTAAATGTGTGACAGTGGCCTGTTCCAGTGGTGGGTGACAAGAAGCCTGATTCTCTGCTATGACATGAAGACTGATTCTCTGCTGACATGAAGCCAGATTCTCTGCTATGGCATGAAGAGACTGATTCTCTGCTGATGTGAAGCCAGATTCTCTGCTATGGGACCTCTGTCCAATTGATATTGGTTAATTTTTTATTTTTTTATTTTTCTTAATTTCCCTATCCACATTTGTTTACAGGAGATTTACCTACATGTTGCTGCCTTTTGCCGCCCTCTAGCTCTTTCCTGGGCTGTTTTACAGCCTTTTTAGTGCCGAAAAGTTCGGGTCCCCATTGACTTCAATGGGGTTCGGGACAAAGTTCGGGTCGGGTTCGGATCCCGAACCCGAACATTTCCGGGAAGTTCGGCCGAACTTCTCGAACCCGAACATCCAGGTGTTCGCTCAACTCTATCGGTGAATCAAGGTTCCACGCCGAAGAGGGAGCGTGAGAAAAAGAGAACAAATTTAAGGGAGATAAATTTATTTAACCACTTGCCATCTGGGCTATTTGCCCCCTTCCTGACCAGGCCAAATTTTGCAAAACTGACATATCTCACTTTATGTGGTAATAACTTTGGAACGCCTTTATTTATCCAAGTCATTCAGAGATTGTTTTCTCGTGACACATTGTACTTCATGATAGTCATAAATTTGAGTCAAAATATTTCACCTTTATTTATGAAAAAATCCCAAATTTACCCAAAAATTTGAAAAATTCGCAATTTTCTAAATTTCAATTTCTCTGCTTTTAAAACAGAAAGTGATACCTCATAAAATATTCTATTATTTAACATTCCCCATATGTCTACTTTATGTTGGCATCATTTTGGAAATGTCATTTTATTTTTTTAGGACGTTAGAAGGCTTAGATGTTTAGAAGCAATTCTTCAAATCTTTAAGAAAATTGCCAAAACCCACTTTTTAAGGACCAGTTGAGGTATGAAGTCACTTTGTGGGGCCTACATAGTGGATACCCCCATAAATGACCCCATTGTAGAAACTACACCCCTTAAGGTATTCAAAACCGATTTTACAAACTTTGTTAACCCTTTAGGCGTTCCACAAGAATTAAAGGAAAATGGAGATCAAATTTTTAAATTTCACTTTTTTGGCATATTTTCCATTTTAATCAATTTTTTTCTTTAACACATCGATGGTTAACAGCCAAACAAAACTCAATATTTATTACGCAGATTCTGCGGTTTACAGAAACACCCCACATGTGGTCATAAACTGCTGTATGGGCACACGGCAGGGCGCAGAAGAAAAGGAACTCCACATGGTTTTTAGATGCCATGTCCCATTTGAAGCCCCCTGATGCACCCTTACAGTAGAAACTCCCAAGAAGTGACCCCATTTTGGAAACTAGGGGATAAGGTGCCAGTTTTATTAGTACTATTTTTGGGTACATATGATTTTTTGATCATTCATTATAACACTTTATGGGGCAAGGTGACCAAAAAATTGGTTGTTTTAGCACAGTTTCTATTTATTTATTTTTACAGCGTTCACCTGAGTGGTTCAGTCAAGTGACATCTTTATAGAGCAGATTGTTACGGACGTGGCGATACCTAATATGTATACTTTTTCTCATTTATTGAAGTTTTACACAATAATAGCATTTTTGAAACAAAAAAATTATGTTTTAATGTGTCCATGTTCTGAGAGCTATAGTTTTTTTATTTTTTGAGAGATTGTCTTATGTAGGGGCTCATTTTTTGCGGGATGAGGTGATGGTTTTATTGGTACTATTTTGTGGGACATACGCATTTTTGATCACTTGGTGTTGCACCTTTTGTGATGCAAGGTGACAAAAATTGCTTGTTTTGACACAGTTTTTTTTTTTTTTTTTTTTTTACGGTGTTCCACCGAGGGGTTAGGTCATGTGATATTTTTATAGAGCTGGTTTTTACGGACGCGGCAATACCTAATATGTATACTTTTTTTTTATTTCTTTCACTTTAACACAATAATAGCATTTTTGAAACCAAAAAAATGATGTTTTAGTGTCTCCATGTTCTAAGAGCTATAGTTTTTTTATTTTTTGAGAGATTTTTTTATGTAGGGGCTCATTTTTTGCGGGATGAGGTGACGGTTTTATTAGTACTATTTTGTGGGACATACGCGTTTTTGATCACTTGGTGTTGCACCTTTTGTGATGCAAGGTGACAAAAATTGCTTGTTTTGACAGTTTTTTTTTTTTTTCTTACGGTGTTCACCCGAGGGGTTAGGTCATGTGATATTTTTATAGAGCTGGTTTTTACGGACGCGGCAATACCAAATATGTCTATTTTATTTTATTTTTACTATTTTGAATTTTTTTTTTTTATTCCTTACTTGGGAACTTTTTTTTTTTTTTACATGTGAAACTTTATTTTATTTTATTTTTTCAACCCTTTATTTTTTTTATTTTTTTTTACACTTTTCGTCCCCCATAAGGTCATACAAGACCTCTGGGGGACATTTGCTTCACTTTTTCTTTTCACTGTTGATTTCTCCTGTAACTGGGGCTGACATAGTAGCCACAGTTACAGGACAAATGCACCCCTAGAGAGGCTGTACAGCAGCAATCCAGCGCTGTACAGCCTCAGAGCAGGGCTGATCGAGGTCTCTGAGAGACCTCACACAGCTCCTGCACACTCCGGTCACGGCGGTCACATGACCGCCGGGCCGGAACAGGAAGCGCACAGCGCTTCCTTCTCTGCAGACACAGCGCTCAGTGAGCGCTGTGTCTGCAGCGATCGTGAAGGCAGGGACACCTGGGAACTGTCCCTGCCTTGTCTTAGGGTTGCCCTGCTGTCACTGACAGCAGGCAACCCGATCAGCAGCTGCACGATTAGCGTGCAGCTGCTATTTCTGACAGGACGTTTTAAAACGTGCTGTCAGAAATAGACGTCCACCCATAGGACGTTTATAGTCTATGGGCGGACGTGAAGCGGTTAAAAAATTTGGGATCGAGCAGAAATGTGGGAAAAGCTATTGAGGCGCAAATGTGGGACAAATTACAGAAGCTCAAATGTGGGCCAAAAGAGTCAAGCCGGAAATGTGGGAAAAGCTATTGAGGCGCAAATGTTGGCCAAAAGAGTATAGTGGAAATGTGGGACAAATTATTGAAGTGCAAATGTGGTACAACTTGTTTAAGTTTAAGCATTAAATCAAAGGAGGTGGCGGGCATCAATTAAAGAAGCATTTCAGAATTTTTATTCCCTGTCACCTATGCAGAGCAGAGGTTTATTCATGTCTCAAATTGTATAATGTCAACCCAAGAATGTAACAGAAAAATTACAGAAATTTATGAACCTGTCTACTTGGAAGAGCAGGGGTCTATGGCAGAAATAAATTGTTTATTGTCACCCGAAAATGTTAAAGAAAAATTATTGAAATTTATTAAGCTGTCAACTAGGTAGAGAAGGGGTATATTACACCCAAAAATTGGTGAATTTGACCCTAAAATGTAACTGACAAATGTTTTTTTTTTATTTTTTTACCGGTCTAATAGGTAAAGCAGTGGTACATCACACAAAAAAATTGCTGAATTTCTCCAGAAAATGTAACTGACAATTTTTTTTTTTTACCAGTCTACTAGGTATAGCAGTGGTACTTCACACGCAAAAATTGTTGAATTTTAACTGAAAATGTAGCTGACAATTTATTTTCTTTTTTTTTTAACCAGCCTACTAGGTATAGCAGTGGTACATCACACCCAAAAATTGGTGAATTTCACAAGAAAATGTAACAGACAAATTTTTGTATTGTTTAACCTGTCTACTATTTATAGCAGTGGTACTTCACACCCAAAAATTGTTGAATTTCAATAGAAAATGTAAATGACAATTTTCTTTATTTTTTTACCGGTCTACTAGGTATAGCAGTGGTACTATACACCCAAAAATTGGTGAATTTCACCCGAAAATGTAACTGACAAAGTAGTGAAATGACATAAAATAAAATACATACAAATAAATGTAAAAAAATTTGATTTATGAGGTGGAGTTCCATATGGATTAGGAGTTTGAGGAGGCGGTCGACGTGGCAGTGTAGGTGGAAGCGGTGGTGGAGGAGGACGAGGTAGCCAACACAGGTTTTTGGTTTTAATTTAATTATTTTAAATTAGGGTACACTCCAAAAGAGTGTGAAATATCCAAAATACAAGAATAAGCAATTGCGCTGCAGTATAACAATGGCTGGTTAAGGCCGGTGTACATGTCTATTCTGCATAAGGTACGAACAAGTCCTGTGGGATCCATGTCTGGTTCATTTTAATAAACGTGAGCTTGTCCACATTGGCTTTGGACAGGCGGCTGCGCTTGTCTGTGATGACGCCCCCTTCCGTGCAAAACACATGTTCAGATAATACACTGGCTGCAGAGCAGGCCAGCACCTCCAAGGAGTAAAGGGCAAGCTCAGGCCATGTGCCCAATTTGGAGACCCAGAAGTTGAAGGGGGCAGACCCATCATTCAGTACGTGTGTCACGGGGTTCCGAAGGTGCTCTCGGTCCCCCATTGCCCGAAGACCTGTTGCTTAGCTTTGGGAATGAGGATTTGTGCTTGACCTCATTCCCAGGGCGGCTTTGCTGGCTGGGTGGCTCCCTGCTCCTAGTCTGCCTTGAGCGCCGAGCTGATCACTCGGTGCTCGACTGGTTGGCCTGTCGGTCATTTGACGCTGGCCACGTCACATGACCCTCACTCCCCACTATAAATACAGGCAGCCTGCTGGCCACAGGTTGCCTGTTAATTTCTAGGTTCCTGGCTATTTGTTGGACTACTGAATACTTACCTGATCCTGTTCCCTGACGATCCTCTGCCTGCTCCTCCTGTACTGCGCATCCATCCTGGTATTGTGACCTCGGCTCCCACCTGACTGCTCTCTTAGGACTCCTCTTGTACTTCGCTACTCTCCTGGTATTTGACCCCGGCTTCTCCTGACCATTCTTTGCTTAATCCGTTGTACTGCGTAGCTCTCTTGGTTCTGACCCGGTCCGTTCATGTTGGGTATTCTGTCTTGTCTGTCTTCCCTGCACATATCCTAAGTTAGTGACTGCCGTTCCAGTTGTCCCCCTGTCATCAGAACTCGTGAGGCAAGTAGGCAGGGCCAGGGGTGAGGGTGGAGGCACAGTGGTCACTACCCTTCCCCCTGTGTGTGTGGACGTGGCCGTTACAGATTAACAGGCCCAACAATTACTGTATCATGAATCCTCTTATTACCCTGACTGACCATGTCTCTAACTTGACACAGATGGTGCAAGAGCTAGGAGGGAAACTCCGTTCTTTTGAGTTAGGGCAAGGTTCTTCCACTCCTCTGCCCCCCAGTCCACATGTTGAACCCCAGATCAAGCTCCAGAACCCTTTTCTGGTGAACCGGAGGAGGTTTCTCTCCTTTAAGGAGAGTTGCAAACTCTACTTCCATTTGCGCCCCGTGTCCTCGGTCCTGAGAGCCAACGCGTGGGGATTATTATTTCTCTACTACAGGGTGATCCCCAGGACTGGGCCTTCTCGTTACCTCCTGGGCCAGTCGTTGTCTGAATTCCGTGGAGGGGATTTTTTCAGGCCCTGGGTACCCTCTATGACGACCAGACAGCGGCCCTGGTAGCCGAGACGGCTCTTAGGGCACTGGTTCAGGGCCATCTCCCTGCGGAGGAGTATTGCACCCAATTCAGACGGTGGTGTGTTCCCTCTGGATGGAATGAACCAGCCCTGAAGAGTCAGTTTAGGTCTGGTCTGTCTGATATTTTAAACGATCTATTAGTCAGTTATCAAGTTCCAGAGACCTTAGAGGAGATGATGACCCTAGTTGTCCGACTTGACCGACGAGTTAGAGAGAGACGACGGAACGACAGTTCTGTTCTCAGATGGTGGTCCAGCCAGAGGCTTTTTCCAGGGACAACACTGAGGTCTCCACCGAGGATCCCATGCAGGTTGGCATGACCCGGGGTAATCTTTGTCGCAGACGCGGAGAGTGCTTCTACTGTGGAGATCCTGGCCATTGGATCAACAAGTGTCCTAAGAGGGGTCCTCTCTGACAAGTCTCCTAAGGCAAGACAACCTAAAGACCAGGTACACCCTGATTTTTCTAAATATAAGCTTTTGGTACCCATAACAATTTCTCTGGGGGTTAATAAGTTGCCTGGTAAGGCCTTTATTGATTCTGGTTCAGCGGCAGCTTTATTGACTTAGAATTTGCTAGTAAATTGGTATTCCAATGTTTGCTTTACCTACACTATCCATGTCATGGCTATTGATGCTACTCCCCTGATTGGTGGTACGGTGAGGTCATGTACCTCTGAAATTTCTCTGACCGTGGGTCGTGTGCCACTCTGAGAGATGTTCTCTTTTGTCTTGGAGAACCTACGGTTGAGGTGGTACTAGGGTTGCCTTGGCTCCGTTTACATAACCCCACAATTGATTGGTTCAAAGGAGAGTTGGTGAAATGGGGACCTAAGTGTGACTCATGCTTGTCCGTGGTCCAGGCTGGGGTTTCAGTAAGATCTAATCATTACCTTCAGTTATTTAAAGAATATTCTGATGTATTCTCATCCCCTATTCAGAGGTTCTACCGCCCCATAGACCGTATGATTGCGCCATAGAGCTAATAGAGGGTGCCGAATTTCCTAAAGGGCGAATTTATAATCTTTCAGGACCCGAACGCAAGGCTATGGAAGATTATATTAAGGAGAGCCTTGCTATGGGCATATTAGACCTTCAGTCTCTCCTATGGGAGCAGGGTTTTTCTTTGTTAAAAAGAGGGATGGTGGTCTAGGCCTTGTATTGATTACCGGAGACTAATAAGATCACTGTCCAAAATAGATCTCTCTCCCATTGATTCCGGATTTATTTAACCAGGTTCTGGGGCAACCTGGTTTTTCCAAGATTGACCTGTAAGGGGCATACAATCTAATCGAATCAAGGAGGGAAACGAATGGAAGACAGCGTTCAATACTCTGATAGGACACTTTGAATATCAGGTGATGCCTTTTGGACTCAGCAATGCCCCAGCTGTGTTCCAAAACTTAATGAACGATATTCTTAGAGAGTTTTTAGGTAAATTTATTATTGTCTATCTTGACGACATTTTGATATTCTCTCCTGATTTCGAATCTCATGTGTCTCATGTCAAACAAGTATTAGAGGTGTTGAGGGAGAACCAGCTATCCGCTAAGCAAGAGAAATGTGTCTTTGGTGTACAGGAGATACTGTTTTCTAGGGCATGTTTTGACTCCTCACGCCTTTAAGATGGATCCTGGTAAGGTTTTAGCAATTAAGGAATGGGTAAGGCCTTCATCCTTAAAGGCTTTACAACGGTTTTTGGGTTTTCGCTAATTACTATCGTAAATTTATCATGAATTTTTCTGTAATTGCTAAGCCATTGACCGACCTTACTAAGAAAGGGGCGGATTTTGGAGAATTGGTCTACCAAGGCCATTTCTTCATTTGAAACATTAAAAAAGGCATTTAGTAGCGCTCCCATTCTGATCCAGCCTGATCAGGAGAGACCCTTTATTGTGGAGGTAGATGCGTCCGAGGACGGCACAGGAGCAGTTCTTTCACAGGGTCCTGCTAGCCTCACTAACCTGAGACCGTGTGCCTTCTTCTCCAGAAATTCTCTCCCACGGAGAGAACTACGACATTGGGAATAGGGAGCTGCTGGCTATTAAATGGGCATTTGAGGAGTGGAGGCATTTTTTGGAGGGGGCAAAGCATCGAGTAACTGTTGTCATAAAACATAATGTTCCCGAGTCGGCTAAGAGGTTGAATCCCCGACAAGCCCGATGGGCTCTGTTTTTACCCGTTTTGATTTCTCCATTACATTCAGGCCGGAAGTAAAAAATGTGAAAGCAGACGCATTATCCCGAGCTTCCATGCCTTTCAACCCACTGAGACGCCACCTGAATCCATCCTACCAGCAAACATCTTCTTAGCAGCTCTAACCCAGGATATCTCGGCTCGCATTAAGGCTGAACAACATCTGGCACCGGCATCCACACCAACAGATAAGTTGTTTGTTCCCGTACAATTTCGTCTCCAGCTGTTGGGGGAGTGTCACGATTCTGCCTTTTGTGGACCATCCGGTGTTGAGGGCACTAAGGATCTGGTTTCTAGATCCTATTGGTGGCCCACTCTGACCAGAGATGTCAAGTCCTACGTGTCAGCCTGTGAGGTTTGTGCCAGGTCTAAGACACCTAGGACTCGCCCTGCTGGTAACCTACGACCCCTACCCATTCCCAGTAGACCCTGGTCCCATATCTCGATGGACTTTATAACTGACCTACCGCTGGCGGAGGGTAAGACTGTGGTTTGGATAGTGGTCGATAGGTTTAGCAAGATGGTTCATTTCATTCCCCTGTCTAAACTTCCGAATGCTAAAACCCTGGCGTCTATTTTTGTGAGAGAGATCGTTCGTTTACATGGCATTCCGGAAAACATTGTTTCTGACAGGGGTGTGCAGTTTGTGTCCAAATTCTGGAGGGCCCTTCTGTCCAAAGATGTAAAATTTCATTGTCTTTTTCTTCCGCCTACCATCCTGAGAGTAATGTCGGCAGACTGCACGCCTTAATCAGTCTGTGGAACAATTCTTGAGGTTGTATGTTGCTGATGACCAGCAATTATGGGTCAAATTCCTTCCGTTGGCTAATTTGCTTTGAATAACCGTGTCAATTCTTCTGCTGGGGTCTCCCTTTCTTTTGTAACCATGGTTTTCAATCCCCGTTTTCATTCTGGGTCGTCCGTCTCCTCCTCTAACCCTGAAGCGGATAAACTCTCCTCCGAACTGTGCACAGTTTGGGCCCGGGTTCAATCGAACTAGAAAAGGCTTAAAGTTCTCAAAAACTCAAGGCCGATAGGAGGACGTTCAAGGGGGGTGAACTTTCAGGTTGGGGATAAAGTCTGGTTGTCCTCAAAGAATCTATCTCTCAAGGTAACTTCTAAAAATTTGCTCCTCGTTTTATGGACCATATAAGATCACAGAAGTGATTAACCCGGTATCTTATAGGTAGGAGCTGCCCCGAGTCATTCCACATTCATAATGTGTTCCATAAATCTCTGCTTAAAAAATATTTTGAACCGGTAGTACCATCAAAAGCCTCGCCTCCGCCGGATTCTTGTTAATGATGCTGTCGAGTATGTGGTGTCTAAAATAGTGGATGTCTGGAAGGTGCGTAATGCCTTGCAGTAAGCCCGGATTCACTGGAAGGGTATGGACCTGAAGAGATATCTTGGGTACCTGCTAGGGAGCGTTTCATGCTCCTAGACTTGTTCGTAAATTTCATTTAGAATCACCCTGAAAAAGCAATCGCCCTGAAGTCTTGAGTCCGGTGGCCCTCGTAAAAGGGGGGTTACTGTCACGGGGTTTCCGAAGGTGCTCTCGGTCCCCATTGCCCGCAGACCTGTTGCTTTAGCTTTGGAATAAGGATTTGTGCTTTACCTCATTCCCAGGGCGGCTTTGCTGGCTGGGTGGCTCCTGCTCCTAGTCTGCCTTGAGCGCCGAGCTGATCACTCGTGCTCGACTGGTTGGCCTGTCGGTCATGTGACGCTGGCCACGTCACATGACCCTCACTCCCCCACTATAAATACAGGCAGCCTGCTGGCCACAGGTTACCTGTAATTTCTAGGTTCCTGGCTATTTGTTGGACTACTGAATACTTACCTCATCCTGTTCCCTGACGATCCTCTGCCTGCTCCTCCTGTACTGCGCATCCATCTGGTATTGTGACCTCGGCTCCCACCTGACTACTCTCTTAGGACTCCTCTTGTACTTCGCTACTCTCCTGGTATTTGACCCCGGCTTTCTCTTGACCATTCTTTGCTTATCCGTTGCACTGCGTAGCTTCTCTTGGTTCTGACCCGGTCTGTTCATGTTCCGTATTTTGTCTTGTCTGTCTTCCCGCACATATCCTATGTTAGTGACTGCCGTCCAGTTGTCCCCTGTCATCAGGGACTTGTGAGGCAAGTAGGCAGGCCAGGGGTTGAGGTGGAGCGCAGTGGTCCTACCCTTCCCCCTGTGTGTGTGTGGGACGTGACCGTTACAACGTGTAGGTATGTGCACACATACTGCTCCACCATGTTGCTGAAATGCTGCCTCTGCTAAGACTTTCCCATATCAGCTGGTGGTGCTGGTTGTTGTGGCGTTGCTGACAAAGCTTTTTCACAATTCGGCTAGGCTAAACCCTGCCTTCTGAGGGTGCTGGCGGTTCCCCCAGCTGCGTTGTCGACCTCATTCCTCTTTCCTCTGCCTTCGCCTTGTGCTTATACTGTGCCACCTCTGTCAGGTGAGAATGCCACCAGCAGCGGTCTACAGCGTGCGCTTGTACTCGCGCATCTTACGATCACGCTCCAGTGACGGAATTAAGGACTAGTACGTTGCCCTTGTAACGGGGATCCAGCAGCGTGGCACCCCAGATATCAGCACAAGTGATAATGTGGGCAACTCGGTAGTCGTTGCGGAGACACTGCAGCATGTAATCGCTCATGTGTGCCAGGCTGCCCAGACGGCAACAAAAAGCTGTCCTCTGTGGGAGGTG
Source organism: Bufo bufo (assembly GCF_905171765.1). Classification (NCBI taxonomy): domain Eukaryota; kingdom Metazoa; phylum Chordata; class Amphibia; order Anura; family Bufonidae; genus Bufo; species Bufo bufo. The sequence goes on along the minus strand of NC_053395.1, from coordinate 79,776,497 downwards.
TATCGTCTTGTGTCCTCTGTATCCCCCCAGCCAGCACCAGTGATGGCCATGAGCTGGTCTGGGTGCCACCCTGCTGTGAAGATGGTTCCTCCTCCTCCATCTCCTCTCCTCCTCATCCTCCACCTCCTCATCCTTCCGAAACTGTGCCCTGGCTGGACAATTGTGTACCTGGGGTTTGTGGGTGCAGGAACCAACCCCCTCGGAGCCACTTGGAATGACTGGCAGGAAACCCTACGAAATGATCCCTCTTCCTCTCCTCCTCCTCCTCTGTGCCACACCTCTTCATCATCGCCAGGAGCATTTTTCAAGGAGGCATAGAAGTGGGATAATAATGCTGAGAACGGCGTTATCGGCACTGGCCATGTTGGTGGAGTACTCGAAACAGCACAACAAGGAACACAGGTCTCGCATTGAGGCCCAGTCATTGGTGGTGAAGTGGTGCTGTTCCGCCGAGCGACTTACCCGTGCGTGCTGCAGCTGAAACTCCACTATCGCCTGCTGCTGCTCGCACAGTCTGGCCAGCATGTGCAAGGTGGAGTTCTACCTTGTGGGCACGTCGCATATGAGGCGGTGAGCGGGAAGGCCGAAGTTACGCTGCAGCGCTGACAGGCGAGCAGCAGCAGGGTGAGAACGCCGAAAGCGCGTACAGACGGCCCGCACTTTATGCAGCAGCTCTGACATATCTGGGCAATTTTTAAGGAACCTCTGCACCACCAAATTCAGCAAAAGCGCCAGGCAAGGGATGTGCGTCAAACTGCTAGTCCCGGAGCTGCTACGAGATTTCACTTATTATCGCACACCACCAGGCCGAGCTTGAGGCTGACAGGCACAAACCACTCATCGGCCTGTTGGTTAAGGCCCGTCCACAGCTCCTGCGCGGTGTGGGGTTTGTCCCCCAAACAGATACGTTTTAAAACTGCCTGCTGTCGTTTACCCCTGGCTGTGCTGAAGTTGGTGGTGAAGGTGTGCGCTGACCGGATGAGGAGCTGGTAGAGGATTAGGAAGCAGAGTAAGAGAGGAAGCAACAGGAGGCAAACTGAAGCGCTCTGCAATCCTCGGTGGTGGAAGGACATGCGCCAAACTGCTATCCACCTCAGGCCCAGCGGCCACTGCATTTACCCAGTGTGCCGTTATGGAGATATAACTGCCCTGACTGTGCTTACTGTTCCACATATCCGTAGTCAGGTGCACCTTGCCACAGATGGCGTTGCGCAGTGCACACCTGATTTTGTCCCCCACTTTGTTCTGCAGGGAAGGGATGGCACGCCTGGAAAAGTAGTGGCGGCTGGGCACAACGTACTGTGGGACAGCCAATGCCATAAGGCCTTTAAAACTATCCATCTTCACCAGACGGAATGACAGCATTTCAAAGGCCAGTAATTTAGAAATGCTGGCATTCAGGGCTAGGGATCGTGGGTGGTTAGGGGGGTACTTCTTCTTCCTCTCCAGCATTTGGGAGATGGAGAGCTGAACGCTTCCGTGGGACATTGTGGAGATGCTTGGTGACCCAGGTGTTGGTGTTGCTGGCAGATCCTCTGTTTGCGGGGTGGCAGGTGGCACTGTCACTCCAGAGGTGGATGAAGAGGCCGAGACTGCAGCAGAAGAGGAAGCAGGAGGAGCCAGAGACCTTTCTTAGTTTTCAATGTGTCTACTCCACTGCAGCTCGTGCTTTGCACTTAAATGCCTGGTCATGCAGGTTGTGCTCAGGTTGAGAACGTTTATGCCTCGCTTCAGGCTCTGATTGCACAGCGTGCAATCCACTCGTGTCTTGTCATCAGCACATTGTCAGAAGAACTGCCACGCCAGGGAACTCTTTGGAGCTGGCTTTGGTGTGCTCGGTCCCTTGCTGCGGTTGTCAGTAGCAGGCGTACTGTCTAGAGGACGGCCGCTCTGCTTTTGCACCCTGCTCCCTCTTCTGCTGTGCTGGTGGCTCTGTGCGACCACCGCCTCTTCCTCCGAACTACATAGGTCCCTCGCATTACCTTGATTCAATGTGGGGTCGAGGCACTCATCGCCCTCCACATAATCTTCCACCCAGTCTTCACCCCTGACTTCCTTGTCGGTCTGCACACTTTCGAAAGCCCCAGCAGTTGGCACCTGTGTTTCGTCATCATCCGAGACGTGCTGCGATGGTCCCCCCATGTACTCATCTTGAAAGATAAGTGGTTGGGCATCAGTGCACTCAATCTCTTCCACTTCTGGGGCAGGGCTAGGTGGATGGCCCTGGGAAACCCTGCTAACAGAGTCATCAAAAAGCAGAAGAGACTGCTGCATGACTTGGGGCTCAGACTGCTTGGCTGATTTGCAAGGGGGTGAATTTAAATACTGATGGACATCTGCTGCAGGTTTTCCAACTGTTGTATTTCAGCAGGAGACTGGGTGGGAGACAATGTGAAGGAACTGGATGCACTGTCAGCAACCCAATATACTATCGCCTGTACTTGTTCAGGCCTCACCATTCGTAGAACCTCTGCAGGTTCTGTCGCCTACTCGCATCTGAGGAAGGGTTTTCACTTGTGCGTGTAGCTGGCACAGATCGACCACGTCCTTTCCCTGCAACAGGAGCTCAACCAGCAGCACCACGACCTGGGCCACGTCCCTTATTTGACGCTCTCCTCATATTTCTTGAATTTAGGATCTTGCCCTAAATGGGTGTTTAATTAATATAGTAGAATATAGTAGAATAGAACGACAGTATGTAAAGGGTGTATCTCCCACAGCCTGAACCAGACTAGGCCTCAATTAAAGATTTGTTTGCCCAAAATGGCTGTTTTTCAAATACCTGAATCAAACCCATGAATTTAAAGGGTGTATCTCACACGGCCTGAACCAGACTTGGCCTCAATTAAAGATTTTTTTGCCCAAAATGGCTGTATTTCAAATACCTGAATCAAACCCCTGTATTTAAAGGGTGTATCTCACACGGCCTGAACCAGACTAGGCCTCAATTAAAGATTTGTTTGCCAAAATGTCTGCATTTCAAATACCTGAATCAAACCCCTGTATTTAAAGGGTGTATCTCACACGACCTGAAACAGACTAGGCCTCAATTAACGATTTGTGCACCAAATGGCGGTATTTCAAATATAGGAATATAATCCAAATGTATTAAGGGTGTATCTCAAAATGACATATGCAGCAAAGGCTGCCAAATAAACTTTTTTTGCCCAAACGGGTGTTTGTTTAATAACTGAATATGGCAGCAGTATATAACCTTGGAATTTCAAACTTCAAGGTGCTGCTAGGCCTGAAATATTGTGTATTTTGCCCCAAAAAGGGTGTTTTATTAATAGAAGAATATAAGCCCTGTATATAAAGGGCGTATCTCACACGGCCTGATTCACACTAGGCCTCAATTAAAGATTTGTGCACCAAATGGCGGTATTTCAAATATATGAATATAACCCAAATGTATAAAGGATGTATCTCACGATGACATATGCAGCAAAGGCTGCCAAACGGGTGTTTGTTTAATAACTGAATATGGCAGCAGTATATAACCCTGGAATTTCAAATGTTAATTTGCTCCAAGGCCTGAAATATTGTGTATTTTGCCCCAAAAAGGGTGTTTTAATAATAGAAGAATATAAGGGTGTATCTCACACAGCCTGACCCACACTAGGCCTCAATTAAAGATGTATGCACCAAATGGCTGTATTTCAAATAATGGAATATAACCCCTGTATATACAGGGTGTATCTCACACACCCTGATCCACACTAGGCTGCAATTAGATTTGTTGGCCCAAAATGGCTGTATTTTAAATACCTGAATAGAGCCCCTGTATTTAAAAGGTGTATCTCACACGCCCTGATCCACACTAGGACACTATCAAAGAATTGTGCCCAAAATGGATTTATTATAAATAACTGAATAGAAAGACAGTATGTAAAGGGTGTATCTCACAATGACATCTGCAGCAAAGGCTGCCAACTATTTTTTTTTGCCCAAACGGGTGTTTGTTTAATAACTGAATTTGACAGCAGTATATAACCTTGGAATTTCACACATGCTGATGCTGCAAGGCCAGAAAAATCGCGGAATCTGGCAAAAAAAAGTGTTTTTAAAAATCAAGAAAATGATGGCTGTATGTTCTCCAGTTATAGCCTCCGGTATCTTCATAGTTAGGCTCCACCCAGGGGAACCTGATGCCGTCTCTTTCTCCTATGCTGTAGCGCTGGCCAATCGCAGCGCTCAGCTCATAGCCTGAGAGGGTTTTTCTTCTCTCAGGCTATGAGCTGAGCGCTGCGATTTGCCAGCGCTACAGCATGGAAGAATGAGACGCCGGCAGGTTCCCCTGGGTGGAGCCTAACTATGAAGATACCGGAGGCTATAACCGGAGAACGGAGCGGCGCCCAGGTATAACAGTAAGTGCAGGGGGATCCCTGGGCGCCACTCTACGCGTCTGTATAGTTAGTTTAGAGGTTTTATTATGGTGAAAGGTCCTCTTTAACATTTGCAGATCTGGAAAATAGTGTTTTTTGGCAAAAAAGTGTGTTTTTAAAAACCCAGAAAAGATGGCTGTATTTCTAGCTTAAATTGCACACGGACTAATCCGTGTGTTATATATAGCCAAAAAGTATTTTTTGGTAACAGAATATGAAAGCTGTATATATTAACTTGAATTTAACATTTGCAGATCTGGAAAATTGTGTTTTTTGGCAAAAAAGTGTGTTTTTAAAAACCCAGAAAATTATGGCTGTATTTCTAGATTAAATTGTACACTGCACCTGCAAATGCACCAGATTTTGTAAATTGCCCAAAAAAATTAGATTTTCAATGTCCCAAAAGCTCAGATGCAAAAATGTCCGCTGCCGTCCACCTAACTGACTCATAAAAGTTTTTTTTTTTTCGGTTACTGGGCTCAGGGCAGGATAAAAAAATTGTGCCCTGCACCCACAAAACACAATGTATGTAGATCGCTTAGATTCAGGTTTTGAGCAAAGATTCAGTCCTATTCTCTCCCTGAAATCACCAGCAACATCCTCTCCCTACACTAAGCACAGCAGAGTGACGTGCAGCGCTACGTGACTCCAGCTTATATAGAGGCTGGGTCACATGCTACACTGACCAATCACAGTCATGCCATTAGTAGGTATGGCTGTGATGGCTTCTAGGTCAGACAGTTAAACGCTTGTTGATTGGCTGCTCTGCAGCCTTTCAAAAAGCACCAAGAAAGCGCCGAACACCGAACCCGAACCCAAACTTTTACTGAAATGTTTGGGTTCGGGTCCGGGGTCCAAAAATCCTAAAGTTTGGTACGAACCCGAACTTTACAGTTCGGGTTCGCTCAACCCTAGTCTTTACTCGTGATGATCGAGAATGCTCGGCCGAACACCTTTTCGGCTCGAGCATCTCGATGCTCGGCACATGGCGGTATTTGGCCGAATACTGCATATGCTCGAGCGCAATGCTCAAGTCTCCACCATGCATGTTTCTTGGCTGTTATGCAGCCAATAAACATGCAGGTAAGTACTGTCCTCTCTGTAATGCCAAAGCCATGTGTGCTGATGGCATTACAGTGATTGGCTGGCCGGAACGCTTCATCGGGTGCTATATAGCACACGATGACGCATGTTCGGCTCATTCTTAGTACGAGCTGTGCTGAGGAAGGGACAGACAGTGTAGGGAGTAATTTAAGAATATTATTACCACCAAAACTTTTAAGGACTATTGTGTGTGGCAGCAGCAATCTATATTTTTAGCGCAATGTGCACTAAATAGGTAAAACTTTACAGACCCAAAAGTCCTTCTAAGGATTATTGTGTGTTGCAGCAATATCTATTTTTAGCGCATCCTGAGCTAAATATCGTGCAATAGTTAGGCCGTTGCAGACAGCGACATTAGCTGCGCCACATCTCCAGTGATGATGAGTGGCAGGGGCAATATTCTAATTTGCGATATATCACAAATATTTAGGCGAATATTCACCAAATATTTGTGATTTTGTGATATTTGTGAAATTCTTTTCGATTGCGCTATTATGCGTGCACGCACGCACTATTAGCTACATAAGTGATGAAACTGGTTGGCAGCAACTTTCGAGATGGTGAGGAAGAAGTCCTGATCACGGTAAGTAATTGTACATTACAGAACTGTTTTAGTCATA